>NC_143077.1:6181363-6484393 GCF_052426305.1 Pelodiscus sinensis | reverse complement strand
TTGGAGACAGTCCAGCAGAGGGCAACAAAAATGATTAGGGGGCTGGAGCACATGACTTAGAAGGAAAGGCTCAGGGATTTGGGCTTGTTAATGTTCAGAAGAGAAGAGTGCAGAGGGATTTCATAGCAGCCTTCAACTACCTGAAGGGGGATTCCAAAGGGGATGGAGAGAGGCTGTTCTCAGTGGTGACGGATGGCAGAACAAGGAGCAATGGTCTCAAGTTGCAGGTTGGATATTAGGAAAAACTATTTTACTAGGAGGGTGGTGAAGTACTGGAACAGGTTCCCAAGGGAGCTGGTTGACTCTCCATCCTTGAAGGCTTTTGAGGCTTGACAAAGTCCTGGCTGGGATGATTGAGTTGGGATTGGTCCAACTTTGTGCAGGGGGTTGGACTCGATGACTCCTGGGGTCTCTTCCAACCCTAGGATGCTATAAAAATGCACTTTGATAATTAAATACTTAGAAGGACACGGGGCCATTTGCTTTAACACTTATATGTGGTGATGGAAGAGGTGTATACACAAACTATGTTAAATTAAACAAGAAATCTTTCACATCCAGCCTTCACCTTGTTACTGTGAAGCTGTTTAATAATTTCAAACATGATAATGGGCATGTAAATGAATTAATTTCATTCATTTTAAAGAAACTCTTTGTATGAGGGGGCCAGTAATGAGTCGGATGAGGGGGAGTGAATTAATTTTGAAACATTGTGTAGGTCAGGAAAATAAATTTGCAGAGAAAATAGGTAAGATTAGATAATTTGCTGGTGTAAAGTGGTGTAGCTCATTTACCCCAGTGGCGGACAGCCTGCAGCCCACATGCAACCCATTGGGGTTCTGTGTGTGGCTCACAGGACATTTTGTTTACGGTTATCCACGTGCCAGATTCTGCTGGTTTCCGTCCGCCGTGTTTTTTTCCTTACCGGTGTTACTAACATGCACGTAAAGCCATGGCCCATGAAGCGAGGGCGGGCTGATTGTGCACAACGGTCACTGTGACAGCCATGTGCTTGCTCTGCAGCCAATCACAGTGCTGCTACAGTTCAGTCGGCACAGCCCACACATCCTAGGAACACAAACACAGTTAGCAAAACTACCCTCTCCCACCATTTTGTGGCCCACTGAGATGAAGGGGGGGGGGGCACTCATTTGGATCACTCACTAGCCTAGCTTACCCATCACTGCTGTACACCAGTATATGCCGATTAAAGCTCTGGTTTATAATTTTTTTTAATGAGCTAGAGAAATCAAATCCTAAGTCACTTGAAAAAATAAAATGATCAGCAAGGTAATTCTCCTGCAAAAAGTATTGATTGTTTTTATCCAGCAAGTTTATCTGGGAGGAGACAGTATTTGAAGTTGACGACTGTGGCTGATTTTTGCTGCTATGAGGAAGTGCTCTCATCTTTCAAGAGATTACAGCCACATCAAAGGTATGTCCATATGGAGGGCCCTTGCATCATGATCCGTGAAATCTGGTGTCCTCACGGATCATCATGCAAGGGCCCTCCAGAAGGAGCCTGTTTTTCCCAAAGATGTTGAGCTCCTGTTAACTTCGTTTGGATTTGTGGGAGCTTAGCCCCTCTTGGTTCAGGCCAGTATCTCTGGGGTGCTGCTGGTTTCCTGTCTATAAAAGGAGAAGGTAATTGAATCCCTTCCTTTCTTTGGGAGGTGGTTTTGTTCACGTAAAATGCTGTGTGGTCTTTGGATAGATGGTGCTATTGAAAGGCATCGCCGTTCGTATTATCAGTGAATTGTTGTTCGTAGTGTAGCAGCCGGCAGCAATCTTGTGCTCAATGGAAGTTCAAGTTTTAATATTCAGGGTCTGTCAAAGACTTAAGTTCAGTCAGAGAACCCAGCGTTACCTCGCGCTCCATAGGAGAGCTCTGGATGTGTCCATTTTGTCTGCTGACATTCTGTAGGTGTTTTTAGAGATGCTTCTTCTGTCCTTCCCCATCCCCTCCCTGGCTTTCAAAATGACCCCATTCTCCGTTGTTTTTGTAGAAGTTCACCATGATGAAATTGCTCTGATATCACAGGCAAAGGAGGGGTTGGGGGTTGTCACCGCAGGCTTCACCGTCACAGGGTGAATATCCTAAAGTACAACATTCAAATGTAATGACAATTCACCTCTCAGGATCATTTGAGTGGAAGTTTGGCTGAAAAGGTAAACGTTCAGATGAAGTGAAGAGTAATAAATAATGCACAGACACCAGAAGAGTTCCTGAGATAGGTCCCCTTGCCTACAGAAAGACTAGATTAAAGTGCTGGTAGAGACGACGTTTCCAACCGCATGCTGTCCCACTTGGCATTAATAGGAGTGTTGTGAGCAGGACACAAGAAGTCATTCTTCCGCTGTACTCTGGGCTGATTAGACCCCGGTTAGAGTTTTGTGTCCCGTTCTAGGCATCACATTTTAGGAAAGAAGTGGAGAAATTGGAGAAGGTCCGCAGAAAAGTAACAAAAATGAATAAAGGTCCAAAAAACATGACCTATGAGGGAAGACTGCAAGAACTGGGATTGTTTAGTTTGGAAAAGTGAAGACTGAGAGGGGACATGATAGCGGTTTTCAAGTATCTAAATGGTGTCATAAGGGGGAGGGAGAAAAACGGTCCTCCTTGGCCTCTGAGGATAGGACAAGAAACAATGGGTTTAAATTGCAGCGAGGGAGGTTTAGGTTGGGCATCAGGAAAAAACTTCCTGCCTCTCAGGGTGGTTAAACACTAGAATAAATTGCATAGGGGGGTTGTGGAATCTCCATCAGTGGAGATATTTATGGGCAGGTTAGACAGACACCTGTCAGGGATGATCTAGATGGTGCTTGGTCCTGCCATGAGGGCAGGGGACTGGACTCGATGACCTCTCATGGTCCCTTCCAGTTCTAGTGTTCTATGATTGTGACCGTCATGTGTCATAAGCTAAGTATGGTCCCTCTGGGCCAAAATGTGCCAGGGAGAATGGAAGCTGGTGCCCGGCACACGGCAGTGATGTGCTCACCTCTGTTTTGCTCCGTGACTTTGGGCAGGAGTTACTGATTAAATAGTGTGGGAACACCAAAGCAAGTGATTCCCTCGCCCCATGCAGGGTGTAGCACAAAGGTGCTTTTCTCTTTGTCTCCATCCAGGGCATACAGTACTGTTAAACCCCTTCCTGGGTCGAATGACAGGCAGGTACCCGTAACCTTTTACTGGCTGTTTCATAGTCCCTGTGGGGCTTCGGAAAGTAGTATTGATTATTTACAGAGCAGCTGCTTCTCTCCCGGAGTCTGTGATTAATCCCTCGTGGTGTGAGAAGAGTGCTGGGGTTGCTGTCTTGCAGAAAAGGGAGATTGCTTGGGTGTGTGAGATTGGACGGTGCTCTTCACAAGAGGAGTTAGTTACATCCCAGCTGAGTAATTACAACCAGCCAGCCTATGTTCACTTGGCCACAGGGCCCTGGGTCGCGAAAAAACTGACTGAAACACTGGGAGGAAGACAGTGGTCAATAAAGGTAACACTCCCCAGTACAGAATGGGGCTTTTTGGGTGTGACCCAAGATTCGAATGAACTCACCCAGGGACCATGACAAATCTCACTACCTTCTCCTCAAAGTGCAAGGCGCATTTCTTAGCCTTCTCTAACAATAATGTGTGGGCAGGCACGCACGTCCCACCATGTGAACTTTGTCCACTGGGGGAAGGATAAGCGAACACACACATTTCAATCTGTGGAACTCCTTGCCAGAGGATGTTGTCAAGACCAGGGCTTTAACAGGGTTCAAAAAAGAACTAGATAAATTCATGGAGATTAGGTCCATCAATGACTATTAGCCAAGATAGGCAGGAATGGTGTTCCTAGACTCTGTGTGTCAGAGGCTGAAAATGGGTGACAGGGGAGAGATCACTTGATGGTTCTGTGTTCTGTTCAATCCCTCTAGGGCATCTGGCATTGGCCACTGTTGGAAAACAAGGTACTGGGCTAGCTGGATCTTTGGTCTGATCCAGTATGGCCGTTCCTACGTTAATCATGTCACTTAATTCACTTCTAGAAGGCAGTTCAGGTGAGAACTTCTATGGAGCAGAATAGACCTTTTTCACTACCTGTTGAGTGCAATAGATTTCTGAGCACTCATCACACATCTGCCCAGATACATAAGGGAGCCCGTGGCATTGCTTCCCGATGCTGTGAGGCAAGGAAAGACGAGTGTGGAAACCCAGACCAAAGAGTGCTGGCTTGGAAAGTCCCATCCAGCCGTCGCTGGTAAATGAACTGCTGCCTGGAAGTACAGCGGTAACACAGCAAGCCCTTTGTCATTGTTCTTTTTCCGAGGGCACGGGAGACATTTGGATTGTAATGTACAAGAGCACCATAAGGATTTCTTTAGGAACTCCTGTTCTCTGGCCATGCTCATTTAAATGAAGGATTCAGAATCCCCGAGGGACCTAACGAAGAGCAGTGGCTATAAATGGAAGTCCATTAAAGGTCTCCTCCTGAAGACATGAGCCCGTTAGGAAACGAGAGGCTTTGTTATGAGGTTCATTATGGCCCTTGGCGAGGGGAAAGCGTTGCACAATTCCTATTGAATTTGCAGTTAACCAAATGTAATGGCGGGGGGGGGGGGTTGTGTGTAATTTATTCAGCACAAAGGCTGGCAGCTCCAACACTCTCTTCTTTGATTGCCAGCTTTTAATTACATGTGGTGTAGCCCTGCTGGAATGGAACACTTAGCATTAGGAGACGTTAATTCTAGGTGCACCTGTGTGAAATGCAGGGCTCTGGCAATGCTGGGCCTCATGGATGTAGGAACACAAGGGGGGCCAGATGGGATCAGGCCAGCCGGCTGACTCATTCAGTATCCTGCCTCTCAAAGCGGCCAACACCAGCCGCTTCAGAGGAAGGTGCAAGAAATCTAGAGCAGCCAGTTATATAAGAACCTGCCTACAGGGAAGGTTTCTTTAGAATCCCCACTAGTTCTTGAGAGGTCTGGGTTCAACTCCCAGCTTTGCAAGGACGTGTTTTGTCCATGGTCTAGTTATTTCAGCCCTCGATGTCTCCGTTTCCAGTGTGTAAAACAGAGACAAAGAAATTACCGTTGTCCGATCCGTTCTCTCTCTTCTGTGTTTAGAGCCCGATTTGGGAAAGGATTGACACTTGGGTTTAATACTACCTATTGAGAATGTGACGCAAGCCAGCATTCCCTTGGCCGCTCAGGAGGGATTCACATACTGTCCAGCTAATTAGCAGAGCGCCCTTGACTAGGTGTTTTCTTTCTACTGGTGGTGCGCATTCACACATGCCGCGGCACACATAAAAATTATTCAGCACATGGATGGAAAAAAATCCACACGTGGATGGAAAAGATTAGAGGGAGCATTTACTTAAGCATATGCTAGAAGCTGACCATGTGCTTACAACCCATACATTTACAAATGAAGCACTTCACTTATTTATAAACTGTCTTTCTCCAATTGTGGCCTTAGAGCGTAAGCTCTTAAGGGTCAGGGTCTCTCGTACTGTTTGTTTGCACAGCACCTATACATAGGGATGTTAAATTTAGATTAATCGGCTAATCGAATAATCAATGCAATTTGCATCAACTGTTCGATTAGTCGGTAAGGGCACCTCCGCCTTTCAAGTGTAGCATCAGCCCCAGGGCTGTTGCTACACTTCAAAGGCAAAAGCAGTGCAGGGAGCACTGGGCCGGCAGGGGGCTCAAGTAGTCCTCCGCTGGGCATGTGCTTCCTTGAGGCATTTCAAAGTGTCAGCGCTGTGTGGAGCCCAGGGTCTGGCTCCTGGCTCCATGTGATGCTTCTGCTTTGAAGAACCCCCTCCTCTACCCTCTCCTCTTGCTGTCTTTCTGATAGTCAGAAAGGGGAGGGGGAAGCAACTACTCAACTAGTGTGTTGACTATCCGATAAACATTTGCTTATCAGATACTTGACTAGTCGTTCACGTCCCTGCCTACACAATGTGTTCATGATCTCATAGCTTTGGGAGCTATCATAAAGTATTAATAATATAATAATGCCAGTAAATTGAGGGAGAGGAATTAAATTAGCATTTCTGTCAGGAAATACTCTCCTTCTGGTCTTCTAGTTCTTCTGATTCACATTTGGAGACATTATTGATTTTTAGAGAAATAAATGGAAGCAAAGTAAAATGGGAATCAGGGATTATAAATGGATAATGGTGCCAGAGATTAATCAATGCTGCATGCATACCGTAACACTGATCATGCTGAGGAAGGACTGGCTGTTTGAACGGTATAAATATTTAATGATTAAATCAAATGTAAAATAAGAGACTGGAAAGGGAAAAAATGCCCAAGTAAAATCATTTAGATCAGGAGATCATAGTTCATGGAGTTTACTTGGAAGGCACATGTTTGGTAGTATTAACATTTCTGTATTATATAAGAACGGATGCTGTTGAGCTGTGTTAATCTTGGAGGCTTCCATTCCAGTTAAGGGAAATTGCTTTAATGCTGTAGTTACATCGGTATTAGAAGGCTTCTGGGATGAAACCCAGGAAAATCTTTGCCTTTTCTCTGACTTTAATAGACTTTTCACAGGCCAGATTTGCAAGTTCCTGGGAAACTTTGGAGTCCGAACTCTCTTCCTGCTCCTACTAGTGGAAATCCAGAGTAAACACATTCAAGATAAGAGTCTATTGCTGGTTATGATTCCACTAACTTCAATAGAGTAGCTGCTGGTTGTTTATTTTCCCACTGAGATGGGCAGCTGCTTCTGTTAGGTGCTCTGCATACGTATAGGCTACGTCTAGACTGGCATGATTTTGAGGAAATACTTTTAACGGAAAAGTTTTTCTGTTAAAAGTATTTCCACAAAAGCGCGTCTCGATTGGCACGGATGCTTTTGCACAAAAAGTGCTTTTGCGCAAAAGCATCCGTGGCCAGTCTAGATGCGATTTTGCGCAAGAAAGCCCCGGTCACCATTTTAGCCATTGGGACTTTTTTGCGCAAAACAGTTCTTCCCTGTCTACACTGGTCCTCTTGCGCAAGAATTCTTGTGCAAGAGGGCTTTTTCCTGAGTGGGAGTGTAAAAGAATTTGTGCAGGAAGCACTGATTTTGTACATTACAAAGTCAGTGCTCTTGCGCAAATTCAAGCGGCCAGTGTAGACAGCAGGCAAGTTTTTGCGCAAAAGCAACTGCTTTTGCGCAAAATCTCGCCAGTCTAGATGCACCCATAGAACAATAGAACTGGAAGGGACCCCAAGAGGTCATCAAGTCCAGTCCCCTGCCCTCATGGCAGGACCAAGCACCATCTGAGCACGGGAGTGGATCATCCTTTTAGGAAAGCAATGATGATCAAACTGATTTGTTTTTTTTCCCCTCTCACCCAGAATCACTGAATATGAGGGCAATTACATAACAGGTGTAAACATCCACATCAGCTCTGGGCAAAACTGTCATATGAGTTGCCCTCCGCTCCTTCAGTCTTCACCTCCAGAAAAATTATCCAGCCTTTTCTAAACCTCAACCATTTGGGGATTGAACATCCATTCTCTCATCCATTCCCTATTCTAATTGTATTGGAAAAGAAGATTTAATTTAGAATGAACATTGAACTTCCATGAATGAGTAATGTTAGTTTTTTTTCTTCAATATGTGCCCAGCTAGTCATCCAAAACCTTAGAATTTCCAGTTAACATGTCACCATATTCAGGAAGCAGAATATGTAATCGGGTGATTCATGTCTCCTAATGATGCTGGCAGAAAAAAACTGGGAATGGTTAAAAAGGCTTTAAAGTTGCTAGTAGTCTTCTTTCTCAGATAAGATCCAGAAAGTTACAGTAGCGCAAGGTTTCAAAATAGATTTTCACTTATTCTAGTGACTCACTGAGCTACTAGAAATGCAATCATTTATTGGGCTAATGGCAGAGGTTGGAAATTCATTGTGCATCATCTAGTAGAAATGTGTCTTTTGGAACGCAGGAAGGAGAAAAGTCATTCTATGGGCAGCTGTGTGTGTTTAAGCCTGTAGAATTTGCTTTCTGCTTTATTACTAGGCAATTACCCAGCATTGTATGTCAGATAGGGTTGTGCTATAGGTTCTGTACCGAACACAGCCCTGAAAAGTTAAGGAATGAAAGTCTAAATCTAATCACAGGACAATCCCTCAAATCCACTTCCACCACTGTACACTGCAGAATATATGCCACAGTCTTAAACTGCCCTGTGCTAGATTCCATCCAACACAAACAGTACTGGATTCCTACTGCACGGTTCAGTGAAAGTCCACTCACTCAGCTTTGGGGAGGGAGTTACTAGATGGCATAGCATCCTTAATGGGGCCTCTAGGTCTTACCTCAATACAAACACTAAACAAGGTAGTTATTAAAAGATGTTTAGGGCGTGTCTACACAATGGAGAAGGTTGACCTTCTGGAGGTCGCTCTTCTAGAGTTCCATTGAGGGGGGTGTAGTGTAGACCCCCAAAATCAAACAGCGAGGAGACCCCGCCGGCATCCTGTACTCCTCATTCTGTGTAGATACTTCAGTGGCTCAGTTTAAGATAAACTGAATCCAGCTACTCGTTTTGTGTTGCTGGATGGCATACCAGAAGCCAATCTGCCTGGTCTATTTGGGGGTGTTTACACAGCAAAGTTATTTTGGAATAGCATCCGCTATTCCGAAATAATTATGCGAGCAGCTACACAGCAATTCCGTTATTTTGAAATAATTTCGAAATAACGGACAGCTTATTCCGACTTGTAAACCTCATTCTATGAAGTCTAACGCCTGTTCTGAAATAGCTACCGTATATACTCGAGTATAAGTCGACCCGAATATAAGCCGAGGCACCTAATTTTACCCCAAAAAACTGGGGAAAAGTATTGACCCGAGTATAAGCCTAGGGTAGGAAATAAGGCAGCCTAGGGTAGGAAATGAGTCGGGGCGAAAGCTGCTCCGGTGCCCCTGGTCTGTTGGAGACCGTCTCCAGCAGACCAGGGGCACCGGGCGGGTTCCCGCGCTTCTGAGGCTTTGCCAGAGCAAAGCCTCAGAGGCGCGGGGAACCTCCGCTGCTGCCGCTTCAATCTGGGAGCCTGTGGTCTGCTGGGGACCGTCCCCAGCAGACCACAGGCTCCCGGACTGAAGCCGCAGCCGCGGGGGGGGGGCGTCCCGCGCCTCTGCGGCTTTGCCCGCCTCAGTTCGAGATGCTGACTCGAGTATAAGCCGAGGGGGGCATTTTTCAGCACAAAAACTGTGCTGAAAATCTCGGCTTATACTCGAGTATATACGGTATTTCAAAATAAGGCGTGTGTGGACACTATACTGCTGCTATTTCGAAATAGCCCTTCACCAGGGCCATTCTAAGTTATTCCTCCAGGGGCTGTAAATCAAGATAGCACATCTCCATTAGGGAAACCTGCCTTGGACTCATTTTGAGGCTTCCCTGCAGTGTAGACATGCTATTTCGAAATAAGCTATTTCAGAAGAACTATTCCAGAATAGCTTATTCCGAAATAACTGTGCTGTGTAGCCGTACCCTTTTAGACCTAGGCTTAGGTCTGCACATCCTCCCAGATGTAAAGCAGCATAACTTTAATGAAATCTGTGGAGCTGTGTTGATTTCACACCATCTGAGCAGCTGACCCTTGGCATCTGAGATGTTGTGACTTAATCCGTGACATTTGCATTCAGGGCTGCTGCAGCCGCTTACATTCAGTGCGTGTTTAATTGTAATTAATTGTTCCATTATCAGTTAATCATTAATGCTTTCTAGTGATTATTTGAAACGGTGGGATCCCGTCCTGATGGTGAAAAATGAGTTATTAACTGCTGGAGAGGAACATGTTTTCCCGTTAAGTACATGGCTACAGACAGTCATTTGTTTTAAAGAGGATTCGCCCCCTCCTTCCTGGTTAATGCTGTTTATCCAGTGCTGTGGTTCTAAGCACTTGCCTGAATTCTGATACCCCCTTACACCTGAATATATTCAGCAGGCCCGCCGACGGGAGGAGGATGGGAAGGGGAAGCCTGTCCTAGGGCCCATAATTCATAGGAGCATGGGGCTGCCGCTGTTGCTACTGTGGCAGCACCAGTGGCCAAAGTCCCAGAACCTTTAAATTGCTGCCGGAGCCCCATGTGGTGCATTCCAGGAGGGTGGGGCAGCACTGTGTGGGCGGTGCCCTGACCCCACCCCTTCTAACTGAGGCCCCACCCCTTCCGGGAGCACGGAGTGGGTTTTCTGCCATCTTATTCTGGGCTCTGGTGATGAGTGTTTCGGGGGTGAGGTGTTGCAGTCTTGTTGGTCCCAGGATATTAGAGAGGCCAGCTTCTGTTGGTGAGAGAGAGAACATTCCTGTATCCTAACCCTTAACCTCAGATCTGTACATCTAAGTTTAGGGCATTTCGCGACTAGGTCCAATTTCACAGCTAGCACTGACCATCGTTATAATGAGCCGAATCAGAACCGTGGATCCAGGATCACCTAGAACTAATACTGTGGGCTGGACAAATCCAAATTGTTTTGGATGTACAAAGACATGACAAGCTTGATCCAAAACTTGGGGAAGCCCATGGAGAGATTCCCGTCAATTTAGACATTAGAGCAAGCACAAAGTGGCTGTGTCTACACTGGCAAGTTATTCCGGAAAATCAGCTGCTTTTCCGGAAAAACTTGCCAGCTGTCTACACTGGCCATTTGAATTTCCGGAAAAGCACTGACGATCTACTGTAAAATCATCAGTGCTTTTCCGGAAATATTATGCTGCTCCCGTTCGGGCAAAAGTCTTTTTCTGGAAAACTGTTCTGGAAAGGGGGCAGTGTAGACAGCATAGTACTGTTTTCCGCAAAAAAGCCCTGATCGCAAAAATGATGATCGGGGCTTTTTTGCGGAAAAGTGCGTCTAGATTGGCCACGGACGCTTTTCCGCAAAAAGTGCTTTTCCGGAAAAGCGTCCTGCCAATCTAGACGCGCTTTTCCGAAAATGCTTTTAACGGAAAACTTTTCCGTTAAAAGCATTTCTGGAAAATCATGCCAGTGTAGACGTAGCCAGTGTGTATGAAATCACTACATGCTATGTAATCTACAACACCCAAAGGGGTTATAATTAACAATAGCGCCCATAGACAAAATGCTCCTGTGTCCGGTGGAATTCTCCCTTCTTTGGGTCATAGATTGGTCTCAAGGCAGAGTTCACATGTATTATCCCAAATTATATTTTGATGCAATTTAACTAATTAGAAGATGAAGACTTTATGTTCTTGAGCCAGTTTCCATGAGCAAATCCCTATATAACTGGAATCAATTTAAAAAATCACTTTAATTGTTTAACTACTCTTTATATGGTCTTGAAAATGCAATTTGGTGATGGGGTTTGAAATGCTCCTCATCGGTTGGGAAGTTAATGTGGTCAGAAACCCTAGCAAGGGTGAGCATTATTATTCTGTTTACTTTAAAGAAGAGAGAGGAAATTAGACCTCTTCTGCTAATGTGGAGAATCCAGACATAACGTTACCAGCTTTTGCTCATCACAGTTTAATAAAGTGGTATGACCCAATGGCTTTGTGACACACGCTTCATAAGAATGGCCATACTGAGTCAGATGAAAGGTCCATCTAGCCCAGTATCCTGTCTGCCGACAGTGGCCAATACCATATGCCTTAGAGGGAGGGAACACAACAGGTAATCCTCACCTGATCTCTCTCCTGTCATCCATCTCCAGACAGACAGAGGCCATTCATGGATCTCTCTAGGTCTTGTTTGAACCCTGTTAAAGTCCTAGTCTTCTCCACATCCTCTGGCAAGGAGTTCCACAGGTTGACTGTGCACTAAGTGAAGAAAAACTTCCTTTTGTTTGTTTTAAACCTGCTATCTATTAATTTCATTTGGTGACCCCTAGTTCTTATTTTGTGGGAATAAGTAAATAACTTTTCTGCATTCACTTTTTGCACACCAGTCATAATTTTATAGACCTCTATCATCTCCCCCCGTGGTCTCCTCTTTTCTAAGTTGAAAAGTCCAAGTCTTTTTAATCTCTCTTCATATGGGTCCCATTCCAAACCCCTCATCATTTTTGTTGCCCTTTTCTGAACCTTCATTAATTGCATATCTTTGTATGGACACGTGCACACACCCATATCCACATACAAGCAATACTCCTAGTCCAATTGTGCAACACGAATTCACACTGAATGGTACCTCGAGAGGCATACAGATTTGGTGGTATCACTGGCTCTACTCATGTAGCAAAGTACGGCTCCTCTTTAGAGACAGCAGTTAGAACATGAGCCTGGGAGACAGGGAACGTAGGTTTAATTCTTGTTCTGTCACAGACATCTAACGTCATCTTGAGCAAGTCACTCAGGGTATGTCTACACTACCCTCCTAATTCGAACTAGGAGGGTAATGTAGGCATACCGCACTTGCAAATGAAGCCTGGGATTTGACTTTCCTGGGCTTCATTTGCATGAAGCTGGCCAGCGCTATTTTTAAATGCCGGGAGTTCAAACCCCGTGCTGTGCGGCTACACGCGGCACGGAGTAGCTAGTTCGGATTAGGCTTCCTAATCCGAACTAGCTGTACTCCTCGTGAAATGAGGAGTACAGCTAGTTCAGATTAGGAAGCCTAATCCGAACTAGCTACTCCGTGCCCCGTGTAGCCGCGCGGCACGGGGTTCGAACTGCCGGCATTTAAAAATGGCGCCGGCCGGCTTCATGCAAATGAAGCCCGGGAAATTCAAATCCCGGGCTTCATTTGCAAGTGCGGTATGACTACATTACCCTCCTAGTTCGAATTAGGAGGGTAGTGTAGACATACCCTCACTCACCCTGGGCCTTGGTTTCTATGAAATAGGGACTATATCACTGACCTGCTGTTGAGGGGGTTGTGAGGATAAATTCATTAAAGACTGGGAGGTGTTCAGATATTACGGTCACTATATAAATAAACTAGAAGACTTACCTGGTGTTGCCTGGGCCCTTCAGGGTGGGGCTTTGCGGTTGTGTGTGTGTGTGGGGGGGGGGGGTGCAGGAAGTTGGGGACCAGGGGTGTGTTCTCTCTTCACTGACCACCCTTCAGCTCATTCAGGGCCTGTTCTCTCTCACACACCCGCCCAAGCCACCCCGCCAGCCCACCTGGTGCCTGTTCTCTCCTGCTCCGACCACTTCCACCAACCTGACCAGGGCCTGTGCTCTTCCCTCCCAGTCTACTCCCCAGCCTCCTGGGGCCTGGGCTCTCCCCCTCCCCAGATCCTACTAGCTACCAGGGGTCTATTCTCTCCCCCCACCCACTCCAGTGCTGCGGTCAAAGGCCATATGGGGGGTAAAGGGTTTGGGGCAGGCGACCTACGTACTTGGTCTGCTAGGAGGCAAGATGGCAGATCCTCAGCCCTGCTGGCCACTCCTTGGTGGTATGGCTGCTCCCAGTGGACACCCTCATATCACGTTCCCCCAAACAGCAGCCCCTCCCTTTCCATACTATGGAAAACAGTCCCTTCCCTGAGGCTTCCGGTTGTCCTGGCACAATCAGACCCTGACCTTAGGAGGAGAGGAAGCTGCCTACCCAATTTGGTAGCCCTAGCTAATACTGTTTAGGAGGAGTTCTTGAACAAATGGACTTTCCGACAGACAGACAGGTGCACTGTAATGTATAGGGAGAGAGTAAGCGAGAGACTTCAGAGTGTCCTTAAAGTCTAGCTTTAGATGTATGAGTTTCATGTGTGGGTGTATGTCTTTGTATGTGTGTGTTTGTGTCTGTGTTGCTTAGAGCCCAAGGAGTGCTCCTACAGCCCAGATATTAGTTCAATGCTTATGACCTGTGATCGGACAGGAGACCACCCCACTGTGATGCAACATTTTAAATTAAAATTCTAGTTCAGTTTAGAAAATAAAAATGAAGGTGGGAGGAGATGGAGGAGGAAGTTTGAGGAGTGGCAGACTGTTGCACTGGTGCCTTAAAGAATACAAGGGATTTAAGCAGGTTCTTAACCTTAAGCCAGTGCACAGTCCTGTTGAAATGAGGGTTTGATGCTCAAATTCTGCAGGGATATTTTATGTCTTCAGAATCCTGTGGACTGATTCCGTGTCAGGAAGTGTTGATGAGTTCCATACACAAAATATACACCACTTGATTCTTTCAACCCACCCCTTGTGGAACCATATACACCAGTGTGAAGTGGATAAAAAACACTGCCATTCTCAATGACTAGCCATTTTGTATAAATAGCTACACACGGTGCGAGACAAAAGAGAATCTAGGCTGTTTTTAAAGCAGATTTGCAGAATGATATACTAAGATGCAGTCGTCAGTAGATTTCTGGCATTTAACTTTACATACACAGGGTCAGTTGGAAGTCAGTGGGGATCTACTTGTACCCCTAAGTTAAGCAAATGTAAATACTTGGTCGTAGAGGGGTAGGTGTGTTAGTCTGTAGCTATAAAAACAACTTAAATAGAATACTTAGGTTTCTGTGATTCCTCTCCAGTTCATCATCTGAAGAAGTGGGTTTTGCCCACAAAAGCTCAGGATACTATATATATTTTTGCTAGTCTCTAAGGGTGCGTCTACACTGCACCCTTACCTCTAAATAAGGTACACGATTTGCACCATGCAAGTTGTATGACTTATTTCGAGGTAATTTTGAAATAGTACCAAGTTTCAGAATAAGCTATCTACACAGCGCCAAAATTCAAAATAAAGTGCTATTCCGAAACGTCCCTTAACTCTCGTGCAATGAGATTACAGGGACGTGGGATAGTGATCCTGTTATATTTCCATATAACAGACTTGCTCTTAAGACATGGAGATATCCCGAAATAGTTCGCAGTGTAGACGTAGCCTAAGATGCCACAGGACTACTCATTGTAAATACTCTGGCTACTGGAGTCACTCATCCAGGTAATGGATATGCACAAATTACCAGGCCAAATTCTGCCATATTAAACAGGTACATTCTATTCCATTCTACTCCTATTGAAGGCAGTGGGGTTACTCCTGATACGTACTGATGCCAAAGCAAAATTTGGCTCTGCACATGCATAAAGATGGTTGATGTGAATGTACCCTGACCCTTGTTTCAAAACACACAATAACATTATAACCTTTGGGCTAAGACAAGGGTTACGTTTAACTGTGCAGCCATTGTACCCATCCATACTAACTTTCTCAAAATTAGTAATTAGCAGCCCAGGTTTGATCTCTCAGCTCAGCGACGAGTCTTTTTATTCATTTATTTAGAAAAGTTTTAAGCAAAATTGGTTCAGCTCTCCCCGAATTAACCAAGGGTGGACACATGCCCTATATGATTCTTTCCTATAACATGCTATGCCTCAAAGGGCTTTGGAAAAATCAAATCTAAATAAGCACCCAATAAATGTCTAGGAAGAATCTTAAGAATTAGCAGGAGAGAAACATTTTTGATCGTATTTTACAGTTGCCTAGACTTGTACCACCCATGTGGGACGAGGCTGAAGGTTAAACTTGGTATACAGGCTGCACAGGAGGGGGCAGAGAAATGTTAACGATGCAGTAGCCTCATCTTGGCTGCTTCATTAACACACAGAACAGGGATGTATTGAATTCACCCTCTTTGTGCAGTTCATTTACTAATGTCCTCCCAAGAGCCTGCTGTTTGCCAGGAGAAAGATACAAGTTATCATGGGGTGTTACTTTGATGTAGGTTTTTTTCGGCTGCTTTGGCTATCTGGTCTGTTATTGGAAGGGTGGGTTATGAAATTTAAAGCCTCTCTAAGAATGGAATTGACTTACTTGGATTCTTTTCCTTTTGTCCAGAATGGAACACGGTGTTAGAAGGTGGATTTTTTTTTTTAAAGAAGTGACACAGTTGTACAGTAAAATATTTAAATGGGCTTTGCTTAAAAGTAATTGGATTCTGTAATAGCTCTTATCATGGCCATGTTGTTTGCACTGCTGTAGTGAAGGCTGTTAATACTGCTATTCGAACCCCTCGTCTTCAAGGGTACATTGGTACATATGACTCTTCTGTGAACATTAGTTCCAGGCTATGACGTGGCACATGATGACTCGGCCAAGAGTATTTTTTCCTGCAATGTATAAAGCAAACAATTTATCATTAAACGAGGAGTTGGGGGAGGTAAGTGGCTTCATGGGGCTGTGAATGGGATATGAAGCTTTCCACCTGGAATTTGAGGGCTCCAGTCGTCTGCCGGCTGGTGTGGATCCCATGTTATCATTTATTGACAGCTGTTTGGTGTCCTTAGTGAAGTCAGTTGTTGGGCATGGATAGGGTTGGCAGGTGTCCGTTTTTGAACCAGATGGTTCAGTATTTGAGCATTCTGTTTGGGAAACACATTGAGAAAATAGAAACGAGAAAATAGAAATGTCCGGTATTTTCTAAATAAAATGTCATGTAGATTGTGATGTAATGTCAAGTGTGTCCAGTATATTTGTTGAAACCATCTGGCAACCATAGGCATGGGTCATTTCTTATAGGAAGCAGCCCTGCATGCAGCCTTCCTGCCCAGCACTCTTGTTAGTTTCTGGCTACTTGGTGGAGGTTGCTAAGTGACCAAAGTAACCTCATCTGCCCTAGAAGCAGCTCTTGTTGAGGTATGTTGGTGGAGTAACTCCCTCTGTCACTCCCACACTGCCTCCTTAGTTCTAGGGAAATGAACAGTGTGTCCTTGTTAAGGATCCTTGAATGCTTGTTGATTCTTTGGCCTGCAAGCATTGGGGAAGCTGAGCCCTGCAGAGATGTCAACTTGCCCTCTCCAAAGATGCTCACTTCTTGGTCACTGATGTTAAAGAAGAAAGGGGCGACCTGGGAGTGGATGGGGTAAACGAACTGCTTTATTGCCGACTCACCTTTACCTTGGACATTCAACACAACTTTCCGAGTGGCCACAATTTGGCACCAGTTGCACCTTTTATTCGTGTTAGTATGTTAATTTACACATTTATTACCACTTTCCCTAAAGCCTTATTTAGTAAGGTTAGCTTTCATACCATGAATATTAATAAGCAGGTGTGGAATACATTTATACCCTCCCCTGTTATTTACTGGTTTTCAGTTAAATTAGCATTCCATGCTGTCTTAATTAGCAACATAGAAGGAGGGGGAAAGAATTCTGACCCTGAAAGTGTTTTTACAGAACAAGTGTGAAGACAAAACAAGACACCGTTCAGTGCAGCTCTCTTCCAAGGCTTCCAGGACAAAGGGGAAAACATGTTTAAAGTGCAATGCCTGTTCAGGCTGGACCCTTTTCCCACTGATGTATAGTCTTCCCAGACCCCTATTCATGTGTACATATCCCACCAACCTGCATTCCTTGTCCTCAACTAGAGAGAGAGATGGGGGGAGGGATAGCTCAGTGGTTTGAGCATTGGCCTGCTAAAACCCAGGGTTGTGAGTTCAATCCTTGTGAAGGCCATTTGGGGCAAAAGTTTGTCAGGGATGGTACTTGGTCCTGCTGTGAAGGCAGGGGGCTGGACTCAATGACCTTTAAGGTCCCTTCCAGTTCTAGGAGATAGGCAATCTCCATTTATTTATAACATATCCAGTTATGAATACAACGCTTCTGCTTGAGAGAGGGAAAAAAAACCTCCCTAGGTCATGCGTTCCCAAACTGGGGGGGCGTGAAGAAATTCCAGGGGGGATGCAAGGCAACCCCCCCTCCCCCCCCGTCAATTCCCCCCCCCCCCCCCCAAGTTGTAGTGCTATTTTATTTTGGCCTCGGTCAGTTCCTTTTTTTTTTTTTTTTTTGGCTCAACAAGATTTGCTGCTATTGGGTGGAGGGCATGAGGGTTTCTCAAAAATCAAAAAGGGAGCGTGATGCCGAAAAGTTTGGGAACCACTGCCCTAGCGCCTGGTACAGGGAAGTCAGCTATTTTGTAATTTGTGGTCACTTGTGGTGTGATTCAAAAAGCCTGAATGGTTAATGACCTTCCCCTTTTGTTTGACTCTGTATCCCCGAGTTCAGAAGAAGTGCCAGGCCGAACAAGGAGAGCAAGTGGTCATGCACCAGTGGGCAGCTCTAGATCAGTGGGTTTGCGAGGGGACTCGGCGTTTCTGTCCCAGGGAAGATAATGGAGCAGGTGATTAAGGAAATCATATGCAAACACTTGGAAAGTAATAAAGTGATAGGGAATAGCCAGCATGGGTTTGTGAAGAACAAGTCATGCCAAACTAATCTGATAGCTTTCTTTGATAAGATAACGAGCCTTGTGGATAAGGGAGAAGCGGTGGATGTCATATACCTAGACTTTAGTAAGGCATTTGATACGGTCTCGCATGATATTCTTATTGATAAACTAGGCAAATATAACTTAGATAGGGCCACGATAAGGTGGGTGCATAATTGGCTGGATGACCGTAGTCATAGAGTGGTTGTTAACGGTTCTAAATCCTGCTGGAAAGGGATAACAAGTGGAGTTCCTCAAGGGTCTGTTTTGGGACCCGTACTGTTCAATATCTTCATCAATGATGTAGATATTGGGATAGAGAGTGCGCTTATTAAGTTTGCAGATGATACCAAACTGGGTGGGGTTGCGACTTCTTTGGAGGATAGGGACATAATTAAAAATGACCTTAGCAAGTTAGAGAAATGGTCAGAGGTAAACAGGATGAGGTTTAATAAAGAGAAATGCAAAGTGCTCCACTTAGGAAGGAACAATCAGTTCCATACATACAAGATGGGAAGCGACTGTCTAGGAAGGAGCATGGCAGAAAGGGATCTAGGGGTCATAGTGGACCACAAGTTGAATATGAGTCAACAGTGTGATGCTGTTGCAAAAAAAGCAAATATGATTCTAGGTTGTATCAACAGGTGTGTTGTAAGCAAAACTCGTGAAGTCATTCTGCCGCTCTACTCTGCACTAGTTAGGCCTCAGCTGGAGTACTGTGTCCAGTTCTGGGCGCCACATTTCAAGAAAGATGTGGAGAAATTGGAAAGGGTACAGAGAAGAGCGACAAGAATGATTAAAGGTTTAGAGAACATGACCTATGAAGCCAGGCTTCATGAACTGGGCTTGTTTAGTTTGGAAAAAAGAAGATTAAGGGGGGACATGATAGCGGTTTTCAAATATCTAAAAGGGTGTCACAAGGAGGAAGGAGAAAATTTGTTCCTCTTGGTTTCTGAGGACAGGACAAGGAGTAATGGGCTTAAAGTGCAGCAGGGGAGGTTTAGATTGGACATTAGGAAAAAATTCCTAACTGTCAGGGTGGTCAAATATTGGAATAAATTGCCAAGGGAGGTGGTGGAATCTCCCTCTCTGGAGATATTTAAGAACAGGTTAGATAGACATCTGTCAGGGATGGTGTAGGTGGAGCTTGGTCCTGCCTTGAGGGCGGGGGGCTGGACTCGATGACCTCTCGAGGTCCCTTCCAGTCCTATGATTCTATGATTCTCCTGGTTCATCCTCCAGCTAAGAGTGCCTCTTGGAAGCTTTCCAGCTTGCTCTTTTGCTATGATCGCAGGGTTGTTCTGTGAAAGGGGAGGTGCTTTTCCTTTGACTTCCTCTTCTGGAAGGTGTGCCAAACTGGTGGAGGTCCTACCCCTGCGCCACCACCTCCTTGGGGTGGAAGCTGATAGCACTAGAAAGGAAAATACTGGCTGTGCATTTTCTTCCCAGTGGGGCAGGACACCGTAAGAGCGGAACAGATCCCGGGAACCACCCATCATGGGAGGTCTAGAGGGCAGCTCTCTGGTTAAGTTCACAGAAGGCAGTTTCCAGCCACATGAATTTGACAATCGCCTGTTAATTTTCTTACAGGTTTACTGGAATGAATCTGCCAGCCCCAGTCATCAGCAGTAAAAATTGGCTGCGACTTCACTTTACATCAGATGGCAACCACAAGCAGAAGGGGTTCAGTGCCCAGTATCAAGGTAACTACTTATTGACCATTTTGAATCATTAACCCATGGATCCTTTCAGCTCTTGAGGGAGATATTTTAGCTTCCAAATGACACACACGAGCCTAGCTGTGTTGCTTCCTTAGAAAGCCATCCTGGCAGCCTGCTGGGAGTGTGGGGGTTGCCTCTCCCTGGAAAATAAACCTGCATGTGTTTAAAATAAAAAAAAAATAAAACAGAAAGACCTTTTTCTCAGTTTGCACTTCAGTCCGGCCTTGCGGATTCTCAGAAATTGCTTTTTGTCCGAGTTGTAACTCCAGTCTCCTGAAGGTTTCAGGAGACGCTGTCTGCAGAATGCGTTTTCACCTCATGGTGTATTTGGATATCTAATATGCCTTGAGAAGTGTCCCTCGAAGAGGGGTGGGTGGTCTTTCGGTAACAATCCTAGCTATTTCTGTCTGCTTGACTCAGTCAGAATGTCAAAGCCCAGGTTTATTTTGACTGATTTCGACGTAGCTCTCACACTGGTTAAATTGGAAGTCACGGTACTGGAGGCAGTGGAGTGACACCAGTGTCAGGGAGATCTGAATTGAGACTGTTGTGTTGAAGGCCTGGTAGAATGGTAAGTCTTTCTGACAGCTATAGGGCTACCAAACTCAAAAGTTCCACCAGGAGGACAGGATGGACAGTACACTTGTCCAGCCAAACCGTCAGGTGAAGATGTCCATCTCGCCTTAGATAGTACGCTGAGTCCATGGGACTGTCTCTAGAAGTGTGTGGAGGCTGGAGGGATTTGCAAATTTGTTAGAGATGTCAGTTGTGTGTCATGTCTCCTTGTGGTGGTCGGTCCACAGAGGGGATAGCAGTCTGCTATTGCTGCTGGTTTGCTTTGCGCAGCAGATGTTGAGACTGAAGATCAGGGTTCAAATCCTGCTAAAGACCCAGGTTTGGGGATTGCTACAGGAGACCAACATGGACCTCAGTTTAGCACTGGGATATTAAGAACACTGCCCTGTTGTGCTATGGAAGGAGATGGTGGTGTTGCATTTGCAGAGAGATGGCCAATGAGTTTGTGTTTTGTTTAATCATAGCAGACAGGAGGGATCCATTTGGAAAAAATAATCATTGGGGATTCAAAGGAATAGCTCAAGGCCCCTATGCCATTTGTGACCTCCTTACACTTTATTTTGAAGGCTTAAGTGGGAAGTGAAGTGACATGTGGGGCTTGAATGGAGGGCTGCATTTCACCAGGGGTCTTTTAGGGTGTTACTGAGAGAGAATAGGTTGGGTCCAGGGATTAGAGTTGTAACCTGGGATTTCAAACCCAATTCCAAGTTCCTTCTCTGCCACAGATTTTCTGTATGTCCTTTGGTCGGTCTCTTAGGGCATGTCTACACGGCAGGGCAAAAACTGAATTAAGCTACACAACTTCAGCTACGTCAGTTGCGAAGCTGAAGTCGAAATAGCTTAATTCAGCTTTTGGCGTTGTCTACACAGCAAGAAGTTGAAGGAGGAGTGTTCTTCCTTCGACTTCCTTTACTCCTTGTGAAATGAAGGTTGGAGGAAGATGTCCTCCAGCTCAACTTTATTTCGAAATAATGGCTTGCTGTGTAGACACGCACTTTCGTTATTTCCGAATAACGTCAGTTATTCCGAAATAGTGCTGCTGTGTAGACGTACCCTTAGTCTCTCTGGGTATGTCTACACTACCCCCCTAGTTCGAACTAGGGGGGGTAATGTAGTCATACGGAGTTGCAAATGAAGCCCGGAATTTGAATTTCCCGGGCTTCATTTGCGTGTAGCCACGCGGCACGGAGTCCGAATTAGCCGGCATTTAAAAATGGCGCCGGCCAGCTTCATGCAAATGAAGCCCGGGAAATTCAAATCCCGGGCTTCATTTGCAACTCCGTATGACTACATTACCCCCCCCTAGTTCGAACTAGGGGGGTAGTGTAGACATACCCTCTGTGCCTCAATTCCCTGATCAGTAAGATGGGGGAACAGCACTGCCCTATACTACAGCAGTGTTGGAAGGGTAAATTAAAGACTGGAATGTGCTCTGATACCATAGTGATAGGGAATCAGATAAGTACTCAAGATAAAAAGAAGAAAATGGAGCATTCAAGCCGCACAACAGGATCACCTAAGGTGCTGCAGCAAAAGGGCAGAGTTAATAGCTAAGAACATGTTGTTATTGCTTTGTGTTGCCGGGTGTTTGATGGTTATTACTATGCAGGAATATGCCCAATAAAAATTAACAAGGTAAATAAATGGGGGGAGAGGCGGTTTTCCACTCTTAAATATCTCCAAGGTGTAGGTGCTAAGTAAGGAGGATGCCTGCTGAGATGTACTCAAACAGCGTCCTCCCAAATCTTTTGAGGCACTGCTCAAGACTGCCCCAGACTGTGCAACATCGTTAATTAGTTCACCACCCCAACAAAGAGTGGTGGTAACAGCCCTTGTTAACCTGCGTAGAGATTCCCCGACCACTTCAACCTGTTTTGGAGAAAATATAAGCCAGAGTAATTACAGAAAGACAGATTGGAAGTGATTATAAGTCATTAGACATAGAGATCAAAGTTGGGTATGATAAGAAATAAAAAATAGAATTGCAGTCTACATTCTAACTTGAGAAGACTGACTAAGCAAGGTTTGAATCAAGCAGCTTTTCTCACCCGAAGACAGGGGGTGGGGAATCTTTTTTGGGAGAACTTCAGTCTGAGGTTTTCAAAGTGCTGAAGGGACGTGAATGAGTCAATGCTTGCAACCCCTCGGCCGTCTTGCCTCCTTTTGTACACATGGGAAACTGAGGCACAGCGTGGTTACGCTCAGTGTTCCCTGTGAGTTGTGTGTTTGTGCAGCCACTCAGGAGAGATTCAGATGCTGCCCAGCTGATGAACAGAGCACCTGCAGCTGGTTTTTTTCTTTCTACAAGTGGTACACATTTACCCATGCCTCAGTGCACATAAAAATTATTCTGCACATGGGTGGAAAAGGTTAGAGGGAACATTGGTTAAGATCCTTTCTTAAGGCCACAGATGGGCAGTAGAACCCAAAAGCCGGGACTCCCAGCCCCATGAAAAAGATTCACAAAAAAACGCTTCTCTTTTCATATGGCTCCCTTTATCCGGACTTTGTTTTATATATAATTTTTTCAATCGCCCTCCCCCACTGCATAATCACAGTTTTAAATTAAAAAGCGCTGCCACAGCTTTTTGTTTCTAACATAGACTACTGCACGCTATTGATGGCTCTTGATGTGACATTTTCCTTCTGCCGTCATGATTGCGGCTTTCTATTAAAACACCTGTCTGAATTATGCCTTTTTTTTTCTTAAATAGAAAAGTAACGATTAATGTTATAATTTCCTCTGATTAGATAAATGTCAGGGGGTTCTAATCTAGCGAGCTCCTCAGAAACCGTTGTGTTGGATATAATGAGCTCTGCGTTTGTATGTGTCAGACGCTTAAAAGATTAACTTAAAAAAAAACACTCACAAAATAGCAATGAAGGCAGAACCCCAACGGAGGTGATGGAGTGTGTCCCATCTGCCACCCGGGTCATGCTCTAAAGGATGTCTTTGTGTTATGATTTCAGCGCAGGGGCCATTCGTATCAATGGGGCTTGGTGTGTGGGCATTTTTTGTCTTCTGCATGGAAGCTGGTAACTTGGCAGTGGGTGTGGCAGTGAATTGAGAAATCAACACATGGGATATGTGATTAACACGAGAGCCACGTAAAGGGGCTCTGGGAACACAGACCACACATGGGTTGGGTGTTTTGCTACAAACTCTACACAGGGGCTGTGTCTACACTGGCAAGTTTTTCCGGAAAATCACATGATTTTTTCGGAAAAACTGGCCAGCTATCTACACTGGCTGCTTGAATTTCCGGAAAAGCAATAGTGATCTAATGTAAAATCATCAGTGCTTTTCCGGAAAAACTATGCTGCTCCCGTTCGGGCAAAAGTCTTTTTCCGAAAGACTTTTGCCCGAAAGGGCCAGTGTAGACGGCATAGTTCTGTTTTCCGCAAAAAAGCCCCGATCACGAAAATGGCGATCAGGGCTTTTTTGCGGAAAAGCGCATCTAGATTGGCCATGGACGCTTTTCTGCCAAAAGTGCTTTTCCGGAAAAGTGTCCTGCCAATCTAGACACGCTTTTCCGAAAATGGTTTTAACTGAAAACTTTTCCGTTAAAAGCATTTCCGGAAAATCATGCCAGTGTAGACGTAGCCTAGCTGTGTTGAAGGTTTATGTTGCAGGTGGGGTTGCTCCACAGCGCACTCTGCAGGGCCAGGTGTGGTACTGCAGGCGTTCTCTGCTTTCCTCTGCAGGTCCTGGCTACCTGCTCGGAGCAGGGTGCTCTGTACCATGCAGGTGGCACGAGTCTCTGCACAGTTAAATAAAAACAACAGACTCAGAATTTGTCCCTTTGTGCTTTTGAACCAAACACAAACTGGCAGGGAAAGACGAAATTTGCAGCACTTGAAGACAAATGCCAAGCTGGCCCTAAAGTTTTGGGTTAGCCATGAGGTACTGCTCCTGTAGCTGATGCTCACCCAGGACTATCCTAAGCCCTTTTAACCTGCCTGCAAGTGCTCAATCCGTCAGTGTCTTCTCCTGGCCCTTCTAGGCCTCGTGGGATGAGGTTTACCGGGGCTGCCGACAAAGGGCTTTGATGTCGGCAGGGGAGCGTCCAGACTATCGCTCTGAGCCGACAAGCAGCTGATCAACTATTTGTCGGCTCAGCGCGGCAGCCATGTAAATTTAAATGAAGCGGCAATTATTTAAATCGCGGCTTCATTTCCCTTTGCCCAATAAACAAATCTACATGGCTCCGTCGACTGAGCCATGTAGTGTAGACGTACCATACCCATGGTGACATACTGTGGTGCCTAGACCAGCCCCTTGACTCGGAAACAGAGAATTTGCCAAGCGATGTAGCCAGAGAGAAAGAAAATTATATATGATTCCCTTGAAATAGTTGTGAGTGTTTGGTGGAAGCTAGCGTAGAATTTGTAGTTAGAGCTGGTGGGAAATCGGTTTCTTGGGATGAAACCTGCAGGGCTTTGTCTATACCACGCAGCTTTTAGCAACAGGATTGTGTCAACACAGCAGTGTTACTAAAGGCTGGCAGTGTGGACTCTGTTTGTCAGCACTTTTAATTCCATCCCTGAGAAGCTGGGTTCCTGCCATCAGCACAGGCCATTCACCTTCTAATTGTCACAGCAAAACTTTTGTCTTTGTGTGCTTTTTTAAGCATCTGTGAATGGCAAAAGTTTTGTCCTTCAATTGGCAATGTAGACAAAATACCGGCCATTCCAATACTTATTTATTTATTTGAGAATGGTCCCCATACCCAGCCTGCCTATGGCACTCCCCCTAGGATGCACAGGATATGGGCAAAACAGAGTCACATCTGTACTCTAGAGCAGGGAGTTTGACCCATATCTCACCTATCCTATCAGACTGCCAATGGATTGCTGGCTGTTCTAGTGGAGGTGTATGTCCTTCTGACTGCTTTTGAATAGAAATTCTATCTTTGATCTGAGGCCTTGGCAACACTAAATGGAAGATTGCCGCTGCTGCGATAGATTGCCCGGAATTCTATTTAGCAAGTCTAGTTAAGACTCACTAAATCAAACTCAGAGGGTGCCCCCACTGCCATCCCACATGCCTGCTTTTGCGAGGATTAAGGAAGCTGATGGGAACATTTGCTCCCGCTGTGGGGATTCCACCAAGCTTGACTTAAGATAAGTCAACTCCAGCTACATAGAATAAGTAGCTGGAATTGTGTGCCTTATGCCAAGCTGCCGGGTCTACTGTAGACCTGGCCTGAGAAACCTTGCCGCTAAAGCAGACCCTGTTACAGGAAATGTTTGGGTTTTGAGGAATTGACTTTTTTTGACTGAAAAACTGTTTATTCAAAAAAAAAACCCACCAAGTAGCTCTATTTGTAACTTTCACTCTCGCTCCCAAATAATAAAAGAAACACAGGTTCTCAGATGCTCTCTTCCCTCCAGGCACTCTTGTATTTTTGCATTCATACCACATAGGATTCACAAGCCAAACATTTTATGGCATAATCTTTTGGCAGTTTTCCCTTCACTTGAAATTATTGGGTTTGTGGTCAGATCTGAAGAAATCATTGGTGTGTGAATCCCTGTGAAGGGAATTTGAGGATTTTCACATCTGTGTTAAATTTGTGAATTTTCATACTTTGTATCGTAGTCATTTTAATTTGATAATATCCAATTCTGTATCCCCTCCCACAAAAATTCCTGCTACCTACTCCTGTCCCATACTCTTGTCAACCCCAAGCACTCAGAATCATGAAACAGGCCCCCCAAATTCATGATTGACTTAATAGTCATGAAAATTGGGGGGAAATGTACATTTTGCAGTCTCTTTATTTACTCTCAGTCTGCAGTATTGTTATATTGTGCTGCTCCCAGATACTGGAGGGACAGGGTGAGTGAGGTAATATATTTTACTGGACCAATTTCTGTTGGTGAAAGAGACAAGCTTTTGAGCTATACAGGTCCTGAAAGCTCAAAAGCCTGGCTCTTCCACCATCAGAAGTTCATCCCATAAATCACTTCACCCATCTTGTCTCTCTTTTGTACATTCTGATTTGTCTTTTATGGGGGCACATTTTCAATATTGTTTCTGCAACTGAGAGAGCTATAAAATTACGTTTTTTTCCCACAAACCAAAGTAGAGGTTTATCTTATTCACATGACTCCAGGAGCTTAAGCATTAAGAAAAAATACCTCAGACATCTGAAGAAATGGGCTGTGCCCATGAAAGCTTATGATGCCATCTACATGTTTTGTTAGTCTTTAAAGTGCTACCAGATTACGTGTTGTTTTTTAAGAAAAAAAAAAGAATATCCTGAGACTCATGGACACATTGTTTCCAACCTTATTTTCGTGGTAGAGTTTGTTCCATCCTGTTAGTCAAGACCCGTGCAAAAAACCCATCTTTGTCCTTTTTTTGACGAGTTAATGAAACCATCTTCCACCCTAGTGGGGCCAATGGGGCCTCAGAGGAGACCGTCTCTCGTCCTCTTAAAAAGAGCCGAAGCTGGTTTTAACAAAAATATTTACTTGAAATGAATACATCCATGCACAATGAGACACGTCATCAACCCACATGGAGCAAACAGCAAATGGTTTTTATCAGCAGAGAGGCAAACTGAACTGGGAATTGCTGTAGCGCCAGGTTTGAGTTTTGAAATGCATAGACAGGGCAGGTCAAAGCCTCCACAGGCCACTGGGCAAGGGGGGAGGGGGGAGCTTTGGGTGTAAGGGGTCAGCCAGCCTCCACGGCGTTCAGACCGTGGGGCCCCTTCCAACCATCAGAGATGCAGGAGCACGCAGGGTGGAGCTCCAGGAGCAATTTAAAGGGCCTAGAGCTCTGGGTGCTGCTGCTGCTGTTGTAGTAGCAGCTAGGGTTGCCAGGTGTCCGGTATTGGTGTTTTTTCTCGGATGGAGGGCCGCTTGGGACATTCTTCCCCTGCCATGTCTGGTGGAGGCAGGGGGAGCATGGGGATTTAAAGGCGCTGTGACTTTTTTTTTTTGAGGTTGGAGGGGGGGGGGTCCCTCTTTCCTCCCCCTCCCCCACCATGTTTGGTATTTTTTGTGAAACTATCTGGCAAACTTAGTAGTAGCGTGGAGCCCCGGAACCTATTTAATTGCCAGGCCTCAAAGGCAACTGCTCCATTTACTCCCCCATCAGCAGGCCTCTGCATAGATTGTATTTGCTTTCTCTTTTCCAAAGACTGGCATGTCACTTAGCATCCCAGGTGCCCCTTTTCCGCCTCTGTTATCGGCATTTGCAGATTATCTAAAGAGAAGCCTTTTTCCTTTCCAGCTTCTCAAACGTGATTTTGAAATGTACCTGAATATGTTCCTCATGCTGCTGCTTTCATGTCCGAAATCCAGGCCCTTCCTTTGGGCGCCTGCTTTCGACGAACAAAAAAGGCCAAGGTCCAGACAATCAGCACAGAAACGAGCGCTCTTTCTATTGATGTAGACATTGATAGGAAATGCGACCCTTTCGGCAGTAATCATCCGCTTTTGCTCTTCTCCTGCCCCTTTCAACACAAAGTCTCCCCAGACGCTTTGCAAAAATTAATTCTCTCTTCCCCCGTCCCCTCGCTACTCAGTAAAATGAGGCAAAGAGAAGTCAGCGGCTTGACTTTAAGAGGGGCCAAGCACCCACAGCGCGAATAGCTGCCCGTAAAGTACTTGTGCGGGGTCAGTGGCAGCTCCGTGATTAGAACCCAGGAGTTCTAACTCTCCGTCCTTTGCTCAGTAAGTGTTGAAGATGAACTAATGAGAAAGCTGCTGTGTTTAAAACAATGCTAAACGGACCTAACTAATGATCTGGCTGCGGTAGCCCTTTCACTAGCACAGTAGGATCCCAAATTGGTTTTTTAGCTGATTGTTACCACCCCATTATTGCTTCCCATATTACTTTTTGGTTTTTTTTCCCCTTGGTAAGGAAATAAATGCGGGTCTAGTCTCGGCGCAATCATGCCACTGCAGTGTTCTGAAGGTCAGACGAACTCTGCTCTTCAATAATGGTTAGATAAACTGTTCGGAGAAGCTCTGAAAATCTTGCACCACATTTTAAAAAAAAAAAGCGCCTCTGATATTTTTCTTTCTTCATCAGATCTGTCCATTGGAATCCCAGATAATTGGTTTGGCGTGCAAAGGAACACAGCACGCACTGTATCGACCTGTCAAATCCACTTTGGAGGGACAGAATACAGGATTCTCCTAATAAGAACCAGTAAATCCTACAGAGAATTATTTCATGTTAGCTTTTCGAAGCCCCGTTGGAGGACAGCTCTCCGCTATGTCAGGGGCTGTACAAAGATATCATGAGAGCAATTCCCTGTGCCAAAGAATTTATAGTCTTAGATAAAAAACGGTGTGGGGAAAAGGAATATTGTTCCCATATTAAGGAGGGAAACTGAGGCAAAAAGAGATAAATGATTTTCCCAAGGTCATACTTGGCATTCGTGGCAGGTCCAGGAATTCAACCCAGAGCCTCTCTATTCCACTCCAATGCCATCGTCCTTCAAAATATTTCCTCTCTGTGATAGGCACACGACAAACATAATTTAGAGGAGCTACAATGCCAGGACCCTCATTGATTGCAGTAAGGATTTTGGGTGCTCAGCAGTTCCGAAAAACAGATATGCACATCCCCAGCCTAGAGATAAATGACAGCTATAGTGTTTGCATTCAGCTTTTGAACCTTACACTCTCTAGAAAAGATACAGGTTTTCATTTGGCTGTTTGTTGGGAGAGTCAGGAAATTTACATACAGATTTCAGTTTGGATTCCAAAAGCCATTAATGTTTGAGGATGGTGTTTATTCAGATTCATCTCTCCTGCGGATTGTTTAATTGCAGGCAGAAATTCATGCAGGTGGAAGGCATGTTTGCATACTCTGTGTGCATAATTGCCAAGTGAGCAAAAGAGCACCCAACCCAGCCCTCTGAATGGTGTGGACTGCAGCCCTGCCCTGCTCTTTGGGACAATAGACAAGGGGTGATGTTAGGGTTGCCAATTTTCCCAGACCGCTGAACACCACTGCCATCCAGTCGAGAGAATTGGCAAACGTGGCCGTGGCATGGAGCCACAGTGGCTTGCCTTTTGTGGTACAGAGGGCGTGAGTTATTCCTACTTTCCAGAATTCCTAAAATGAGTTGCTCTAAACTTTATAGGGTAAAGGTTTCTTGTAAGCCACCTCTGTGTGCAGCTTATGGTGTGAAAGTACATATAAGTCATTGATTCGGCATGGTTGAGTTCTCAGGGAGGGCAGTGGATGGTTTTTTCTCTAAGGGTATGTCTACACTACAGAGTTTTTTCCAGAAAAACGGCCGTTTTTCCAAAATAACCTTCAGTTACATCCACACTGGAATCATGTTCTTTCGGGAAAAAAGTCGAAAGAATAGAGGGTTTTTTCCAACATTGGTAATCCTCTTTCTATGAGGAAGAAGCATTTTTCTGAAAGAGCTCTTTTGGAAAAAGGCGTGTGTGGACAGGAAAGAGGGAGTTCTTTCGGAAGAAGAGGAAAGAGGAAAAAGCACAGGTGCCCTGGTGGCCACTCCGTCCATAATAATCACAGCTTACATACGAGATGGCATCCATTCAGTGTGGAGGTGAACTTTTGAAAAAGCAGATCGCTTTTTCGATGCGCTTTTGCAGTGTCGACACGCTCTTTCAGAAGTTTTTTCGGAAGATCTCTTCCAGAAAAGGGGCGTGGAGTCCTCTGGCACCTTATAGATTAACTGAAGTGTAGGAGCATAAGCTTTCGTGGGCAAAGACCCACTTCGTCCCATGCATCTGACGAAGTGGGTCTTTGCCCACGAAAGCTTATGCTTCTACACTTCAGTTAGTCTATAAGGTGCCACAGGATTCCTCGCCGCTTTTGCAGATTCAGACTAACACGGCTACCCCTCTGATACTCTTCCAGAAAAGCTTCTTCCAAAAGAAGCCTGCAGTGTAGATGTAACCTAAAGTAAAGCAAAGTCCCTGGTAGCTAGAAGAGATGTGATGTTTTTGTTACGTTGTGTTTATTTTGGGGGGGAATGTGTTGGTTTGCATTTGTTTTGATTACAAAGTCAGTCAATATGGGGGAAGGAATGAGTTTAAATTACAGGGGATACAGCAGGCCTAAAACACAAATTAGTTTCCGCAAGCCCACAAAACAACTCAAAGTAATCAAATCAACTCCCCCAGCCTCCTGTGAGATTCCGCCCACCCTTTCAAGCAACACGTTGTAATAGAACGAATGCAGGATTTAGACTTGCCAGCAGGAAGAATCAAGAGACAGGAAAGAAGGAAACAATCTCAAATTCAAACACAGAGCCGTGGGCCCTGGAACAGCTTTTATAGTGGGGTGCTAAGAGCCATTGAACCAAACTGGATTGAATCCTAGATATGATGGGCACCATTCCAAGCCAGGAAGGGGAGGGGGTGTACAGCACCTCCTCTCCCCCCACAAACCTTTAGATCCAGCACCTATATCGAGAGTTCTGAAGCAGCTACCAGAGCTAGGGAAGTAGAGAGATCACATGGACACTGGGAACAAATTTCTACTTAAACACTCGCTTTCTTTTATTAAAAGTTTTCCCCATGAGAAATTCCTCTATAAGAGCAGCATGAAGCAGTTGCAGTTTTTAATACACCAGATTGTCCGCTCACTGCAAACACTTTGTAATGTCACACTTCAATTTGACAAGAAATTGAATATTCTGTCAGAACTGTCAGTTGTTTATGTACAGCAAAACCGTTGCACATTTTGTTTGCTTAGCTATCCTGGCAGGAGCCTTGTCAAGCGCTGTCCCGCATCTGACCCTGGAAGAACATTGGTCCCTTCGCAACCAGATTTTGTACTTTTGGGGAATGAGGAAAAACAGCTAAGAGTCCTGTGGCACCTTAGGGTATGTCTACACAGCAGCGTTATTTTGGAATAACTGGTGTTATTTTGAAATAACATAGTGCGCGTCTACACGGCAAGCCTTTATTTTGAAATAATGTCAAGATGGAGGACTTACTCCAACTCTTGTAACCCTCACTTTATGAGGAGTAAGAGAAGTCAGAGGGAAAATGTTCTTCCTTCGACTTCCTGCTGTGTAGACAGCGCCAAAAGCCGAATTAAGCTATTTCGACTTCAGGTATGCAATTGACATAACTTAATTCAACTTTTGCCCTTCGGCATAAACATGCCCTTAGAGATTTATTAGGGCATAAGCTTTTGTGGGTAAAACCCACTTCATCAGATGAATTGGAGTGGAATTTACAGAGGCTTGGAGACGTGTGTGGGGGTATAGATATAGATATCGATAGATAGACAACAAAAGAAAAAGGGTACTTGTGTTAATGAGGCTAGTCATGGTGAGAGTGGTTCATTCACAGCAGTTTCTGTGGCAATGTCGATATCTAACTGCCCTTTGTAATGTGTTAACCAGTTTAGATCTATATTCAATCCTAAATTGTTTGTTCATGCTTTTATTGTCCTAATAATTAAAATTTAAAAGAGAGAGAGAAAGTGAGGCTACATGTAGACTACAAAGAAAAGTTAGAAAAAGATACACAAATTACGAACTGCAGTTTGCGTATCTTTTCCCACTTTTCTTTCCAAAGAGGCTTTTTCTGAAATTTGGTACATCTAGATGGTGCCAAATTTTGGAAAAACCTGCTTTTTCGAGCCATCCCTTCTTCCTTGTAAACCTTGTTTTACAAGGATGGTGAAAGAATGCATCCACTTTTCTGAACTTTTTTTTGGAAAAGCGGACATATTCCTTGGATGCAGCATTGCTTTTCTGAAGGCATATGAGAGAGAGAGAATATGTATATCTTGAATTATCCTCTTTTAAACTGATGCCTTTATTACTGGTAACCCCTGAAGATGTTGCCAAAACCTCTCATGAAGCTTGACTTTCAAATTCTGGCTCCATGTAATGAACAAAAGAAAGGATGAACTGGAAAACAGATAGGAATCTCTCTCTAGAAATAACAGACTGTCCGGGCGAAAACCGGACACCTGGCAACCCTAATACCTGAGGCAAGACCGTCCTTGGCGCAGGCGGGGGTGCTGGCATGGTGCAAGGCACGAGCGAAGACAGTGGAGTAGCTGTCTTTTCTACACCCCCTCAGCTGTGCGCCTGAGGCAAGTGCCTCACTCTCCTCACCCTTGTTTCAGCTTTGGTTTTGGGGTGTGTCTTTCTGTGTGTGGTGGGAGGGAGGCAGCACAAACAGGGGGACGAAAGAGAGAGAAGCAGGGAGAGGAAGCGAACTAAGCCACCACGGGGTAGAAGCACAGTCCTGTGGCCTTCAAATAAAGCAAAGGGGAAAGTCCATTGGAGGACAAAGCATCAGAAGAGACAGGCTTGGAACAGTGAACAAAGAAGCCATCACCTGCTGCTAGATTCCTACTGTGTTCAGAGAAACGGGACTTGGTACGTTTCTTGCACATAAGCAAGACCACATCAAAAAGACACTGTTATCAGTTTCTGTTCTCAGCTGGAACCACCCATGAGTCCCTGGACTTTGAGGCTCTGCGTGGGTCAAAAGGAGCTAACACCACACTATCCCAGCCACTCTCACACCATCAGCCGCAAAGGCTGTTTTCCCCATCGTTGTCAGGTGCGCAGTATGGGTGGAAAGCATTCAATGCCCCTCTTACATTAGCAATCGATTTTCAAAGCCAAAGGGCAGGAAAAAAAAAAGGTGTTTTCAATCCATCAATCAATTCCTGTGAACATAGAACAGGCAAAAAACTTCTTTTTTATGTGAGCACATTTCAGAGTCTCAAAAAAAATCTTTGTGTCACTTGTACAATAAGATGCACTAGGAAGCCATGCAGGGAGTAGAGTAGAATTTGGTTTCATATTTTAGGTGTCCCAAAGCAGTGAGTTAGGTAGTGCAAAGCCAGGAGCCATTATGCACATTGTAATAGTTCAACTGGCTTTAGACATTTTTTGAGGAAGACAGGATCTGTCGAAAAAGGGATTATTTTCAACAGATCTGCATCTAGACTGCTGGTTTTTTTTTCGAAAAAGCTCCATGTCAATGTTTATTGACCATGTTTATGCTAATGAAGCACGGGATATTTAAATCCCTGCTTTATTAGCAATTTTGACATGCTTCATTTGCATCCCTCTGTCAATAGAGGAACAAAATACAGGACTAAGACGTAGCCTGAGATTCATCAACTTCTGCCTGCAAAATCAGCAGGGGCAGGTAGAATGGGACATTGATTTCAACATTTCCGCCAAATCAAAGCACTGCTGGCCAGGCATCAGCCCTTCCGAGCAGCTCTGTGGTGTCAGCCCTCCAGCTGGGAGCTCCCGTTCTAGGCAATGCTGCAGACTTGTGTCGGAATTTCTCCTGCAGTAGACATGAGAAAGGACTCCCTTGTAACCTATATGAGAGAAAATCTTCATTGAGGCTGCAAGTTGCCGAGAGAGCCCGCTTTTTCTCTGGTCTTCTAGCTCCCAGCCTCACTGAATACAGCACCGTGCTGCTCCAAAGGGTTTCCCTAAATCCTGGCCTGGTTTAAGGGACTATGGAAAAGACTGCTAACGCATGCACAGTGTGCATGTCTACAGAGCACACAGGAAGTTGTTCTAGCCAGTGGCATATTTTTAATGTCACACTTCAATTTGACAAGCAGTTGACTCCAGTGTCCCTCTAAGGTTTTCCAAGCATGAGCAGAGTGAGGTTTGGCTTGTGCACCAATATTGAGGTCATGCGTGCTGGTTTGGGTGTGTGCCCCCACGGCACCCAGTTTATTAACAAACACACGTTCCCGGCCACCGGAGCGGCCCTCCCCTCCCCTCCCCTCCCATGTGGCAGGTCCCATTCCCAGTCTCAGCCCCATCCCCATCCCCACCATATACCAGCACCAGCCACCAAAGCAGGCCTCCTCCTGCCACGCGGCCATGGTAGGTCCCGGTCCAGTGGTTCCCTCACCACGCCGTCTCTGCTGGCCCCGCCCACTGGAGCAACCGCTTGTGCAGCTCTCCAGAGAAGGTGGGTGGGGGAGGAGTTTTTTGCGTGCAGGCGTGCACCTTCATGGGAACATTGGTTGCCTCCAATTTTTGTGCAATGATGATACATCTGGATCTGTAAAGAGGCACCTCATGAGTGGGTTACTAGTGACTGTACGAAGGTATCCACTGGATGCTTTGCAGGTTTCACACATGCTGGTTACTGTAGGTACCTTTTCCAAGGAGATTCTTCCCTCCCTCACAGTCATGGTCCTCTGAGACTACTCTTACACTGATTTTGGTCTGTCTGTATATGAACACGTTTTATGGGAAGAGACGCAGGCCAAATGCTATGAAATTCAATTATTCTCTGAAATCAGAATTAAATTTTCCCTGTGTCTTTAACAGTGTGTCTGTGTACCACTGCCCTCTAGTGCCTGGAATGTGTCAGGTCACCTCATTCCTTGGTTTGTTAAATTTTCTCTTTTTTTATGTTCTCCCTAGCTGGACATTTTCATTTAGCTTCAGGGTTTTTTGTTTGTTTGTTTGTTTGTTTTGAAAACCAAATCAATTAGTGTTTCCAGCTTGCATTTGTCCAGTTCTTCCCTTTGTACATTGGTAATGTCTATTTTTTTCCTGGCATTTTATTCCTCTCCCATAAGCCTCCTCCCCCTTTTTTTCTTCTGTTTTTTTCCCCCCCATGTTTCTCCAATGTTGTAAAATTTACCCAGTGGTTAAACTACAAATGAATTATTAATTGTGTAACACTGATTTTTCCAAAGTTGAAAACATTTTGGAAAGTTACCATTTGGCTGAGCCAAAAATAGCTCCTATGATTCTCAAAATTGTTGGGGCTTTTTGCAGCCAAAGTCAGCATTTCAGTATGCAGCAGGTTAGCTGTTCACTAAAGAAACATGAGGTTGCCTATATGCAGGGATTATTATTCCAAATGATCCCAAATGAGTCTTGCCAGTTAAGGCATTCTGAGACAGGCATATTCCTTAGCATATATGCAATTGGTTTGTATTTAAATGAGTTGTGTGTCTCAGGTGTCCCTTTCAAATCAATATACTATTCATTATCCCCCTCCCAAAGATGACAGCCATTAATTCTTATAGGAAAGACAAGAGCTACCTAAGAATATAATATAATATAATATAATATAATTAATTATAATTAATTATAATTAATTCAGTTCTGAGCACCACATTTCAAGAAAGATGTGGAGAAACTGGAGAAGGTCCAGAGAAGAGCAATGCAAACGCTTAAAGGTCTAGAGAACATGATTTATGAGGGAAGACTGAAAGAATTGGGTTTAATTTTGAAAAGAGAAGACTGAGAAGGGACATGAGAGCAGTTTTCAAGTATCTAAAAGGGTGCTACAAGGAGGAGGGAGAAAAATTGTTCTCCTTGGCGTCTGAGGGCAGGACAAGAAGCAATGGGCTTAAATTGCAGCAAGGGAGGTTTAGGCTGGACATTAGGAAAAACTTCCTGCCTCTCAGGGTGGTTAAACACTGGAATAAATTGCTGAGGGAGGTTGTGGAATCTCCATCACTGGAGATATTTAAAAGCAGGTTAAACAGACACCTCTCTCATGGATCATCTAGATAGTGCTTGGTTCTGCCGTGAGGGTGGGGGACTGGACTCGATGATCTCTTGAGGTCCGTTCCAGTTCTACTGTTCGATGATAATATAATATAATATAATATAACTATGTACCTGACTTCAGTGTGACATTTTCACTGCGTTATTCAAAGATAAGTAAAAATCCCTCAAAGTGCTACAGCCGCATGGAAAAAAAAAAAGAAAGAAAAAGTGCCAACAAATATAGAGCAGAGAAAGTGTTACTGGGGGTAAGTTTCAAGAAAAGGCATTTGACATTTCTCTACTGGAAATGTTTGCACACAGATGCTGTTACCAGCTTTGTTCTAACACACACACACACCAAAGTTGCTTAAAATCTCCATTAGTTTTATTGATAATTCTTCTTGACAATGTTGTCTTAGAAATGTGCTAATGTAGAGATGAAAGCATGAAACAAGAAAGTACACAAAGAGAACCACTTGAGATGAAATGCACACAGGCTGGATAGAGGAAAATAAGCGACAATGGAAAGAATTATGTAATATGATAATGGGCACTTTGCTTTCAGAAGCAAGATTACTCTGTTTTCTGTACTAAACACAAAGCCCCACTGAAGTCTGTGCTCCTAGCCCCTAAATATGGTACTGCCCCATGTGAATAAGCAACCTCCCTCCCCGGGCAACAGTAGTTACACTACCCTAAACACTGTGTAGACCAGGCAGGGATGGGCAATAATTTTTGAACGGCGGCCACATCAAAATTGTTTGAAGTGGTTGCAGGCTGCCTCAGAAGGGGCGGGGTGACAGACAGAAGGGGCAGGGGCTCGGATTGAAGGGGTGAGACCTCAGGCAGAAGGGGTGGAGCCTTTAAATAGCAGGAGTTGAAAGGGCTCATACCTCCCCTGTGGCCCCCAGGCATCACATTAGCCGGAGAGGGGAGCTGCAAACTCTTTCAATTCCTGCTATCCATTGTCTTTGATCTTTATCTACTCAGGTTTAGCACCCTTTCTCCTGATACTTTATGTATAGAGGTAGGGGGTGGGTGACAGAGCTTCTTTCTCTCCCCCCCCCCCGCCCCTTCCCTTCTCCTATTTATTTTGAGTTTTCTTATCCCCTAATTATAATTCCAGTCATCTGAAGAAGGGGGCTGAGCCCACAAAACCTCATGATACCATCTACATGTTTTGTTAGTTTATAAAGAGCTATCAGACAATTTGCTTGCTATTTAAAGGGCTCACTGCTCCCAGCCTCGCTGCTAGAGTGTTGCTTGGGAAGTGGGGACATGCGAGCTCTTTCAACTGCTTCTATTTAAAGGGCTCTTGCCTTCCCTGCAGCTCCCAGTCAACACGCTGGAGGGCGGGGCCTGGGACAGCCGTGTGAACCGGATCAAAGCTCTAGGTGGGCCGGATCGAGACCACTGAGTGGTTTTTGCCCATCCCTGGTGTAGACAATGCGCTTTTGGCAGGAGAACTCCTCCTGCCGACATAGTTGGGTTGGATTAATTAAGTCAACAGAAGACCTCTCTCCTATTGACTTGGGATAGAAATGTAGCCGTGTTAGTCTGGGGTAGCTGAAGCAAAATGCAGGACAATGTAGCACTTTAAAGACTAACAAGATGGTTTATTAGATGATGAGCTTTCGTGGGCCAGACCCACTTCCTCACTAGGGTATGATTTCACGACTTGCTGGATCACAGGGCAGGAAACAATCCAGTGGGGATGGATTTATCACATCTGGTATAGACGTGATAAAGTGACAGCCGAATATTCTCCCATCAATTCCAGTATTCTGTCAAAGCAAGAAGACTAGGTGGAGTCAACGGGAGAGTGTCAGCTGTTGACTTACCACTGTGACGATACCGCGGTAAGCAGACCAAAATACATTGACTTCAGCTACATTATTCACATAGCTGAAGTCGAGTAACTTATGTGGATAGCTCGCGTTAGTAGAGACAAGGCCCTAGAGCGCTTACGATGGTGCAGCTACATTCCTTTGTATCCAATCATTCTCATTTTCTGGTACATTGAATGTAACTGTTGGTTGTTTATATTGTATCTGTTGATCTAAATCAGTGTTTCTCAACCTTTTTTTTTTATAAAGTACCTCTTTAAAAAAAAAAGTAATGTCAGTACCTACAGTTTTCAGAGGCACAATTTTTTTCTACCATTGCAACACATTTGTTTAAACAACTTAATCGTAGCCAGGCGGCCGATGAAATTTTTGGGTGTAAAAAGTACAAAAATAATAAAATGCTGTAAAACTTAAAACAAAAATTCAGTTTTCTCCAAATTTCAGTTGTGTTGACGTACCCCTCCAGACTTCTCTTGAGTACCCTCAGGGTTTTCATACCACTGGTTGAGAAACACTGATCTAAATCACAAGCCATTGATTTTGCTTCCTGATTGGCCAATACCCCTCTGAGAGTAAAAATAGGCCACCCAAAACGCTTTCTACAGAAGAGTTTATATAATTTAACATATTAAGAATATTGTGAATTCTGGGACATGGGGACCTTTTCTTATTGTGTTTAGTTTTTCTCCAGGTCAGGCTTTCTTTGTGCAAGGTGCTGTGCAAACACTGTGTTAGCATGGGATAAAAATAAATAAAATTGGTGCTTCGGAGTCTCCAAACGATTCAAATCAGGAACCCTTCCAGCCGAGCTAAACTTTGTTTTTGTTGTTTTTAAAATCTCTTTCCAGTCAAGAAGCAAATTGAACTGAAGTCCAGAGGAGTGAAACTAATGCCCAGCAAGGACAACAATCAGAAGACATCTGTGTGTAAGTTTCGCTGCTCCTAGATAAGCACTCTTTGCAAGGTTATCTCCCTGGACAGTCCATACAACAATAATCTCTACAATGTTGTTACTCTTAAAAGGCTGAATGCTTCTCCTTCCTCCTCCTCCTTCCCATTACCTCATCACCTTCTTCCGGTGCTCTATTCACAAACATGTACTAACTCCTTAAACTGAGACCACGGGGGAGCAGGTACGGGTGTGTATGTGTATATATACTGTATACGTATGTCTGTGGTTATACACCAGGTGGGGGTCCAATACTTTTCTGTTTTAATCTTAAGAGTATCAAAATGTGTTTATCCAGTGTAAAAGAAAAAGGAGGCAGATCTGCAATGAGGAATCCACAGGCAGAAAATGTAGTGAAGAAGTAACAAAAACTGCAGCAATAATAGCCTCTTTGCTGTCCTTGCCAAGTTATTTGACTTCATTATTCCTCCCTGCAGAAAAATCATGTTGCTCAGCCAAGGAGGGACTAAGTCACTGAAATACAAACTTCAGCTGCATCTCACATCTCTGACAGTTTCTTATGTTAAATGCATATAGCAGATGAAATCTATTGGCGAGGTGCCTATGAAGTCCATTTTTATCCCCAGTATGTTTTCCTGCTCCAGTAAGTGAACCCTGTTGGACCTTCTTTGTAAATCAGAAGTAAAATTCATAGTTTTGGGGGCATATATTTATAGACAGATGACTGTGTTCTTACAGGGCCTCTCTCTCTACCTTTTGTGAAATTAGGTAGGAAAGGTTTGAGTCGGAGCTGAGCTGTGTTTTGCATAAATGTGAAGATTGAGAAAATTTAGCACTTATGGACTGATATAATCATTTGTGTGGGGGGGAAGTTGCTCATCCTCTGCGTAATGTATTATGCTTATCCAAGATGTTCCATTTTGGTGTATTGTATCAGTAATTCCAGCAGGTGACATTTAATTAAGGGAGAAATGGACAAAATAGAAAAAAAATATAAAATATCCGAGAGTGTCTGTCTGAAATGATGTGCTGCCCGTTGCTTCAATTTTAGCTTTAACATTGGTGTGTTGAGGTCCTCTGCTTACTCTGGAAGGATGAGAAATGGGCTAGGTTAGTCATGGTTAGAGAAAGCAAGTAGGATTTGATTGTGATGGAAAATCCATATGCCCCAAGATACTTTTGGCGCTAGGATAGATTCTAAGCAAGAGGAATTCACTTGCTCCAAGAATCTGTCATCAACATTCCGGTCTCTGCATTGGCGGTTAACACATGTTGGAAAGTGTCATTCACGTTGGTGTTGGTTTGGTTAGTGGAGCTCTTAGAGAGTGAACGTTGAGGATATGGGTGGGAATGGGAATACACTTAGTTTTGGGCAACTCAAAGGCAGTGGGAGGGCCTTATCTAGAGAACTGCCATGGCCTGGAGTTGATGGAACCCATGATTTGCACACACACAGGTGTTCCAGTTGAAGAATTTGGTTTCTTAATGGAAGGGTGCAGGTCTTGCGTTTGTTGTGGTCGAGAGCTTTGGGATTCTTCCATTCCTTCACTCTAGCAATGATAGCAACATAACGATGTGTCCAGGCCCTGGTTAAGAACTGAACAATGTTGTTGCCTGCTCAGTGATCAGGTGACTGTTGGGTCCCACTCTGGTGTCCAGTAAGATACAGTCACTCCTGCCATTGGCCCGCTTGGTGGCCATCTCAGCAGGAGTGCTGAGAAATAAAAGGGAGATCGAGACTGAAGCCCTCCCCCTTCCCTTGACATACTCAAGCATCTTGATGGATTGGTGGGGAGGAGAGTGATGCACCCTTGGCTCAGACTGTCCCCTTTCTGCGGATACTCTTCGCCAAGGCGGTGATTCCAGTAACGACCATAGTGCTAACTGTGCAGAAGGCAAAACTGCCCCCCTGAAGCCATGGGAGGCAGATTAGCTTGCAAACAGCTGATCTAAAAACACACATGTTGCGAATTATGAGCCAGATTACTTTCTGTTCCCAGCATGGAGCCTACCCCAGGCATTGGGTGTTCAACTGACCCAGGATAAACCATGCCTTGTTCATTTGCTTCGGTCCAATACAGCTGCTGCTCTCACCATTCAATCATAGCAAATTCTTCCATTTCAGAAATGCTGACTCAAGAGGTACCAGGAAATGTTATTTCCCTTCAGGAAATGGGTTTTGCACTGTTACAAACTCCTTACCTGGTGCTTTTCCCTTATGTGCCTGACCATGTCTCTTCCACTTTCCTCTCATATATGTAATCAAGATATTAGGGCCAGTAGTACAGTTGAGAAGGATGATTGAAAAACCACAAAGTTTATGTTCGGTGCCACTACTATTTCATGTGGCTGGCTTATCGGATGTTTCCAGTAACATGTTTCTATAAAGGCTAGTGCTAAACGTATTCCTACCGGTAATATTTTCTGCTGTCTGTTGCAACTCTCCAAAAATTGCAACTTACCCAACCCCCTTGTCAGGCATAAGGCAGACTATGGCTGTGTTCTTAATATCTTGCAGGTCTTTCAGAGAATTGTTGCTTTGCTGAACAGTGGCTATAAATGGCTGCCAGATTCCATAATGATGCCTGCAAGTTGCATAAAAGACCCCTGGAGGCAAAATGTATTTCACATCCTTTAACACGTCTCTTGTGTGCCTGAAATAAAAATGGAAAATAATTTTATCTCTAAGTCCTGGAGCAAATTGCATTGCGTTCAATGATGATTGAAAGTTTTAATTTGAGATTTTAGATCTGCGTCGTATTGCCCAGTTCCCCTAAAATTAATTGGTCATCATTCCTTTAAATATACTTCAGTAAATTGCTTTGGAGAATAAGCAGGAGAAATGTAGCTTAAAGCTGAGACTTCACTTACAGGATTATGTTTAGGAGTAACTTTTCTGTCACTGATACTGATTGAGAGGGAAACTTTTATTTCAACTTCTGCTGCACTCCTCTAGCTGTGGAGTAGATTGGATATTGGGTACAATGTGTATTTTTTCCTTATTTGTCTGGCGTGGAAAGCAACTTTTCTATAGCATCTTTCGTTCTTCTGCTTAAATGCAAGAGATGACAGAAGTTTCTCGGTATGTTGCTGCTGACATTTGTTGGAAAGAGCTGTGAGTGGAAAGGGTATTTTCAAACTGGTTTATATCCCAGCAAAAAGATTTTCATAGGGAATGAGCCAGTTCCTTGACCATAACTAGGTCAGCAGGAGATGTTGGGTGTTCATCACTTCTGGAAAACAGCTCAGTTAAATTAGGTGCTTAAATATCCTTTTTGGGGTCTCATTCTCCATTCCCCTGTAGTCATTTACACCAGTACAAAGTGAGCACCAAAACCAAGTGTACATCATGACCGTTCTGATTTGGGAGCATTGTACCAGTGCATTGCACCATGGTAACGGAGCATCAGGCCCTGATTTCTCCCAGTAAAGCCTCCAATTTTGCAAATACAAGTTGAAGGGAGGAATAGTCTCAATGTGTCTTCTGTAAATTGGGAGTCATTTCAGTTTTTGATAAAGTGTGAGATGGCTAGAAGCTGGAAACATTAGTGATGCTGGATTTCTGGATCCCTGGTGTTTAGAAGAGGCGTTTCGATCTGCAGATTTCCTTTGATCTAGTCTAGACATAGAGTGGACAGCTGTGTGACATGTGGGTTTGGAAGACCTTGGTGTTCTGGGTTAGCCCTCGGACTGCTTTGCACATCAACACAAACTAAAACTGAAGGTGCCATTTGGATGTGAGCAGCCTCACAGATGCGGATTAGAATCATCAAGTCAAGGGAAGATCCATGAGGACATTGTGAGGTGGGTCATGTGATGTGAGCTCATGCGTTGAGTGGCGTGAATGTATCTTTTTAACATCTTGATTTTAAAACCCTCCTCTTCCGCATGCTTCATGCTCTCTGCTACAGTGGAGGACTCCTCTCGGTCTGCATGTGAATCCTGGAGCCCTGATGGTTGAGGAAAGACATGAAGCTGAATGTTCCCAAAACCTGGGTGGGAGTGGGGAGACCCTCACCATATCCAACCCGTGTGTCCCAGATCTTTCACAAACATGGGGGGAGGGATAGCTCAGTGGTTTGAGCATTGGCCTGCTAAACCCAGGGTTGTGAGTTCAATCTTTGTGGAGGCCATTTGGGGCAAAAATTTGTCAGGGATGGTACTCAGTCCTGCTGTGAAGGCAGGGGGCTGGACTCAATGACCCTTCCAGTTCCAGGAAATAGGCAATCTCCATTAATTTACTTAATTTATTTGTATTCAAACCTAGTCGCCCTTGCAGAGCTTGGAACATGTGACTAGTCCCAATAACTGATTCAGAACCGCTGTCATGCTTCAAGATACATAGGTGCAACTTGCTTTCTTGGGTCAGGAACACAGTACGCCCTTGCTTTGTTTAGCTAGGGTATGTTATCCGGGGGAAACTCTTTGTAGTCCAGAAATAAATTCTTTGGCGGGTTGCCACACCGAGGTTTGCATGGGAGGTCGCTGGAAGCAGAGTTTGCTCGCAGGATATTTCTGCGTTGCAACGAACACAAAAAAAGCAATCACTTGGGAGTGGGGGCTAAAGTAGCAATGAAGACACCTGCAGTGTGGCTTTTAATGCAGACTACAGCCCAGAAGGGTATGTCGGTGCTGCAGCCGGGAGACAAAAGGGTGTTGGCCATTCACGCTAGTGCCTTTAAAATAGCGGTTGCTGCAGCTTGGACTCACGAGCCCAGCTCCAGCCTTAATGGCAGCCTTGGCACCAGTGGTCAGTCACCGGCCAGTGGATTGGGATCTGTTGGTAGATCCGGAGCCTGGGACGGGATGCTGGCTGGTTTGGCTGGGAGGCTATCAAGTGTCGGCACTTCATCTGCCTCTTCCCCCCACTGCTGTGCTGCTCCTGCTCTCCATCTTGGAGCTGCCCCCAGGAGCTTCCTGCTGGCTGTGCAAGTGACGGAGGGGCAGCGGTGAGGGGTGCTGATGTCAGGGTGACTTTCTCTCCTTCCCCTGTATCCCATCTCTATAGAATGAACAGGATGAGGCCTCGGAGAAGGGATGGGGCGGGGCGGGACCTCAAAGGGGTAGGGCCAGGAAGGAGACAGGACAAGGGTATTTGGGTGTGAGGGAGATCGTGGATTGATTTAAATCCCTATCTCGACATGGATTCTCACTCCTCTCTGCAGTGCAGAAGAGCTCTGCCTGGGTTTGAACTCAGGCTGACCTCAGTTCAAAGCGAAGCTGTTTTGTTTTCACTACTGTTTGAACCCAAGTTAATTAACCTGAATTAAGAGTGTTCCCATTTTTCCCCAGTCTAGTCATACGCTTGAGATCATCCTGCTTCATTTTAACCTCTTCAGAACACATGTTTTAAATAGAAGGGATTGTTTGCTTTCTTCTCACTGGGAAACTTTGGGGGCGGGCGGCTGTACCTCTCTATTAAATACTTCTCTTGGATCTCATAGCTCATATCAAACAACCCCAAATTCAATAGAAAGCTGCCCCCAGGAGATCCATCAATGAAATTCCTTTATTAACATGAGGAAAAAAAATCAAGGATCATCCTTTTTAGCTCTGCTTTCAGTAGAAGGAGTAAATTACTTTGGCAAACAATGAGATCACAATTGACTGCTCTTGAATAGAAGACGGAAAGAAACTTGAGTTGACAGAAGGAAAAAAGGGGAGGAGGGGAGAAAACAAACCCTAAACCTTTGGGGAGGAAAACTCTGCAATCTGTAATTTATAAAGTCAACAGTTCATTAAGATTGGGGCTTATTTTTGAAGAATAACGCTCCATTCCTGAGCTCAGCTCAGTTAATCCTCCTGTAAAATGAAAGCAGAGCTGCTAACTAATACACAGCCCAGCAGATATGGTGTATAGCTTTGCACAGGGTTAAATCAAGGCATTTCTCTCTATTTAAAAATGCATCAATAACAGAAGAGGAAAGGTTTGCACATTATACTCAGCAGCAAGAATTGTGGATGAGTAATCAAGTGCCTTCTGTCCCCTCCTTCTCTCTCCCTCCCACGCTTACATTTACAATGTAAGTGCCAGGACATCTGGGTGACTTTTCTCTTTCCCCTTGCTCCCTATTATAGCACCCACCCTGCTGTCTTATCTGACCTTTGCTATGTGGATATTAATAACATGCTCACGTACAGGGAAATAATTTCCATTGTCACCGATGTGCTGGGGAGCTCCTTTGGATTAGATGTGACTCCATTTGGTGTCAATTCTGACGGGCCACTGGAGTCCAGTGGGCCCCGCCATCTGATATGGAACGTAGTAAGTTCAATGGAATGGATCGGAAATCGGCTCGGGATAAGTAACTTGGGAGTACGCTTGGGTAATGTTGTTGCCTTTTTAGAGAGGCGGGACACAATCGATGGCGAAGGGTGCTCTGTAGTGTCTAAGTTGTTGGCATCTGCTCTGCAATATGCTTTGAGAACTCATGTGCTTAAATGCCGACTCATCCCCAGTAGAAGTGTGGGAGAGCAGGTGTCCGATGCACTTGAGTGTCTGTCTGTGCACAGCATTTTGGGGTTTGGCAAAAGGTGTTGGAACGAAGGATGAAAGCTAACTGGTTATCACCTCAAACACTTGTGATGTGTACAGGGCTAACATGGTCCATACCCACTCTCCTGGCGGGCCTTAGACACTTCTTTTTCATTGTCGCGACACGCCTGTACCTACGTGAAAGTTAGGCCCAGCAGATTTGCTTTGAGGTGAGTAATACGTATCGCCTGGGTGCAGGGCGGTGGAACGTGATTACGAAACCCAAAGGAAAATGGAGTGACTTGGCTGATCCAGCCTAAATCCTCTCCTTTCCCAGAAGCGATGAGTGAGCTCCAGCGCTTGCATCACCCCACTCCATAATGCTGATGGATAATCCCATGGCTTCAAATATTTCCTCCAGCTTCATAGTACAGTTGTCTCACTGTCAATGGGAGGGCTAGCTCAAGGGTTTGAGCATTAGCCTGTTAAACTGAAGGTTGTGAGCTCAATCTTTGAGGGAGGCATTTAGGAGTCTGGGGTAAATCTACTGGGAATGGTACTTGACCCTATGTGAGGGTAGGGGACTGGACTTGATGACCTCTCAAGGTTCCTTCCAGTTTGTTGCTGGTTTTGTTTCTTTGGGGTGGAATGTTTCCAGTGAAACAAACTCCTTTCCCGACACTGGCCCCTTGTGCCTAGATTGTGGAGGACATTTTCCCTGGCCCTTTCTGTTGGTTTGCTTCGGCAGAGACCATCCCAGCCTGTCATTGCTAGAGTCCCTGTGTCCTCCTTTCCTTGCTACTGAGTCCCGTTGATTTTCCAAGGACATGCAAGGCCCTTCCAAGGTGGGCTGCATCGTGGCACAGCAGCAGCCCAGGAAGGCAACTCGTTGAGCGGCACGTGGTACACTTAGCAGCCGGATGAACAATACAACATAGGTAGCACTTGTATTGAGCTAGAAAGAGCACATATCTGGCTGGATTGCTTCTGTGTCTCCCCCAGCCTGCTTCAGGTCTCAAAGAAATTGCCTTTGTCATTCACTTGGCTTTCCAGGAGGTTGTGTATATGTTCTGTTCCGGGAACGGGGGGGGAATTACAACCCTCGGGCTGCATCCGGCATGCAAGATTTCCAGTCCAATGGTACCAGGGTGCTCGGGCAGGCTCCCTGCCTACCCTAGCCATAACCCTGTGGCCACTCGCTGTGGCCCTCTAGGTGGGGGAGGGGCAACAGGGAGTTTCCACGCACTGCCCCTGCCTGCAGGCACCACCCACTGCCACTCCCATTGGCTGGGAACTGCTGCCATTGGGAGCTGTTGGGATGGTGACTGTGGATGGAGCGGTGCTCGGAGCTCATCCCACCCCCCAGAAGCTGCTGTGGGACATGCTGGCTGATTTCAGGAGCCATAGGGAAGACTTAGCCCCACCATGCTGATGTCCTGGAGCTGCGCAAGGTAAGCGGTGCTGGACTGGAGCTCGCACCCCCTCCCATGCCCCAACCCCCCTACCTTGACCCCCCCTCTTGGACTCCAACCCCCTCCTGCACTCCAACCCCCTGCCCCAACCCTACAGTCATTGCCCACCATACAGTGTTCCTACCCAGATTTGGCCCACCCCTGTTCTGTACTAAAACTTCTGCTCTGTGTCCCACGTTGTTCGAGCAGTGCAAAAGGTTTGCACCAAAATGCAAAAAAAAAACCCTCCTGGTGTGGGGTTTGCATCTCAAGAGACGGTGACGTTCAGACCAGGTGCCCTGAAATCTTTCTCGCAGCTGGCAAACCTGTTCAGCGACGCTGGCTCCTCTGTACGATTTCAGATCCAAGTTACGGCACATTTGTTCCATTGAACTGCAGGTATACCAGGGAGCTTTCATCTGCGTTTAGCTTTTGAGGAGCGGTGTGTGTTTGAGCATGAAATTCAAAGGGAGAGTGGGGGACGAGTTCTCACATCTCCAAACCAAAGGGAATATTTTCACACGAGGCAAAACCAGGCTAGCTGGTGGCTCTGTTAACTATTGGAGGTGCCCATTCAGGAAACAGGTTTTATTGTGGTTTTTAAAGACTGCCTAAATTATTGGACAATTGCTGTCAAATTTCAAACTGTATTGCAAATAGATATGGCATGCTATGGCATGATTTCCTTCTTCTTAGCTTCTCCACACATTTAACATCCCCAGGATATACTGAAAGTGGCAACACATGTTGTTGTGATGAAGTATAGCCAACAGGAAATAAAGCGAGAACCATTTTATTGCGGCTGTTTCTTTTGCTTGTCTCCTTGGTTGCTCTGGAGTTTCCGAGCCTGCGTGTACTAATTAGTCAGGGAGTTCTGAGGATGCTCCAAAATTCACAAGGTTGGAAAGATGCTTCCAAGAGGGATTGTTTTCAATGCTGCATCTTCCCTGTAATACATGGCTGTGGGAGACTGCAGGACCCCAAATCTCCCTTTGTGCTTGCAGAGCATCGTACAGCTGCTGCAGTGTTTCAAAACAGCTGCGTGGGCAACCGCGTCCCAAGAACTTAGTGAGCCTCTAGGTCCTGGAGACAGGCAGGTAGGTGAAGGGGGCAGGTTAGCGAAAGTGCTGTGGTTGAGGCAGAGGGCGAAATATCTTCTTTTGAATCCTTGTAGAGGAGCAGTGGGAAGAAGGGCCTTGTTGTTCGTGGCTCTTAATAAAAGCCTGGCATTCAGTTACTATGGGGATGAGCTGTCTAGAAAAGCCAGTAGAACGGGAGTTATGGCTGCCTCGGCATCCAATGGAAGACCTGCAACGCACCATCCCCAAGTCATGCTTCTATAGCTCTAGGTGAACCTTTATTTGCTGAATACTTTTAAGGCTTCCAGCATTCAGGGGAGCCCACAGCCTCTGCAGGGTCATGGGCAAGGTCGGGGGCGGCTCCATGCTCCCAGAAGGGGTGTGGCCTAAAGTAGAAGTGCCGTGCTCTGGATGGTGCTGCCCCCCTCGTCCCTCAGAGCCATGCAGAGCAGTGCTCTGGCGGCGATTTAAAAGGCCTGGGGCTTTGAATCACCAAGCCCCCGGGGAAGCTGCCCTCTTTGCCCCTGCTTCCCCCAGTCAGGGTATGTCTACACTACCCCGCTAGTTCGAACTAATGTAGTCATCCGCAATTGCAAATGAAGCCCGGGATTTGAATTTCCCGGGATTCATTTGCATAAAGCCGGATGGCGCCATTTTTAAATGCTGGCTAGTTCGAACCCCGTGCCGTGCGGCTACACGCGGCACGGAGTAGCTAGTTCGGATTAGGCTTCCTAATCCGTTAGGCTTCCTAATCCGAACGAGCTGTACTCCTCATTCCACGAGGAGTACAGCTAGTTCGGATTAGAAGCCTAATCCGAACTAGCTACTCCGTGCCGCGTGTAGTCGTGCGGCATGGGGTTCGAACTAGCCAGCATTTAAAAATGGCGCCGGCCGGCTTTATGCAAATGAATCCCAGGAAATTCAAATCCCGGGCTTCATTTGCAATTGCGGATGACTACATTATCCCCGCTAGTTTGAACTAGCAGGGTAGTGTAGACATACCCTCAGTGAGCCTGTTGGCAGCAGATCCCTAAAGATTTTGAGATTGAAGCTTTGAACTCCTGGGCATGGACAGCTCCTTCAATTGGTCTCAGAACAGCGCTGTCTCAAGCGCTTGGGAAGTGTAGTACCTAGTGACAAAGCAGGGTGTAACTGTCCTGGGAAGATTTGCTAGATGGTGTTTTCTTGCCTCTAGTGTACTCAGGGGTGTGCGGGCCATGGCTCCTCAGATCATGCATGTGCATTTTTCCACATAACTCTTCCCACTCTCCCCACACCTTTTGCAGCGTGCTCAGTATCACATGGCATTAACACTGCAGGAACACCCATTCCAAGGCCACCTTTCCCATCCAGTCTTGAGTGTTCTTAAGACCGCAGCTCTAATTAAATAAATTCGGGAGTGCCACGGAGAGGGTGGTTTGGCTTCCTTCCATTCAGGGAGCTAGGCTGAGGCAGGAGGGGAGCCTACTGAGGTTTCACGCTTCATTGCGTTAGCGTCGCCACCGAGAAACGCCACTTTTCCCCTGCGTCTTTTCCTCAGTGTCGCGAGAATATGGAATCCTATAGATTCCAGCCCCTCCATGACAACTCTGACCCTTTGCTGATATTAGCATGGAGGAAAAAAAATGGGGGGGGTGGTTATCAGAATGGAAAATGGAAATTGACATATTGCCAGAGTTCATTTCGTCCTTGTTGAGAGCCCACCTATAGTTTATCCATTATCTGAGTCTACAGTTGTTTGCGCCATTTGACATATTTGTGGAGGGGTGGAGGGAGTGGAAAGGGGTGAAACAGAGTTTATTCAGTGCTAAGTACTTCTTTATAAATTTCTTTTTTATAAGCAGCCCTTAGAGGGCAGTGGACTGGACTCGATGACCTCTCGAGGTCCCTTCCAGTTCTAGTGTTCTATGATTCTATCAAAGTTGCTCCATAAAAGTTTTCATATGCAAACTTAACTACTTGCTTTAAAACTTTAGACTGGCTTATATTTTTTAAAATTGTATTGGGGGGGTTATGTGTATTGCGGGGGGGTTATGTGTATCACATATTCACCCTTTATTGAGCTGTTTTCTTTCACTGGTGCCAATCAGAAGGCAGTTTGATGGGCATTAGGAACACACCTTGTCATGCTGCGGGTGACCTTTTAAAGAGCGGTCTTTGTAAATGTTCTCTTTAATTGCTATAATTTTGCAAAATGCAATAATTCTTTTACAGTGGTGCTTCTGTAGTGTAAGGAAGGGAAAGGCACCATTGCTCATTGAGCAGAAAACACAGTGCATATACTGAGAGGAAAGGACGTCAGTTACATTTGTTTCCAAACTGAAAACCAACCAAAATCAAAAAGCTAATGCATTCCAACTAGCAATTATCCATTTTCTCTTCACATTCACCGACCCCAATGCAGTTGATGTAAGATGATGTATTCTCCTGTGCCATTCTATCTCTGTATGTGCTGTTTTTGCTTTGTAGTAACTCAGGTTGGTGTGTCCCAGGGACATAATATGTGTCCGGACCCTGGGATTCCAGAGAAAGGCAAAAGAATAGGCAACGATTTTAGGTAAGAACCTTGCATGTGTTTCTTCTGCATGCCACAAAGCAACTCTTCAGAACTGCCATATGGGCTCTATGTTCTATAGTCTTTCTTTAGCAACCTGCTGTACACCTATAAATGGTTTGTCTGAAAATCTTGCAATGATAAATGACTTAGAAAAAATGTGTGCATGTGAGAAAGAGTGTGTATGATACTATGATAAGCAGATTTCATAATGAATCTCCTTCCTTGTGAATGTTTTCTCCTGTCAAAATCAGCCTTGTACCCAAGACTTTGCCATCAGGATTCTTTGTAATTAATGCTCCTCCTCCCTGCCCCTTTGGTTAAGAGCAGAAAGGATTCTTTAAAAAAAAAAAAAAAAAAAAAAAAAAAAAAAAACAGCCCTATTTTTCATTAGCATGAGTCACCGCAGGGCTCTGTCCATAGAGGCTTCCGAGAACACTGTGTCAACCCTTTGTCAATAAGCATATGTACTGCTGGATAATTGTTCTCGTCTCAAGTTTAAAACAATGCCTTTGTCCTATTTCAGTAGCTGGCCTTCATGTGAAGTGTTCAGGAATAAATCAGCCAGCTGTTAGCAACGACAGATCAATAGTTAATCTTATTTCTCTGTCGATTGCTGTTCTACTCACTAAAAATGTCTAACGCGAAACCATCAAATTCTCCTGAAAGCCACAAAATGGATTTCTGAACAAAGGAAGAAAAGGGGGCTGCAAATAGAGTCCTTAAATACTAAGGGCCAAATTCTCTGCTCGTTGAAATCAGCATCACTCCCTTTTTGTGAATGCGGCCACACTGGTTTGCACCAGCCGAGTCTCTGGCTTTAAAATTGTAGAATGAACAAGTGTCTCCAGTACAAGGCGATTTTTTTCCTTATATATCTCGTTCATAAAAATGCAGAGCATGGAATACATTAGGGTGTGAACCTGCGCTCCTGCATTGAGGAAAGGTCTCCGGAAGTCATGTTGACAGGCTCTGGCTGCCTGTAAGTCCATAATCACCGTAAGCAAAGCTCTTCCAACACAAGCAAATGCCTAAGAAAAGAGACTGAGGTTCCGTGTCCAATCCTATGCCCTGGTAGTCAGTGGTCTCTTGTTATTCGCATTACAGGGAATCCCTGAGCAGTCAGAGAAGGACAAAACCGTCAGTCTGGTAGTTTCTCCAAGGTTCATTTGCTCCCTTTGATTTTCTCTACTAGGTTAGGATCCAGCGTCCAGTTTACCTGTAATGAAGGCTATGATTTACAGGGGTCAAAAAGCATCACCTGTAAGAAACTGAGTGACATGATCGCTGCCTGGAGTGACCAGAGGCCGGCGTGCAGAGGTGAGAGAGTTAACCTAGCTCTGGAGATGGATGAAAAATCCATCCACTCCTTTGTTTGTGTCCACTTTGAGCTGGTCTTTCAACTTTCCTTACACCTGAATTCTTCATCCACTCTCGGGAGTGCTCTTGGTAACAGCTTTCAAAGGAGTGCTGTCAGGTTGCAAAACCATCCTACAAAAACTCATGCCCTTCATTGGGTATCTTTTTGTAAAGCCCATACAACACGTAGTTGTGGGTTCTTGCAGGCTCTTGCCTCATTTGGCTCACTACTCATTCACTCCGCAAAGAGACGCTGTTGTCTAGCAAATAGGGCCAGGAAGCGGGGTGCAAGGACTCCTGGTGCTACTGTCTAGTTCCAGTGAGAGTTGGCAGTAGCCTGCCTGACCAGACAGGGATGCCTTTAGGATTCATGGGGTCTGTGCAGTGCTATTAAACTGGTGATCCTATGCCCGACAGCAGTCTGGGGGCGAATGACAATTTTTTAGAGATATGATTTTATAATTTGCAAATTTTATAAAAAGCAAATTTTAAACTCAGGTCATGTCGCCGAACACGGTAAATTCAGAAACTGACAGGCTAGACCCGGGGTTGGCAAATGCCTGTTAAACGGCTTCATTAGCAACGGAATGGCTCGTTCACAAGTTCAGGGTTCTGCTAATAGCTCTAGTGGCTTTTTCAGTTTTAACTTAACTTGATCCTCTCTGGAGGAAGCAGAGCCATAGAACAGGGATAGGCATTAAGACCCAATGGTGCCCCAAATTTTTGGGTGCCTGTGATGGTTTGGTCTAGGCCTCAATGCCCCCTACAGGAGGCTAGCGGCCTTGCCGCATCGCATCCCATCCCATCCCGAGTGAGCGGAGAAGAGGTCCTCCAGATGCTATAGAGTGGCTGTCTCTGCGGCAGCCAATCAGGACCCAGCAGAGAGTTTAAAAGAAGCTGCATGGCTGGGGCTTGGCAATTCCCTTCAGGAACTCTACCCAGCCAGGTCTATACCCTGACAGGGAGATCAGCACTACGGCCAGCTCCCAGTGTGATCTGAGCCTAGATCTGGGTAAGACCCAGACCCAGTGGCCAAAGATAAGCCACAAGCAGAGACTTACTAGCACCATGGACAGGGCTAGCCAAGCCCTGGTTCCAGGACTTTGAGGGCGACCGGACAACCAGGCAAGGACCCTGCGCAGTGCCACTTCGCCACAGCAGAGCGCTCACCAGCGGGTGGATCCGTTACAGGTGCCCTACACACTTGCATAATCTGCATGTGAGCAAGGATGGCTCTGTGCCCACTGGGGATTATAAGACCTGCTTCATTCCTGGAGTGGATGTTAGGCTCCGTTTATTTTACACTTGTCAAGTGCAGTGAGATTTTGGTTGAAAGGAATTAGGGGTGAGCAAAGTGCTGTTATTAAGGGGAGAAGGCATGGCCATCAAGTCAACTCCCATCAGCAAACACTTGTACATGCCCAATGGTGGAAGACCCAGTTTGGTCATAGAAACCGGCCCTCCTTCCCATTTCCCACTATAAGCAACAACTGGGGGGGAAAGCTGTGTCTAGTCCCCTGGGGGGTATCACTTTGAGGACAGCATCGCTGATGCTTGGGCGGTCCATTAACTGAGCTATTTGTGCTGTCTCCAGGGTACCAGGGTCACTCTTAATTGCTTCCCTCTGGTGCGTGTGGGTTCTCTCCTTAGAACGGTTTCCCTCCAAGTCCACTTGCTGGGGAAGGTAGGATTTGGATCAGAGTCCCAACCTCATGATTTGGACTTATTTTTGACCATCGAACCGTGTCCCTGGGAAAAATGGACCCCGGTGATAAAGACTATCCTGAAATGAGGGATGTCATACATCCTCACAAACCAACTTGCCTTTCTGTGATTAGCCGCATCAAGTATTCATTCCAAACAGATGCAAAGGAACACGAGGCTGTTTGTATTTGAAGGAGAAGTCTCCAGTGTTGTTTCTTTTCCTGCATGGAGGTGAATGCCTGTAATGTGCATTATCATTTTAGGGTGTTGGATTGAAAAGCAGGTCTCTGATGAGCTGTTTACTTCTCTGTATTTTCCCAGCAATGCTCACACGTACACCATAGTCATCAGCCAACAACAACAAAAAGGCCATTGTGGTGTGCCAGGGATGTTTCAACAAGGAGCATAACCCCTTCCCAGTTGTTATTCCCTTTATAAATTGTGACAAAGCTCCTGACTCGGGCATGGTGGGTCCTGTGCATTGGGGCAGATTTGCTTGCCTCAGAGGCTCACAGCAGCCCTCAAGTTAGGAACCGCACCTCAGGCATCAGCTTGCTGTTACTCCCATCTTTGGCCAGCATGAGGGACAGGAGGAAACCAAACTTCGCAGTCTCAGTGAACCCCCAAAATGATGCAGGGCTGATTAAGCCCCCTTTTATTCCCCAGCGAGTCTTTTCCCTGAGTGGAAATGGAGACATGGGTGTTGGGAGGAACCCAGGCCCACCCTCTATTTCGGGTTCTGGCCTAGGGCCCTGTAATAGCAGCTGCCTGTAAATGTCTCCAACACCAGCTACAAAACCCCTGAGCTCCCTCCTCTCCCGTCCTCGTGCACTAACTGCAGAGAAGCTCCTTTTTAACCAGTCTCAACAGGCTCTTGAGATGGCCCCAGGTAACCCATCTAGCCTTGGCTCACTTGACCCACTTAATTAGCTCCAGGTGCTTAATTTCCCTGATTGATTCTGGCAAGGTCCCACTGGTTCTGGACTAGCCCCTGCCAGTTTACCCTGGGAACAGAGATTTATTCCATCTAAGATTTATTCACTGTGTTGTGAGCAAGACACGAGAAGTCGTTCTTCCGCTCTACTCTGCGCTGCTTAGGCCTCAGTTGGAGTACTGTGTCCAGTTCTGGGCACCGCATTTCAAGAAAGATGTGGAGAAATTGGAGAGGATCCAGAGAAGAGCAACAAGAATGATTAAAGGTCTAGAGAACATGAGCTATGAGGGAAGGCTTAAAGAATTGGGTTTGTTTAGTTTAGAAAAGGGAAGACTGAGGGGGGACATGAGAGCTGTTTTCAGGTATCTAAAAGGGTGTCATAAGGAGGAGGGAGAAAACTTGTTCATCTTGGCCTCTGAGGATAGAACTGCAGCAAGGGAGGTTTAGGTTGGACATTAGGAAAAACTTCCTGTCAGGGTGGTCAAACACTGGAATAAATTGCCCAGGGAGGTTGTGGAATCTCCATCTCTGGAGATATTTAAGAGTAGGTTAGATAAATGTCTATCAGGGATGGTCTAGACAGTATTTGGTCCTGCCGTGGGGGCAGGGGACTGGACTCGATGGCCTCTCGAGGTCCCTTCCAGTCCTAGTATTCTATGATTCTATGATAGGGCTAATACACCTCCCTTCCATCGCTCTCTTGTACCCCTCTGGCCTGACCCTGTCACCATGTATCCACTGTCTAGACCAGGGCTACTCAGCATGCGGCCCAGGGGTAGGATCCTTTGAACATGGCCTCCACTGGGAACATGCTCCACAATAGTGAGGTGTCTCCCAGGCAGGGTGAGCACTGAAAGAAGCAATCAGATGGTCTGGCTGGAACAGACCAGTACAGGGTGTTGGTGTTTCTAGCTCCCAGGGAGCAGGTGCTGGGAGTACCGGGGCATTGTGGGAAGTGCTTTTTATTCATGCCCATCACTGTGAAAGAAGCTATTTGCATATATTTGCATGTATAGGCAATCACACTTAAGTTGCGGCCCTCGGCATGTGCTGTGAGTATCACTGTGGCCCCCGGGGCTTCCGAAGTTGAGTAGCCTGGGTCTAGACTCAGACTTCCAGGAGACAGGTTCAGCCGAGATGCAATTAGACAGTCTGGTTCGAGGGGCTTTCCTGCTGGCTGTGACGAGAAAAGTCATTTCCACTGCTTTGCTCAGCATGCAGCAGCATCTTAAGTCCTTTGGGCTGGCCTCTAGGCACAATCCTTCTGAGCTTCCCGACGTAGTGTTAGCTCCTGGCCTTCATGACAGGTTCTGTGGCACTTCAGGACATGGGATGCGTGTTCAAAGGCTGCTGAAAGACCTGCACCAGGACTGGGCTCTGATAGAAAAAGTAGCAGCAAGTTGGTGAGATCCAGCTGCAGAGTCCCAACCTGAGGGTAGATGAGGGTCCCATAGTAGCTCTGTGGGGCCATTGTGAGGTTTACGTTATGATTCTAGCACAGCCCTGTTAACCGCTCTGCCTGCCTGTGCATATATTTTGTGCGCACCTGCACCCATTGTTGGGCTAGAGAGAGTTGTGGGCTTGAAGGAGTCTTGATCACTGGAGGTGAATATCTGCAGAGGGACCAGCAAAACGGCCGGTGTATCATGTAAATCCCATCTGAAAACTACCCTCAGGGTTAAGTGAGAGGTGGTTAAGTGATTCATCCAATTAGCACAGCGATGGACAGAGAAGCGGCTTTTCGCCACAGGGCTGACTTTTCACCTGTATCCCATCAGTTTCCCCCATGTCCCATTCAGTCCACGATAACCGGGCTTCACACGGGCCCTCCTTACTGTGGTTCCCATCACAAGCCCTTCTGTCTTACCACTTCAGCGGAGACGTGCACTGCTGGGGCAGTTGTTCTAGTTGGGGACAATGCCGATTACACAGCTCAGAGAACATTCTTAGCTGCAGCAATCTGGCGATGGAATGAACTTCCAGGGGAGACTCATCTGCAGAGCCTGACCCATCTCTTAGGGACCAGTGCAAATGCTTTGTTTAAGAACATAAGAGCAGCCATACAGGGTCCATCTAGCGCAGGGTCCTGTCTGCCGACAGTGGCCAAAGCCAGAGGGAGGGAACACAATAGGTAATCCTCATGTGCTTCCTTTCCTGTCACCCATATCCAGACAAACAGAGGCTAGGGACACCATTCCTACCCATCCTGGCTAATAGCCATTGATGGACCTAACCTCCATGAATCTATCTAGCTCTTTTTTGAACCCTGTTAAAGTCCGAGTCTTCACAACATCCTCTGGCATGGAGTTCCACAGGTTGACTGGGTGCTGCATGAAGATGCATCTTTTCCAGTCACCGCCTCAACTGATCCCCACTTTCCTACCCCTAATTCAGAAAACCCCACCGACCTCCCATTAACGGAGTTGTGGGTGACCTGAAAAGGAAGAAGAACCAGAGATGCCAAGAGGACAAAGCACAGAACTATTAATCCATCATAGTAGAATCCATATAGTTGGTTAGTGCGCAGCATGTAGAGTACAATGGAGTTACACCCTGTATTGCTGTTGTGTGCTAAAAGGGGGTGTGGACAAGTCGTAGTTGTAATATAACCAAGGCCATTAAAGAAAAATGGTCGTACATCGTCAGATCAATAGTCCATCTAGCTCAGTATTCTGTCTCCGACAGTGGCCAGTACCGGAACATCAGGGAGGGTAAATAGAACAAGACAGCTGGAGTGATTTGCCTTTACCTTCCCCTCTGGCATCTGACTGTCAAAGGTCTGTTAAACAAAGACCTGTGAGCCTGCTCATTATGGCTTTGATTAGGAAATGAACAAATAACCAGAAACTAGCAAAATCTGGGTGTGCAGTGACCCAGCACTGAGGGGATGTATAAATGGAATTTAACTTCAGAGAACAACATAGATGGATGCCCGTCTAGCCCTTGCATGTTTTGGTACGTTTTTCTTTTTAAGCAGCACATATAATCATGATGTTTGTCATGCTAATAATGAACAACTTGTAATACTTTTAATTAAATCCCTCTGAAGCCTTGAAGTCATAAATTATTATTCCTTCCATTCTTCTGTTTCCCCACCTTTAATTTCCTCTGCAAAGTTTTTGCAAGGCGGTAGAATACTGTCTGGTTCTTTGAAACAAGTATAGAATAAATTGAATCAGTTTAAGAGGATATTTGGCATAAATATTTGACACTATAAAGGAAATTTATGGTGCCCTCTCATTTGAGATAAGAAAGGATTTGCCTGTTTTATTGCGTCTCTGTGAATCAACCTGTTTTTTTTTTCATTCTTACCTTCAGGGTTGTTTTATATATACGTGTGTGATTTTGTTTTGGTTGCTTTTTATTCCGGTTCTAAACCACTTTTAGCGTTGTTGCTGAGTTTACATTTTTCGTCGTTTAATGATGAATTCCTTTGAAATGCAAAAGTCAAGACGTCATTTTCAGCCAATACTACCTCACTGCAGTGTCCTGGGAGGCCACTAACTCTTGTGTCTCCAACTTTTCATAGTCCAGCCACCAGCCTGTGAATCAGGAGACTTGGGTTTAAGTCCCGCTTCTGCCACAGACCCTTTGTGTAGCCTTTGGCAAGTCACATAGCCTCTCTCTGGCTCATTTCCCCCTCTACACTATGGGGATAACTCTCCTTCACTACTTCAGAGGAGTGCAGTGAAGACAGGCCCGCCACTGGGGGAGGAGCAATAGGGTTGCCAGGTGTCCAGTATTCAACCGGACATTCTGGTTTTTGTGCCCTCTGTCCAGTAAAAAAATTCAGAAAATACCAGACATGTGCAATGTCCAGTATTTTCTGCTTTTCCAGCTGGGCGCCCGACGGAAACCTAGCAGGAGCGGGGGGAGTGGCTGGGGAGGCGGGACCGCAGTCAGCACTGGGAGGCTCATGTAATCAAAATATATGATGTAGACTGTTGATTGTTTATAACAAAGTTCCCATTCAGTGTCAAGCATAGTTGTGGTGGGATTTTTTGTTTTTATTGTTTGACAGATTTTTAGCACGTGTGTTCGGTATTTTCTGGGGAACCATCTGGCAACCCTAAGGGGCAAAGGAGGCAAATTGCCCCAGATCCAGCAATTCAAGGGGGCCCGGGATTTCGGACTCTTTAAACTGCCTCCAGAGCGCTGCGCCACACACTCCGTGAAGCTCTGAGGGTTGGGGTGCATGCCATGCTCCAGGTGGCATGGGGAGGGGGCTGCCCTTGGCCCCGCCCCTTCCTTCCAAGGCCCCTCCCCTTCCTTGAGCACATAGCTGGGAATCCCTCCCCCTTGTCCAGGGGGCTCTCGGTTCCCCTGTGTGAAGTTTAAAGATCATGAGGTGCTCAGATGGGGGCGGATAAATATTGACTTCATTGGGCTTAAAGCGCTTCTACTTTGGGCCTCACCACCGTACACTTGCATGGCTTTACTGACTTCTTTGCTCGCTAAACAGTGCCCCCTACTGACAGAAATCAGCCTGCTTGATCCTTTCCAACTTAATTGGCTACAGCCATTGAGCCTGCCTACCCATTCTCCCACCCAACAGTCTTGGTCTTACTTGGTGCCCCTCACCAGTCTTAAGAGAGCAACCTCAGATAAGGCGGGTCCAAAGGGCTCCCATGGATCCAGGGTTAACAAGGTACAGCATTCCCAGTAGGAGACTGACCATGAGTCTTGTGAGCCTGTCCAGGTAACAGGACTGCTATTTGTCTCCGTCAGTGTCAAGATGCAGCAGTGCAATGTGAAATCACTGAGTGGGGGGAGCCCTAGGGAAGAAATGCGGGTGTGGGGGTGAGACTTGGGTCTAGAAGCAAAATGTATCTGTCACCATGAAATGAAACAGATCAGGTGAAATAGGAAATGCGAGCACAATTTGCATATCTTCGTCCACAAAAAAACGGCAGTGTAGCCTTAGCCTCTGAGCCACCAGATCTCCCAATCAGGAATCCCCTTTCTAGTCATCACCAATCCTATGTCTTCTGTACTATGAGGGGTGCAACAGCCTCCACCATCCCCATAACATACAAATGAGGGGTCACCAAATGAAATCAATAGGTATCACAGACAAAAGGAAGTTTTTCTTCATGAAGTGCAGAGTCAACCTGTGGAACTCCTTGCCAAAGGATGTTGTGAAGGCCACAAAAAGAACTAGATAAATTCATGGATAAATTCATCCATCAATGCTTATTAGCCAGGATGGGTAGGAATCGTGTCCTTAGCATCTGTTTGTCAGAGGCTTGGAATGGGTGACAGGATGGGTCACTTGAGGATTCCCTGTTCAGTTCATTCCCTCTGGGGCACCTGGTGCTAGCCACTGTCAGTAGACAGGATCCTGGGCTAGATGCACCTTTGGTCTGACCCAGTGCAGCCGTTCTTATGCTGGAAACAAAGTAAAGCAGTAAAGTTTCCTCCTGCTTTTGTGCAAGCCTTCTCTTCCCTTCCTAAATAAGGAGCTAAAGAAGCATTCCCAGAGTGATGAACCTCCCACAGACACTGTCTTATTTTCTTCTTCGCAGCCAGGATGTGTGATACTTATCTCCGGGGCCCCACTGGAGTGATAACCTCGCCCAACTACCCCGTGCAGTATGATAACAATGCCTATTGCGTGTGGGTGATCACCGCCCTCAACCCAGCCAAGGTAGGTCTACGAAAGACGTCTCCATGTTTGTATCTTTACGAGCTCTCTCTTTCATCTTTCCTTCTCTCTTTCTTTCAAAGCTGCTCAGGTTTTTGTTGCTGTTGTTTCCCCTACTGCGTGTGTTTCAGCTACTTAAGGAGGCTGTGACACATCACGTACCTCCCGTTTAAAATATGTTTCTTTAAAGGATGTAATTAAAAGTCAATGCAATTATTTTTAATCAAAACCTTTTGATATCTCGATGTGAATGGTGCTGAAATGCCAAACCGCTTAGCGAAGCATTTCATTAAAACTGGCTTTCAGTTAGGGCATGGAACAGCCGTGCCATGAATGCTGATGTTCACTGGTCTTGACTGATATCTGACCCTTGGTCAGCTGGGAATTATAGCCTAAAGGGTGGACGGTGAGTGAGAGAAGAGGAGGCATTAGCATCCCCCACTGCTGATGTCAGCCAGGCCGGTCCTTCCTATGCTATGGGGTTTGGAGAAGGGGGAAAAAACACTTAGTTTTCTCTGCCATTTCCCAGTTGGTCTGTGCTGGGGGAAGGTTTTTGCTTGCTGCCTTTGAAGCCCAAACCAATGGTCCTTGATAACACAGAGAGCTCTAGGCTAAAGTGCTTCGGGGCCGTGAAAATCTGGAGAACTTCAAGAGATTCCAAAACTTCAAGAGGCTCTGTTAAACAGGATAGAGCACACTGATAAAGTTCTGAATTCTCTGGCCTTTCTGCACGTTTTGTCGTCAAAAACTGCCTTTTGGCGATAAAACAGGGAGAGAGTTTACACTGCGGTGTGACTTTTGTTGGGAAAAACACCCAGTTTTGGGGTCAAAAAACCACCTCTACAAGAGACTTCTGTCTTTTTCCCCTCCCTCGATTGTCCAGAGAGAGCCAGTGTGGACTCTGCTGTTTGTTTTGTCGAAAGAACTGGCACAATGCGACAGTGCCTGCAGGCTGTGCTCAATGTTTTGGGATCTCTGCTGCCCTGCTGGCATGTACCCCTCCCCTTTAAAGCTCTGGGAAGTATCTGGCAGCTGAGTGAGCTATTCCGTTTGGGGAACGAACAAAGAGAAAATCATTGGAGTGTGCCTATTCTACAGCGGCCGGCAGACTGTTTCTGCCGGGGGAGGAGGTGGACTGGAGAGGCTGTTGTGCCTCCTTAGTACACTACGGGCTGCTTACCCACAATGTTTTGCTCTTATCTGTGGATAAGACAATGGGAGACAGAAAAAGTGGTTTGACTAGTTTTCACTTTTGGCAACTTTTGCAAGTTGACAGCGCTTTTGTCGCCAAACCCTCCTAGTGTAGACACAGCCACAGTCTTTTGCCTTCTTTCTTTCCTTCCCAAGTTCTCCAATAATTTTCCCTGGCTGATTTTCCTGTCTAATTTCCCCTTCATCCTCATCGAACCCACTTGTGAGAGCTTTTCCTTGTTGATCTGTCTGGTCACTTGACAAGTGTGCATAAGTCACAAAAAGGCTTTGGAAATAACCTTAACAGTAATAATACTTCACCCTAGTTCATAACTGTTTGGGACAAAGTGTGGTGTATGTTGTGTTTTGGTTGTTTTTGTTAATTTATTGCATAGTAAATTATATTTATATTCTAGGATACATTATAGTACATTTATTGCATAGTAAATTGGGAGTTAACTGAAGATTTAAAAACAGATTTCAAGCCAAGAAAAATGCAGTGTCATTAATTTCTAAACCTTTGGTTTTAATGACAATCATACAAAAGGGGAAGTAGAAAAGCTCAAGTCTAACGTGTGATTGCAACTGACATTTGCAAGTGCTTCTAAGCAAGGATGCACCAGTGCTGCTCAATATTCCAGGCATGTCCAAATTGATCTGTCATGCTGGTAAATGTACAAGATGTGTCCAGGTGTCCTTATGTCGGTTTGACTGCAGAGTGCACTCAAGTATGCTGTACCACTGGATGGTATTCTAAGGCCTAGACTGATTAGGTCACCTAGGTTAGGCTAATTTAATATAATGCCCTGTCTTGGCCTCAGGTCTTCTCTCCACTTACCAGGGATGGATGATGTGGAGATCAATCTCCCAGGGTTTGATTTAAGAGGTCTAGTAAAGACCCGCTAAATCGACTGCTGATGGCATCCCTGTCGACTCTGGTACTTCATCGGGTCGTGAGGAGTAAGGGAAATTGATGGGAAACTTTCTCCCGTCAACTTCCCACAGTGGGGATGCTGCAGAAACTCGACCTAAGGCACGTCAACTCCAGCTAGACTATTCATGAAGCTGGAGTTGTGTATCTTAGGTCGACTTTCTCCACTGGTGTAGACCTGGCTTCAGAATGGATGGGTCAATGAATCTATTTTAAACAGTGTGTTAGCAGGAGGTATTTGTGCAAGAGACACAGGTTTTAAAAAAAATCAGCAGTGTGTGATATGGTAAGAGTTAAATGGAAAAAAAAAAGACTTGTCCAAAGAGATTTAGCCATGCCTAGCTTTGGAATCAGGAATACTGAAAGGGTGGTGCTGGGAGGTACAGTCCCTTCCATAGTGCCAAGCCAAGTTGTCTCCAGCTACTAGCAGCTGGCAGGCATCCCAAAGCAGCATCCAAACACCTCAGCGATAAGAAGCAAATTTGCCTGGCGCAAGGTAGTTTTAAAGAGGTATGACAGATCCACACCTCTGGGCCACAGCAGTGTGATGGGAGGCAGATATGCTGGCCTCTGGGGCTACGTTTACACGGCGGCAGTTTTTCAGAAGAGGAAATGCAAATGAAGTGCTCATTTGCATATTCTCTTTTGATCCTTGTGGCAGAAGAGGTTTTGGCAATAACAAGCCCTGTGTAGACGGGGCCATTTGTCGGAAAAAACCCTTTTTGCGCAAGATCCTGTAAACCTCGTTTTTTGAGGAATAAGGGATGTTGCGCAAAACAGAGGACTTCCGACAATTGGCCCTGTCTACACAAGGCTTTTTATCGCAAAAACCTCTTCCACAAAAAGGATCAGAAGAGAATATGCAAATGAGAGCATGAGACTTGCAAATGAGCACTCCATTTGCATTTCCTCTTCCAAAAAATTGCCGCAGTGTAGACGTAGCCTAGATGAACCGGTTTCTGCTCCCTGAGTAACCAGGGTAGGGGCTGCCGCCGCACAATCAAGAGGACCCTGGGACCAACTAAGAGCTCACCAGAGGCAGCAGGCTAATCCGAGCACCTGCAGTCCATTAGGGACCAGCTGGGTCTAGTTTAAAAGACTTCTCTCTGAGGAGAGCCGGCAGGCTAAGGACTGGAAATGAAGAGGTGCTGGGGAAGAGCGGAAGGACGTGGTCAGGTACCAGGAGCAAGGCACGGGCAGGAGTTGGTTGGGGAAGTGGCTCCGGGAAAGGCCGCAGCTCTTGTGGTGAAGGAAACATCTGTCACTGCGTCCATTACGGTCCTTGGGACGCGACCTGGAGTAGAGGGTGGACCCAGCTTCCTCCCAGCCCTCCCCTCACCACTACAGAGACTAGCCCTGAAGGGGGAAGTCCGGACCACAGAGGGATGAAACTTGTTTGACTGGCCCATGATGAAGGTGGCTCAGTTGACTGTGACCTCTAGTCTCCAGTAAGGGAGAGGCCACCTCGAGGAGTCACAGCGAGCTGCCGAGGCAAGTGCTACCCACCGAGAAGTGCCGGACCCCTAAGGAAACCCTTCTGTGAACCCTGTGAAAGGCATGTCCGGTGAAACACAGAAGAGGGGCATCCACACTGCTTGGAGCTGAAGAGAGCATGATTAATACTTTCCAAGTGTTTCCACTGCTGCTTGGAAGCTATTGCCAAGGTGCAATGGAGGGATTAGATCCAGCTTATAACGGTGTCAAGTAACATCAAGTATTTAGCTGTATAATGTGGAGTCGGGTAGGTTTTTGGGCATAAGGACTTTGGGGCCACGTGAGAAGTTGCAGGCGAAGAGGAGAGAAGCAGCGTATTTCCTTAATTTTGTCTTAATTATTTCCCTTCATCTTTCTTTGTTCAAAAACGGATGAGGAATGCAAAATGCTGATAAATAAAATGTATGGAAAACAGTTCCTTTTGTTCTAGGGCTTGGCTGGGAAGTTACAGTCAGCCAGACACTGTCTGCACTGGCCTTCAAATAGGGCGAGGCTCTTAAGCTTGGGTGCATGAGTTTGGGCCCCGAAATGTGTGTTTAGGGCCATGTCAGAGTGATTTTTCTGTGGGTCAGCGGCTCTCGACCCGAAAAAGGTTCCCCCGGTAGGGAATAATCTCTCCATCTCTTTGTGGCACAAGGGGTTGGGTGAAATGCACTGATGTGTCGGAAAAGCCATTGCTGCATCTGCTAATCGCCTCGGAACGGTTTAGCGTGTTTACCTTAATTTGAGATGCCGTCCGTGACCAGCAAATGAGGTCTGACACCCTGTCCAATGGCAGAGTGTGCTCTGTGAGATCCCGGGGGCTGATTCGCACAGAGGGCTTCCCCTAGGAAGGTGGCAAACAGCAGACACAAATCAATTGCATTTCACGTTTGCTGCTCCTGAAGAGATCTGTTGAGGCTGCAGAAACCCCACGCTGCGTAGAAAGCAACTCATCCGCATGGAGAAAACACACGTATGCTACTCCGAGTATTGCATTCGCCAACAGCAATGCATGATCACTGAAAAAAGTCCACACGCTGATGGCAAAGGTCCCAATCAAGCAAGTAGATTGACTATCATGGCCAGTCCCCTGTATCTATCTGAGTCACACAGATGTCAGCTGTCTGGGTTGGTTTGTCAGTTTCTGGCACATCTAGGTCATGCTAGGAGCCCCTGAATTCTAATCCCAGCTCTGCCTCTGGCGATCTTTGGAGTGTTGAGAAAGTTCGGTAGGCCTTGATTCACCAAGGTATTCAAGCACGTAAGTATTCATTGAGTTAGACACGTGCTCAAATACTTTAACCCGCCTGGTTCATGTCTCCCATCTGTAAAACAGGGATGAGAACATTTATGAGTATTCCATCCCAGGAAGGGAAAGTGACTTGAAGATGGATTAATTATATGTCTGTAAAACTTGTTGGGGATAAAAACATTATGGATTTGACCCAAAGCCAATTCAGGTCAGTAAGAGCCAAACCCAGAACTCACTTGAAAACCCTCTATTCTGCATTGAGAAAGGTACTTGTGGGGACTACTTCCTCAATTGGTGTAAATGGATCCATTGAGTTCAAGACAGCCATGCCAGTTTATACTAGCTGAGGATCTGAACCTATATTTTTAAGGTCCAGGTGTCCTTTGGCTTGGGAAAAGAAATGAGCTAGGTTGGAAGACGCGTGATAACTAATTACCAGCCAAAATTGTCATTGTGGGTAAAATTCACTGCTGGGTAGAGGACGAGTGTCCGTGCTCCGGGTCACAATACACTCGGCCATCAAAAACTATTAATCTCCTTGGCCAAAGGAGGTGTTAGCATTTTGCAAGGCTGCTGTTTTGTATGTCAAATAGGTAGATTTGGCAGGGTGAGCTTTTTATTAGTCAGGGCTGAAAAAGGTCATTTCGCCGCCCTTGCTAAACCAATGAGGAAAACATCGAAATTCTTGAATAGCCCAAATACGAATGTTGCTTGTGAAATTGAGAAATGTATTTAAGGATCTTTACTTTGCGTAGTTTGACATGCAGTGTTGATCATTTGTATTTCAATGGTTGTAAAGCTTTAATTCTGTCAGTCTCGACATCTGTCATTACATAATTGTCTGAGCTCGCCCTCCCCTTCCAATTTTCTACCACCATGAAAATTTAAATCAATACAAATCCGAAAAAAACACACCATTATTTAAAGCCCCCACTAAGACGTATTCTAGTGGCCTTAGCAGTGCTTACCCGGACCAGGGATCAGAACTGGGCTCAGAGCCTGGGTCTGTAGACAGGCATGGGGTGCTGAAGCAGGAACCAGAAATAGGGCTGGAAGGCAGGGGTCTGGGACAAAGCATGGCCTGGGGTCAGGAAAGAGTGGGGTCCAATAGAGAAGGGAGCCAGAGGCTTGCCAGCTGCCTTCTAGCTTAAATCATGTTTCTGAGCCAATTTGACAGGGTGGAGGTCTCCTTCGGTCAGGAGTTTCATGGAGCTGGGGTGCTAGGGTCCACCAGCCCATGCTCACAGCTGTACAGGAGAGGGGCTGTGTGTAGAGCCCTGCATCACCCACATCCACCGGTCCATCAAACAGAGGGGGGTGGGGCACCAGGGCAGGCCCGTGCACTGCTGGGAGGGAAAGGATGCAACAATCTCTGTCTTAAATCTCCCTGCAGGAGGGGCTGAGTGCTGGCCCTGCCCGATCCCCCACTCCTCTTCCCCCACCTGATGAGCACTGACCTGCAGAACCCCGGTCCCTGTTGCCCCTTACCCCCCAGTCCCTGCTTTTTTGCTGCCTGCCTCTTCCCCCTGCCGCCTCCTTGCTCATCCGTGCTCCCTCCCTTCCCCAAGTGGTTCCCTGTGCGGATGCAAGTAAAATCCGGATGGCAGATTGTAGCTCAGATAATGAGTTGAGCCGGGTGGATGTGAATCCACATTTTTGTATCCGCACAGGGCTCTAGCTATGTGATGCCTGATGGACCCGGGTTCTCGACCTGCTGTCCGACACACTGATCTATCAAAATGGCATACAAATTTAATTCTGCCACGCCGCGATCTAAGATGCAGATCCATTCCAGCATCAATCGAGCTTGCTCACTAAGGGTGTGTCTACACTGCACCGCAGGTCGAAACTAGATACGCCATATGAGCTACGCACATTGCATCTCTAATTCAATCTTATTGTGAAATAGCTTCTTTTGTCAGTTGGCGCTGTCTATGCAGCACCAAATTTTGAAATAACCCGCTATTCTGAAACATCCCTTACTCCTTGTGGATTGAGGTTTACTGGGACATCGGAATAGTGAGCCCGATATATTTCAAAATAACGGGCTTGATGTTAAGACGCGGGATAGCGATTTCGGGATGCCTCCAGTATCCCGAAATAGCGCTACAGTGTAGACATAGCCTAGGAGGGGAAGTGAGGGTCCTGAAGCTTCATCACTACCCGCCAAATGCTCCTTCACCCCGGCTGGACATGTACTCTGTTATGTAGCCTACACTGAAGCCCATGATGCTAAATCCCCATTTCCGTTTTTCGCAAGGTGGCCACATGGAAGCTCTTGTCGATATGCCCTTCCAGGCTGGAACAGTCACATCCCTAACAGTGTAAATGGCCCTATGATGAGTCCAATCCACTACCCTGGATTGTGCTTAGAAACCTGGGCACAGTGTCCCTTGGTGGAAATCTTGAAATTCTTTTGTGTACAATGAGCCCATCTACTACATGAGCCACCGTCTGTAACAGGGGTGGGAGATAATTTTTGAATGGGGGCCTCTCCAAGAATTTGATATTAATGGAGGAGGTGCGGGGTCTGGAATGGAGGATGAGTGCAGAAGGGAGCTTGGGGTAAAACAGTTGTAACCTGAGGCACTGGACTGGGGTGCAGGGAGTTGTACTGTGACCTAGGGAATTGGGGTACAGGAGGGGGTGCAGGGATTTGGGTTGTGAGTTAGGGCAGGAGGGGACTGTGATCTGGGACGGGGGATTGGGGTGCTGGATCTGGGAGGGGATACGGGTACAGGAGAGGGGCAGAGGATTTGGGTATGTGGGGTATGGGGCAGGAGTGAGGGGCAGAGGGTTGGGGATGGGAGAAACTGGGGTGCCAGATGCAGGCTCTGCCAGACTTACCAGCCAGCAGCCATTCTTGAATCAGCCTCTCTTCCTACCCTGCCCCCGCCCCCGCCCCCTCACAGGCTGTAGCCATGTGCTATGGAGACCCTTGTGCTTCGTGGCTGCTGGTTATTGAAACAGGCAGCTCCCATTGGCCAGTTTCTGGCCATAAACCGACCATTGGGATTGTGCTGGGGGTGGGAGCAACTCCTAAAGTTTTCCCTCCTCCCCTCCAGACTCACAGTTTTTAAGAAAAGCCACATTTCTGAGCGGTGTGCAGGTGGGGCGAGGCAAGGGGAGAGCCTGCCCAGGCCTGTTCTATATACACTGTTTTGCAGACTAAAGTGTTTGTGCTGGTCTCCGGGCTGCGGACGTTGGTTTCACTAGTGGCGACTCGGCCATTTAACCAGAGGCAGACTGAGAAGTGTCTGGGGAAAAACAAGATTTGAATTAAAATTGCCATTTCCAGGCCCACCGCTGGTGACATTTCCCCCCTTCTTAAACTAAAAGTGAGCTCATTTGTCAGTGCTTCATGGGAGAAGGACTCCTAAAGCTCAGTGCTAGCAGATGAGGAGTAGGAATTATTCACATGCTTCAAATGAAAGTGCAGGCTCATGTGGCTTGCTGAAATTAGGCCAAACTACACAGTGCCTTCCAGGTTTGAGATGATAAACTGGCTTCTGATTAATCGAGGCATGAGATACCGTTTCGGGTAAACCAGCCAAAATATTTGTACTCTTGCGAAAACTGGAGAGCTAATGACTGGACCCAGAAATGCCAGAGAGTCTGTGCTTAGCTCTGCCACATTCTTACTCTTTGGCCTTAAGCAAGTTCCTTAACTTCAGAGCAGGTTTCTTTTTTTTTTCTTTTCTTTTTTTTTGTGTCCAGCTATAAAAACATCCCCTACTGTGTTAATTTATCTACTGGATAGCAATGTTTACTTGTTGACCTCCAACAGATATTGTGGGGGCGAATTAATATTTGTAAAGCACTTTGAAATAAGCACATTAGAGGTGCTATCCTACCTGGGCAGGATTATTATTGTAATTTTGTTCTCCAAATGCAACCTTCCTTCATTTTAGAAATTACAGCGGATCAAACCTTAATACCATAATATTTGAGCTCATTTCTTTGACGTTGACTGTTGTTTCTTTTCATGTCAATGTGTTAAAAATGAGATGTTATGGCATCAATATTGTTGCATGCCAGGAGATCTCGTTTGGTCTATTGTCTCATTAAATAATTTTCAGTCTTCAACCAATAGCAAAACAACATAAACAGTGGGGGAAAGATACATAAATAAATGTTACACTTGTTCTCCTGTTTCCCGTGCAACGAGGTTATGGTCTACAGTATATTAGAATGTAATTAGCTATTTAATGAAGGTCGGACTCTTTAAAATGCGGTTTACTTGCATGACTGGTTTAACTAATGATGTGTGCCGCTTTGCAGCTCTGTGTACTTTGTATTAATCACATTATTTCATTGTTACACGGTTCAAATAATGCTCGGTGCGAGCTAATATTTCAGCATTGCTACGAATACTAGCCGCTTTTTTTATTTCAAAGACAGTAATGAAGACTGGGGATTTGGAGAACATTTGCCGTCAGCCACAATCAGGAATTGGAGCTGATCAGTACAACAATGGATACAAGCCCCTAAACCTCCATGAAATTCCGCATAGGCTCTTATTGCAGAACCCAGAAGCTTTTGAAAGCTCTGCTCTGCCCAAGAGGTGATCGCCACACGATCTCATTTCATCAGAGTTGCTAGATGTGCACATTTGGAAGAGATCGCTTACAAGAAAAGAGTATTCAGTCTGAATCCTCACGGGGGGTTGCTCTGTCCATCAGGCGTTGCTTCTGTTTTCTCAGCATGGGGTTCATACACCCCGTCAGGCAGCTGCCGAGATTCCCTGCCATCACAGCCAGGGACTCCTGTCCCCGGGGCAAGGCAAACAGTCAGTGTATCTATAGCAAGAGTCCCCAGCAGCCATGTCTAACGGGCAAGTGCAGGGGTTTAGGGGAACCTGCACCCACCCTACTCTACTATCTTCCGACCCAGGGTCCTATGGAGTCAGTAAACTCACTATTAATGGTATAGGACCACGGATGTTACAGGATCAGAGAGTCCTGGTGTGCTGCGGAGGGTGGGGGGCCAGGAGCCCGGAGGGATGGGGGGGCTACGCGATGCCCAGCTGTGCTATGGGGGGGGGGTGGGAGCAGCTCACAACTCAACTGGGCTACGGGATGTGGAGGGAGAGGGGAGCCAGGAAGCACAGTGGCAGGGCAGAGGTGGGGCCGTCAGCAGGGGGGGCCAAAAATGATCTCCCTTGGTCTGGTAAAATCCCTTACCCAGGACCAGTCAGGTCCCAAGGGTGCTGGACCAAGGAGGGCCAACCAGGGCCGGTCCACAACATTTTGGCACCTGAGGCAGGGTGCTCAAATGCCGCCCCCATGTCTCCTCGCTTGGGCCAAAACTTCGAAAGGTCTCAATTCTGCCTCCTTCCTGTTCTGCTCCTCTCATGGTCCTGCTCTGCTACCTACCTCTGCACCAGCAGCAGACACAATTTTCTACACTCTGGGTCCTAGTGGCGCCTGCCCACAGCCTGGCACCTGAGGTGACCACCTCAGTTTGCCTCAGGGTAAGGCCGGCTCTCCCTGTATAAGGCTCAGCTCCAAACATGTTCCCTTTCCATCATAAAAATCCATTTCCGGCATCCCGGCTGCAGGGGTCCGGCATCCCTGTCAGAGTTATGGTCGGCCGGGCTTTGGCAGCATAGTTCGGATTCATGACCTCAGTGGTGTGGAGAGTTGATGCAGGAGGCTGCAGCAAACGTCCTTCCTTCTCCTCAGCCAGCCCCAATAGAGCTGGGCCTCCCCCTTGATCTGTCCCCCCCACCAGGAGCGTGGGCAGCAGGAATGAGGGGGGAAGGTCTCCTGCTCCCACAGTGATTGGTCAGCCCTTGTTGGCTCCATGCAGAGTTGATACACCCCATGGGTGGTGGGTGAAGGCCCAGCACCTATCTCATAGAGCTGGAATGGACCAGTCCCCTGCCCTCATGGGGAATGCAAGCCCAAGCCCCGCCCCTTCCACCTGAGGCCCCGCCTCTTCAGCCCCCTCCCCCGTCCCCAAAGCCAAGTCCTGCCCAAACCCAGCCTGATCCTTCCTGGCCACCTGGAGGACTGGGGCTGCCAAGCCACGGCCCTAGCCTTCCTGGGCGGCTGGGGAGTGTAGGCATTTTTGGGAAGGCAATGCCTACCCTTGCTTACATTACTCATGGCCATGATACACCCCATCACACAGGTATATACGCGTTGTTCTGAAAAGTGGATTGTCCTTTCAATACCTGGACAATTAAAACCAATAAGCAGAAACATAACATTATAGGTGGCTTAAGATGATTATCATCCCCTGAGCCAGTAGTTGTGATTTTTGCAATCATGGGTTTTTTTTTTTCTGTGTTTTTAAAATGTTTTCCTCTCCCTGCTGCTGTGTGAAAGTCCCACATAACATGAAAAAAACCCCAGGAAATGCAATTAAATGAGCTTTAATAAAGTGCTGTCAAATGTGAAAAAAAGGGGAGGAGGGTGAGAAACACACTTGTGTCTTGTCCATGATTTCATAGATTTTGGTTAGTCTCTAAGGGTATGTCTACACTATCCCGCTAGTTCGAACTAGCGGGGTAATGTATGCATACCGAACTTGCTAATGAAGCCCGGGATTTGAATTTCCCGGGCTTCATTAGCATAAAGCCGGCGCCGCCATTTTTAAAAGCTGGCTAGTGTGAACCCCGTGCCATGCGGCTACACGCGGCACGGGCTAGATAGTTCGAACTACGTAGCCATTCCAAACTAGGAGTACAGATAGTTTGGAACGAGGAGTACAGATAGTTTGGAATGGCTACGTAGTTCGAACTATCTAGCCCGTGCCGCGTGTAGCCGCGCGGCACGGGGTTCGCACTAGCCGGCTTTTAAAAATGGCGGCGCCGGCTTTATGCTAATGAAGCCCGGGAAATTCAAATCCCGGGCTTCATTAGCAAGTTCGGTATGCATACATTACCCCGCTAGTTCGAACTAGCGGGGTAGTGTAGACATACCCTAAGGGTGTGTCTACACTGCACTGTTATTTCGAGATACCTAGCATTATTTCAAAATAATAATGCGAGCATCTATACAGCCATTCAGTTACTTTGAAATCATTTTGAAATAACGAACGGCTTTTTTCTAAAATCTCATTCTATGAGGAATAATGACTATTCTGAAATAGTTATTTCAAAATAAGGCATGTAAAGAGACTCCACTGCTGCTATTTCAAAAATAGCCCTTCACCAAGGGCATTTTACATTATTTCTCTTGGGGCTGTAAATCAAGATAGCATGTCTCCATTAGGGAAGCCTGCCTTGGACTCATTTTGAGACTTCCCTACAGTGTAGACGTGCTATTTCGAAATAAGCTATTTCAGAATACCTATTCTGGAATTGCATATTCCGAAATAAGTGTGCTGTGTAGACCCATCCCAATATGCTACAGGACTACTCGTACTGAAATCTGTGTTCATTTTGAATTCTGTGGGCTTACTCATGCTTCAAGTGATACACCCGCTGAAATCCTTGCACAACGGGAGCCTTAAATGCTGCTTTTAACTATAGTCGATGAAAAATATTTAGACAAACATCCATGTGTTTTATTGTTAGGTTAGTGGGGTCCTTTTAGAGAGATGCTTCCAAATATAATTGATCTTCACATACTTCTTGAGTAAATATCACTGCCCTACAATCAAATGTCATTGGCCAATGATCTAATATGAATAGCTACATCTACAAGAGTTTTATTTTAAATTTCAGTGACATTAAGGTTTAAACTTTCTCCCACCTCTTTGGTAACAAGCTAGTGCACGACAGTGAAACTGAGAGGAGTCAGAACGTGAAATTGACAGATCTAGGGTCAGATACTCCACTGATGCAACATGATGGAACTACATTAGTTTAATGCCTAATAACTTCCCATAGAGAATAGACTATGGGCAAGCTTCCTCAACTGGTTTAAATTAGTGTAACTCCACTAGTGTCAATGGACCTGTGTCAGTTTACACCAGTGACGATCTCACACCTAACTCCTCTCTTCTAGTCTGGAGGGAATTGTTTATTTTCTGGCCTACTGCCCGTGTGGTGGTGTACAGACATTTGGGGGGACAGGGTCCTTGTTTTTAGATTATTTCTAATCTGAAATGTATAAATAGTGAAAAGAAGGATTAGACTTAATAAATACATTCATATTTGATAATCCAAGGTGTTATGAATATCACAGGAAGGTCTTTTTTCATATAGGCACATGCTCAAGGAATAAGGCTGTATTTAAGTATGTGCTTACATACTTTCCCGAATTGGGAGTCTTTGAGAAGTGCTGAGTAACAGCAGTTGGCATTGTGGACACTTAGCCCCTCTGAAAATCAGACCCATATTAGATTCAGGTTACAGAGCTTGCCCAGGGCAGTATTAAGGTCGAGCCATGGGAGGCCAGGTTCAACGGGTAAGATTTTCAGAAGCACCCAAGTGATTTCAGGGCACAAGTCTCCCTGACTTTCAGGGAAACTTGTGCTCCTAAATCACCTAAGTGCTTTGGAAAACCCCATCCAATATTTATGTTGAAAAAAGTGTGAAAACTTGAAGCCACTGTAAATCAATCCAGTGATGTCTGAATCTGCAGGGAGCCTGAAACCATTGCTCTGAGATGGGGGAGTCCCCTCCCCCTCGATGTAACCAATACAGTGATGTCTACAGACAGACATTCTCAAACTGAGGGAGAGAGAGCAGCCACTAAAGTCAAGAAGGAAACGCACTAAGTACACACCTACCACCAAATCCACTAACCTAAGGTCCCAGGATCCTGTAAATCTATCTGCAGTGTGTTTGACTCATACGTACCACTTATGTGCGCCTTAAAATCTATCACCCAAATCCAAATCCTTAATTTGCAAAGAAAATCACCTGTTGCCAGTGACTAACCTGTGGTGCAAATAGAACCCCGGTGCTGCAAGCACAACAGGCCATGCCTCTGTATCAGTAAATGCCTCTGGAAAATCGATAGACACAGCAGAGAAATCTGAAAGATGATTTCAGCAATAACTGTGTGCGTCTGGGGAGAAATGCCACAACTCAATACAAAGTAAGCCCGGGCCTCGTTTCCAATGTCCAGGAGATTTAATGCTCCTATAAATTGCTCCTCGATAGACACACACAGAGAAATAAACACGAAAAGAGCAGCTGCAGGCTGCCTCGGCGGTTGATTCATATTAACACACTGTATCTTTGCTAGGTTATCAAACTCACCTTTGAAGAATTTGACTTGGAAAGAGGATACGACACGCTGACAGTGGGTGATGGAGGGCAGGTCGGAGACCAGAAAACAGTCCTCTATGTGTAAGTAGAGTTTCTTTTAACACTGTGCACATTAGAACATGAGTTTTGCATCAGGATAGTTACCCGAAGTGTTTGGAGGGTCAAAGACGAGTTTGCTTAGAAGCCGGTGAATGTTTTACGTCATGGTCTGCAATAGAGAATGAATGGAATGTTCTTGCTGGAGTCTTGTTTTGTCTTCCCACTTACATTATTTTCAGGTCCATCCCAGGAAACCTTCACAATCTTTGTTCCCTCACCCTGCTGTTTCCATTCTTCTGGAATGTCTCTGTCTCTGGACACCTGAGGAGAGAGAAAAGGAAGAGAGAGATTAGCTGTAGCTAGGAAGCTGAATGCATGGGGACAAAAAGCTAGTGCGAGAGCTAATACGGAAGAAGCAAGAACTGGGTAAACCAGTCAAAGCATGTGTACTCCGAGAGAGCCGGGTATTGAACGATCTGACCCAGACATGCCTGTGGTGGCGTGAGGAGGGTGAGGGTTGGGGTTGGAAGGTGAGGGGGGTCTCATAGTGGGGGCGACACATCCAGCAGGGCTTTCTCTCCCCCACACCTGTGGGGCCTTTTCTCTCTCCCCAGACCCTCCAGCCGGCAGTGGCCTTCTCTCACCCCACCCCCCGCAGCCTTCTCACCAGCAAGGGCCTTCTCTTTCCCCCCAGCCCCCCGCCCTGCTGGACAGGTGCCTTCTTTCTCCCCCCAGTCCTCCCTCCAGCAGGGCTTTTTCTCTCCCCCCAGACCCCGCAGCTGGCAGCAACCTTCTCTCATCCCCAGTCTGCCGGCCAGCAAGGGTCTCTCTCTCCTCACATCCACCCCTGTCTGGGAAGGACTTTCACTTTCCCTTCAGCCTCCCCACCCCTGCCCAGCGGGAGCTTTCTCTCTCTGTGCCCCTCAGTCCTTCCAACCAGTAGAAAGGGGCTTCCCCCACCCCCATCTGGCAGGACTTTCTCTCCCCCCTCCCGCATGCCCAGCCGTTGCAGCCAAGGACTGTGAGAGGGAGGCTTTGGGGAAGGGGGTTTGGTGGCAGGAAAGATGGCAAGTCCCAGCCGGACACTCTCTTGGTGGTGATGCTGACCCCAGTGGTCACTCTGCAGTACGCTCCCCCCTGTGCTCACTGCCCCCAAGTGGTCACTCTGCAGTACGCTCCCCCCTGCGATCGCCGCCCCCCATTGGTCACTCTGCAGTACGCTCCCCTGTGCTCACTGCCCCCCATTGGTCACTCTGCAGTACGCTCCCCTGTGCTCACTGCCCCCCAGTGGTCACTCTGCAGTACGCTCCCCCCTGCGATCGCTGCCCCCCAGTGGTCACTCTGCAGTACGCTCCCCCCTGCGATCGCCGCCCCCCAGTGGTCACTCTGCAGTACGCTCCCCCCTGCGATCGCCGCCCCCCAATGGTCACTCTGCAGTACGCTCCCCCCTGCGATCGCCGCCCCCCAGTGGTCACTCTGCAGTACGCTCCCCCCTGCGATCGCCGCCCCCCAGTGGTCACTCTGCAGTACGCTCCCCCCTGCGATCGCCGCCCCCCAGTGGTCACTCTGCAGTACGCTCCCCCCTGCGATCGCTGCCCCCCAGTGGTCACTCTGCAGTACGCTCCCCCCTGCGATCGCTGCCCCCCAGTGGTCACTCTGCAGTACGCTCCCCCCTGTGCTCGCCGCCCCCCAGTGGTCACTCTGCAGTACGCTCCCCCCTGCGATCGCCGCCCCCCAGTGGTCACTCTGCAGTACGCTCCCCCCTGCGATCGCTGCCCCCCAGTGGTCACTCTGCAGTACGCTCCCCCCTGCGATCGCTGCCCCCCATTGGTCACTCTGCAGTACGCTCCCCCCTGCGATCGCTGCCCCCCAGTGGTCACTCTGCAGTACGCTCCCCCCTGCGATCGCTGCCCCCCATTGGTCACTCTGCAGTACGCTCCCCCCTGCGATCGCTGCCCCCCAGTGGTCACTCTGCAGTACGCTCCCCCCTGCGATCGCCGCCCCCAAGTGGTCACTCTGCAGTACACGCCCCCCTGTGCTCGCCGCCCCCCAGTGGTCACTCTGCAGTACGCGCCCCCCTGTGCTCGCCGCCCCCCAGTGGTCACTCTGCAGTACGCTCCCCCCTGCGATCGCCGCCCCCCAGTGGTCACTCTGCAGTACGCTCCCCCCTGCGATCGCCGCCCCCCAGTGGTCACTCTGCAGTACGCTCCCCCCTGCGATCGCCGCCCCCCAGTGGTCACTCTGCAGTACGCTCCCCCCTGCGATCGCCGCCCCCCAGTGGTCACTCTGCAGTATGCCCCCCCTGCGATCGCTGCCCCCCAGTGGTCACTCTGCAGTATGCCCCCCTGCGATCGCTGCCCCCCAGTGGTCACTCTGCAGTACGCTCCCCCCTGCGATCGCTGCACCCCAGTGGTCACTCTGCAGTACGCTCCCCCCTGCGATCGCTGCACCCCAGTGGTCACTCTGCAGTACGCTCCCCCCTGCGATCGCTGCCCCCCAGTGGTCACTCTGCAGTATGCTCCCCCCTGCGATCGCCGCCCCCCAGTGGTCACTCTGCAGTACGCTCCCCCCTGTGCTCGCCGCCCCCCAGTGGTCACTCTGCAGTACGCTCCCCCCACGCTCGCTGCCCCCCAGTGGTCACTCTGCAGTACGCTCCCCCCAGTGGTCACTCTGCAGTACGCTCCCCCCTGCGATCGCTGCCCCCCAGTGGTCACTCTGCAGTACGCTCCCCCCTGCGATCGCCGCCCCCCAGTGGTCACTCTGCAGTACGCTCCCCCCTGCGATCGCTGACCCCAGTGGTCACTCTGCAGTACGCTCCCCCCTGCGATCGCCGCCCCCCAGTGGTCACTCTGCAGTACGCTCCCCCCTGCGCTCGCTGCCCCCCAGTGGTCACTCTGCAGTATGCTCCCCCCTGCGATCGCCGCCCCCCAGTGGTCACTCTGCAGTACGCTCCCCCCTGCGATCGCCGCCCCCCAGTGGTCACTCTGCAGTACGCTCCCCCTGCGATCGCTGACCCCAGTGGTCACTCTGCAGTACGCTCCCCCCTGCGATCGCTGCCCCCCAGTGGTCACTCTGCAGTACGCTCCCCCCTGCGATCGCCGCCCCCCAGTGGTCACTCTGCAGTACGCTCCCCCCTGCGCTCGCTGCCCCCCAGTGGTCACTCTGCAGTACGCTCCCCCCTGCGATCGCTGCCCCCCAGTGGTCACTCTGCAGTACGCTCCCCCCTGCGATCGCCGCCCCCCAGTGGTCACTCTGCAGTACGCTCCCCCCTGCGCTCGCTGCCCCCCAGTGGTCACTCTGCAGTACGCTCCCCCCTGCGCTCGCTGCCCCCCAGTGGTCACTCTGCAGTACGCTCCCCCCTGCGATCGCTGCCCCCCAGTGGTCACTCTGCAGTATGCTCCCCCCTGCGATCGCCGCCCCCCAGTGGTCACTCTGCAGTACGCTCCCCCCTGCGCTCGCTGCCCCCCAGTGGTCACTCTGCAGTACGCTCCCCCCAGTGGTCACTCTGCAGTATGCTCCCCCCTGCGATCGCCGCCCCCCAGTGGTCACTCTGCAGTACGCTCCCCCCTGCGCTCGCTGCCCCCCAGTGGTCACTCTGCAGTACGCTCCCCCCTGCGCTCGCTGCCCCCCAGTGGTCACTCTGCAGTACGCTCCCCCCTGCGATCGCTGCCCCCCAGTGGTCACTCTGCAGTACGCTCCCCCCAGTGGTCACTCTGCAGTACGCTCCCCCCTGCGCTCGCTGCCCCCCAGTGGTCACTCTGCAGTACGCTCCCCCCTGCGATCGCCGCCCCCCAGTGGTCACTCTGCAGTACGCTCCCCCCTGCGCTCGCTGCCCCCCAGTGGTCACTCTGCAGTACGCTCCCCCCTGCGATCGCTGCCCCCCAGTGGTCACTCTGCAGTACGCTCCCCCCTGCGATCGCCGCCCCCCAGTGGTCACTCTGCAGTACGCTCCCCCCTGCGATCGCTGCCCCCCAGTGGTCACTCTGCAGTACGCTTCCCCCTGCGATCGTTGCCCCCGAGTGGTCACTCTGCAGTACGCGCCCCCCAGTGGCCACTATCAGTATCATGTCCCTCCTCTCTGCCATCTCACTCTCCATGTTATGGAAAACAGTCATATTCCAGGAACTCCCCATTGTCCTGGAACAACCAGACTCTGGCCTTGCCTTAAGTCAGGAGAAGAGGCAGCTGGGTACTGAATTTGGTGGCTCTAGCTCTGACCATTTAGGAGTTCTTGAACAAACGGACTCGCAGACAGACCAACTGACAGACACACTCTGATATGTCGATTACACTATAGATCTATCCAGAATTACTGGAATGGGACCTGTAGGGTACTGACATCTTCTGCAAGTCTGTCTTTTGTCCTTTTCATCACATTCATTTCCTGTCTGACACGGAGAGAAAAACACCTGGCCATTTTGAACTGGTGAACCTCATCAAGTGTGAGGCTTTGTAAACTTCTTTAATGCTGCGGCAGCGGTGAGGGGCGGTGTTTTTTGGTGGGGGGGACAGGAAGGAGGAAGGGAAGAAGTTACAAAACTAGTTCATTTGCAGAGGTAGGGAAGGCTTATCCTCTCCATATAATAGAGAGAGAACCGAGTCACAAACATCAGGGAAGTTGCCCAAGGTTGCAAAGAGAGTCTGTGGCAGAACTGGGAACCGAGCCAAGTTCCCTGGAGTGCCTGAACCTCTAGATTATCCTTCCTCTTTGTGTAACTATATTATAGCTAAAGAAAATGTGTGCTATGCATTATCAATAGACTAACTTTCCAAAACCTAGGCTGCCATACATGGTCGATCTCTATACTCCATTTCTTACTATGTTCAGGTTTTTTCCTCTTTTTTTCCATTTTGCCACAGTCCCTTTGTCTTTCTGCCTCTCTGGTTTCCTTTTGTTTAATTTGTCACTCTTTTTCCTCTGGAATTTCTCTCTGCCTTCTGTCCTCCTTTTATACTGTTTGGGCAGAGTATGAATTCCAGTATATTTGAGTCAACTTTTCTCACCTGCGGGGTGTACTACTCTGAGAGTGTGTCTACACTACAACCCTCTTTTGACAGAGGGATGTAAATTAGGCAGTTCAAAATTGCAAATGAAGCGGGGATTTAAATATCCCATGCTTCATTTGCATAATCACGTCATGGCACTCTTTCAAAAAAGTGCTATTTTGAAAGTAAAACTGCAGTCTAGACACAGTTCTTTTGAAAATAGAAGCCTTTTTCGAAAGATCCTGTAAACCTCATTTTTTGAGTGTAACTCTTACTATCAAGTGAAAAGTGAAAAGATGCCCAGGGAATGAATTTTCAATCCCAGGACGCGAGCTGAAAACTCACTGGCGAGAGTTGGTGCCACAGGAGCCGAAAGGCAGCGGCACTGAACCTTTCTATAAATGTGAACGAATACGTGTAGGTGATGTCCTGCGGCATTCGCCCAGCCCTAGGGCAGACTCAGCGGAACCTGTATGTCATACATACCCGCTGTCCGGGGTTACCAGCTGGGAGAGCTTGAGTCTGGAGTCTGATTCTGAAGCCAGCATCAGCCTTGCTTCTGCCACTAGCCTGGACCAGGTCTCCTCTGCTTGTTAGGAGCTGAATCCTGCATCCCCTGAAGTCAGGAGGAAACTTCCAAATGACTTTAATAGTGCAGAATAGGTCCTCCACTCCCATCCGGGACTGCCCCAGCCCTGTCTCCCACCTCCCAGGCCTCCTTTAGAGAGGGAGGGGGTGGGGTGAAGCTCCCTCCCCCCAGATTTGTACAGGGACACAGTTGGCTGTCTCTCTTCATAAGGGGGTGAGAGGAAAGAGCACAGTTTGCTGCGTTCCTCACTCTGGCTGTGGCATGCCCGGGCCAGAGGATCCTGCGCATGCCCCAGCTATGAGACATGCACCGCTCCCCTGGCTGGGCCTGCTGGAGCTGCAGCAGCCATGGAGAGGTGCGTCTCACCTGGCCCCAAGCTGCTGCAGTGAGAGAGGGGTGGGGTTGTCCTCTGTCCCTGAGGCAGCCTGCTACTGAACCCCTTCAATGATTCCAATGAAGCACAGACGTTTTCATTTTCTTTTCCCAAAAACACAAAAATGCAACTTAAAAACTCAACTCCTCCCTTCCCCTCCTCCCCGAAGTGAATTTCTCACCTTTATAATCCTCCCCACGCCCTACTTCATTTTAAAGTGTGTGTGTGAGAGAGAGAGAGAGAGAGAGAGAGAGAAAGAGAGACTACTTCATTTTAAAGGGCATGTGTGTGTGTGTGTGAGAGAGAGAGAGAGAGAGAGAAAGAGAGAGACTACTTCATTTTAAAGGGCGTGTGTGTGTGCGCCTACTTCATTTTAAAGTGTGTGTGTGTGTGTGTGTGTGTGTGTGTGTGTGTGTGTGTGTGTGTGTTATTGAACAGAGGTAAGGTGAATATCCTGGTGGCTATGTAAGAGGCCTGCCATCACTCATGAACATGGATCTGTTGTGGCATTTCTCTAATAGGTTGCCAGTTCAGCTCTCCTGCGTGTGTTTTTCCAGGGTGTGCCTTGCGTAAGCAAAGCCCCCATACTTCCATCAGGTATGTTCTCCTGGCATCATAAGGGTTCCTCCAGGACCAACAGCCGCACTAGAGTTTGAGCCTATCTGCCTTTTGTTTGCACTCCCTGTAAAAAACTTCCTGTCAGCAGAGATGTGCTGCAGGAAATGCAATGACATTACATTTCTAATATTTGACTACATTTTGTTTTATAAGCGACTGCAGGGAGGAGGCATTAAGGTGACCTGCTCACCCGCTTCCCTCTCCAGCCCGTTACATCCCGTTTGAATGTCAAAGGAAGTTTATTCACTCTGTGGTATTGCCTTAACGGCTCAACTTAACGGGGCGAGGTGCTGGGCAGGTGCTTAGTGAGACCTTGACTCTTCCCCAGTCTCACCTTACAGCAGGTAGGAGAGGAAAGAGATTAGTGCCTGATCGATGCTAAACACTGTAGTGGACATAGCTACAGTGCTCGGGGTGTGACAAGTGCACACCCGCAAGCACTGTTGCTATGCCGACCTAAGCAGCCGAGTAGACATAACTAGGTTCTGTCGATCTGGATACTGTCACCCAGGGATGTGGGGTGTGACAGAGGGGGAAAAACCCTTTCTGCCATAAGCCACATTGACATCCCGGGGCTATGCTAGCCTAGCTGCAGTGTTGTAGCTGTACTGCCTGCAGCGCAGCCATGTTTTAAGTGCCAGGTTTCAGGGGGCGAACGGTGTTCGAAACACTACCACCACCAAGGAGTCTGGTGGCACTTTAAAGACTAACAAATTTATTAGGGTATTAGAGCCTGAGCTTTCATGCGCTGCGACTCACGTCAGCTGTGTCTCCTCGGGAAAGGTTTGGCCATAAAAGTGCAGTGACTTTCAGGAGCACTCAAACTTGCTTAATTTGCTTTTTTTAAAGTGAACTTTGATGGCACTGTTGCAAGTCCTTCTCTGCCCCAGAGAACAGGTATATGTGGTCTTTGAACTGGACAACCAGCCTAGAACCCTCATAAGGGAAATAAGCACTATTTTTTTTTGACAGTTTGACAGGTACGACGGTTCCTGATCTGATTGTCAGTACAAACCACCAGATGTGGCTCCTCTTTCAGACAGACAGCGTCAGCAACTTGCTAGGATTCAAAGCAACCTACGAAGGTAATCTAAGTTGAGCTCTTGGGGTGGGCTTGCCTCAGAAGAAGCTGGGATGTGATCTGGTGTAGCTCTTATCATCTCGGGACATGTAATCCGGCTGCCGTTTTGACAGCTGCATGGTGGGCATTGCACTTGGAGGATTCTGACTCAGAGCTTTTGGCTATTTATAAAGTACCTAAGAGGGTGATACATTCTTGACGCCATGTGCTCCAGTGGGCTGTCACCTGGGCTTTGAATGACTGACTCGTTACAAGGAGTACGGTGTATTTGGATATGTTAATGTGCTTCGTATTACAAAGGGAGACCTACCATGAAAATAGAAAATGTATGGCAGACTAAGTTCCAAAAAAGGAGATTATCCCGTGAGTCAGAGCTGTCAGATATCTTGTCTTGCAAGCTGTGAGAGTTTTCAGGGCTTTCTCTTCAGTGATCTTATGCAGCAGAATTCAGCGCTGAAAAAAATATTGGCTTCCTTCTTGTAATTGTAGTTCTTGTTTTCTATGAAGGTTCTATTTTTGTTGTCTTGTGTTTTTTTATATATATATCAGTTTAACATGGATAGCAGACAGTAACTTTTTTACACAGGAATTGAAAAGCTTAAGTTAAAAAAAAGATACAGATTCAACCTCTCTAATCCGGCACCGTTGAGACCTGACCGGTGCTGAACCTGAGATTTTGCCAAACCACGGGAGGTCAATATTGTCTAGCAGCATTACCAGCACTTCCACTGCTTACTGGGCTCTTAGAAGACATTTAGGGGTAAATTAGAGTTAAATCAAAGCACAGAACACGGAGAGCCAGGACTGGTGGCTATAAACAAACTTTATGGGACTGTGGGAAACTTGGCCACACCCATGTTAAGTGGACATCTGGCTAACAACTATCATGCTGGACCACGGATGTTACTGGACCAGAAATTGCTGGTCTAGGAAAGTTCAACCTGTATTGTCAAAGAATTCCAGCTATAAAAAGAAACAAACAAAAAATGGAGGAAGGAGGCTGACAGATTCCCAGAGATGCTAAGGAGCCGTGATTGAAATTAGAGTTCTGGCCCAAAATGAATAGAAAAGATTTCATAGTATTTTGTTTCCATGAAAACATTCTGGGTAAGTTTTCTTGAGCATTTCCTTTGCTTTGATGGGAATGCTAATGCGGCAGCAGTGATCCTGTACGTTTCAGAAAACAAGTGGGAGTGAAAATAACCAGTCTGAATTCCTTGTGTGGAATGTAAATAATCAATCTCATCAATCGTGCATAGTACATTTACAGAATAAACATGTTTAAGTTGTAATGATCTAAGCAAGATGTGAGGGAGAAAAGTAAAAATGTAGCTCTGATCTTCAGAGTAGACAATTGAAATTCATTGGGATTGGAATGCAGAACTCACTTAGCTTTCTTTAGAAACCCCGGCCTGAAATAAATAAAAATCCTACAGGGGCTGCAAGTGTTTGCAAAATTGTATCTGTAGTTCTCAGATCTATAGAAAAAAACATTAACATGCATCCTTCTCCCAACTTAAGGTCAGCTATTCTATTCCTTACCTTAGAACCCCCTCCGAGATTTTCACAAAGTGTCTGGTTACTTTGAGAATCAGACGTGGAGACAGCCCATCTGAGATGGCTTTTCAAGAGGCCTGAACACCAGCAAAAGGCTAAGCAACCTTGAAAATCAGTCTCTTTAACCAGTCTCACACTGAGCACCCAACGGCACTACTCACTCTTTCAAACTTGGGCCCTGAGGTCTCTCCCTGAGTGTGATATTCTCAAGCACTGCAAGCTATGTTGAAGGACATTTCCAGTGTGGGAGCGAGTGGGTGAGGTTCCTGCTAATTGATCATGATGATCCCTTTGACCTTTAATTCTCTGGACAGATCTACACTACCACTTAAATCAACCTAATGTACGTTGCTCATGGTTGTGAACCACAACCCGCCCACTATATGTTGCCCCTCCCGACAGATGCATGTTTCACACTGCCTGCACTCGTGCTGTGCCGGTGGGATGCTCAGATGCCATCACGATCACAACGGGAGAGTGCTCTCATGTCAGCATGCTGCATCTTCACCCGATGTGCTACAGCACACAGCTACATTGGTGTAGTTAGGTTGCTGTAACAATGCAGTGGAGACTTGTTTTAGGAGTACTAGCAGACTCATCTAGTGTTGCCCATGTCCTTCAGGGCAGGGGGCTGGTGGTGTGGGGCGTGCAGGAATCAGGGCAGGGCCTTGGAGATATTGGCGGGGGGGATGCTAGAGGCTGGGAGCAGGGAAGGTGTGAGAGCGAGGGTTGGGGGTGAGTAGGGACTCAGGGCAGGGGTCCCATCCAACATGGGCCTTTTCTCTCCACCACCACCCCAGCCTCTTCTGGCTGTCAGGGGACTTCCCCTGTGCCTCCTTTCCAGTGCTGCAGCCAAGGGCCAAGGGGGGGGACAAAGGTTTGAGGCAGGGAGGCTACTTACGCTCTGTGCTGGCAAGGCAAAATGGCAGAGCCCCAGCCCTACTAACCACTACCTCGGTAGTACGGCTGCCCCCAGTGGACATCCTGTAGGATAGCTCCCCACTGTGGACTCACTGTCCTCAGTCACCACTGTCATATTGCATCCCTCCGAATAGCAGCTGCTCCCTGTTATGGAGAACAGTCCTCTTCTTGGGGCTTCCAGCTGTCCTGGAACAACCAAACCGTTTAGGAGTTCTTGAACAAATGGACTCACAGACAGGCACAAAGACAGACAGGCACACGGATGCCACTCTGGACATGCTTCCAGTCTGGAACTCAGGTGTTAGTAGCTAAACAAATTTCATTTGATCTTTTTAGAAAGCTCTTTTCTCCATAGACCATGCATCTTGTTTACTCTCTAAATCCCGTTGGTTAAAACCATGTCACTCCTCTATTAATTGGGGGCCAACACTTTAAAATGTGGCACCTAAAACCAGATACCAAAACCTATTTCTAGGACTCTAGATACAGGATTTTAAGAAGCACTGAGCAAGTGCTGCTGCTGTTGACTTCAGTGGCCATTTTGAAGTGCCTGGAACTTGGAAAATAGGATTGTTTTCTGGTGGATTTGCCCACCTTTAAAACTGTTTGCCTATGAATTTTCAGGGCATGGGGAAATTGCCGTATTGCTTTCAAGCTGAGAGGTCCTTCTAGTAGGATGCCGATTGTGGTAGTCCAGCAATGTTGTAGCAGAGTCTGCAGGAGATATACAAGAAAACCTAATAGAGCTCAATAGCATTACATCTCGTTTGGTTGAGCAATGCCTTGGCGGGATGGAGCACGATGGCTTACGAATATTTACAGGATGTCGACATCATGTTTGCAGAGAGTAGTACAGGGGATAAACCAAGCAGAGGAAAATAAAGGCTGAACATCCAAGTTACAATGCTGAGCACTTAGCTTATGGAATAGCTTCCGAAGAGAAGTGGAATTAGCCTCATTACTTCAGACAAAGATTTTAAGTACGTATTGTAGACACCATCCTGTGCTGGTAAAGGTAACATTATCTCATCTAATAGGTCTTCTCCCTCTGGAATGTAGGGAAAATTAAAAAGAGCCTACCTTTATTCCTAGGTTGTGTTCTGCCTTTGATGTGCATAAATGTTACAGATGGCTTGATCTGAAGAAGTGCTAAACCGGTTGCTTGATCTCTGGCTGGGGCTAGGGCAACCTTTGAATCTCAGGATTGGTGCTACAGTGCCAGTCAGGGAGTTCTAATACAGTTTGAACCTCTCTAGTCTGGCACTATCGGCACCTGATCAGTTCGGAACAAGAGAATTTTCCCGATCACGGGAGGTCAATATTGTCTAGCAGCATTACCAATACTTCCACTACTCACTGGGCTGTTAGAGGACATTTAGGGGTAAATCAGAGCTAAATAACAGCACAAAACACTGGGTGTGTGTCTAAACTACAGGGTTTTGTCGGCAAAAGTGGACTTGCGTTGACAAAACTATACCTGTGTCTACACTACTGCCATGTTCTGTCAACAGTAAGTAGACAGAATGTGGCAGTTTTGACAATGGCGGTAAACCTCATTCTACGAGGAATAACGCCTTTTGTCGACAGAGTTCTGTTGACAAAAGGCGCTATTGCATCCACACTGTGCTTTTTCAAAAGAGAGCATCTAGACACTGTTGAAAAAGTGGCTCGCTTTGTCAACAAAACTGGCTGTAGTCTAGACGCTGTTTGTCGACAGGGGCTTTGTCAACAATATCTGTCGACAAAACCTCTGTCGACAAAAGCCTGTAGTCTAGACGAACCCTAGGGGTGCATCTACACTGCACTCTTAGCTCGAAATAAGCTACGCAATTTGAGCTATGCAAATTGTGTAGCTTATTTTGAGTTAATTTCAAAATAGCTTATTTCGTCATTTGGCGCTGTCTGCTATTCCGAAACATCCCTTAATCCTCGTGGAATGAGGTTTACAGGGACTTTGGAATCGGGAGCTCATTATATTTTGAAATAACAGGCTTGTTTCAAAGATGTGGAATAGCTATTTCGTGATACCAGAAGTATTCCGAAATAGCGCTGCCGTGTAGGCTTACCCTATGACTGCTAGAACTGGTGGTTGTAAACAAACTTTATGGGATTGCGGGAAACTTGGCTGCACCCATGAAAATTTGACATCCACCTAACTAAAACCATTGTGGAACATGGATGTTTCCAGACTAGAGAATTCTGGACTAGAGAAGTCCAACCTTTATATTCTATAACAAATGCTACAGGTGCTGCTTTTCCTTCCCCCCTTTAAATGTGCTTGCTGTAGCGGTGACTCCCATGATATGATTTCTTATAGTTTTCTGCATTTTTCTACTTTATTTACCTCCCAGAACCTTGCAGCGAGAAGAGCAAGGGGAGCACCATAGCTTTGCAGGAAGAGAGGTCCCATCACCAGTGTGAATGCACCTTCCTCTTCCGCTCAGATGAGGCTGCTTGTCCAACAGATCCCTGGGCAGTGCAAGCCAGGAAGCCCTAGGCTGCTGTGACCCTAAAAATATCCAGAGCCTCATGCCCCAACCTTCAGGAGTAAAAGGTGCATGTTGGCTACAGCTGCACCTCTCTTAGAATAGACTCAGAGGGGTAGCCGAGTTAGTCTGTACAGGATAAACTTTAAAAATAGCAAATAGTCTGGTAGCACTTTAAAGACTAACAGATGGTATCATGAGCTTTTGTGGGCACAGCCCACTTCTTCAGATGACTGGAGTGTTGTATGTCCAGAACCAAAATAAATAGGGGAGAAGGGCGGGGGAGGAGGGAGACAAAAGGAGGCAGTGGATATATAAATATCAAAGAGAAAACCAAGCTGGTATGTAACGGGCAAAACTGATAGTCTATAAGCACCTAAAAACTAGATAGTTAAAAGAAGCAGATAAGGACCATTAGTTAGCAATTAGAGAGGAAGAGTACTAACACCAGAATCTATACAGACAAATAGACTGTTCATTGCAGCAAAGTTACCTACTAATAGGTCCTGTAGGATAGTAGCCCAAAGGAATCTGTTTGAGGCATTCACATGGGCTATGTCTAGACTGCAGGCTTCTTTCGAAAGAGGCTCTTTCGAAAGCATCTTTCGAAAGAGCCTCTTTCGAAAGATCGCGTCTAGACTGCAGGCGGATCTTTCGAAAGAGAAATCCGCTTTTTCGAAAGAGAGCACCCAGCGAGTCTGGATGCTCTCTTTCGAAGACGGCTTCTTTACATTGAAGAACGCCTTCTTTCAAAAGAGGAACTTTCGAAGGAAGGCGTTCTTCCTCGTGAAACGAGGTTTACCGCCATCGAAAGAAAAGCCGCGTTCTTTCGAAATAATTTCGAAAGAACGCGGCTTGAGTCTGGACGCGGCCATGGTGATGCCCCATGTGTTAGGCAGATGAGTGGAGTTGGAATTAGATGAGTTCCTTACCCCATAGGCAGACTCACGGTCTGTGCATTGTAGCTGAAACCCGCATGAGTCTAAAAGGAGAGAGTCTTTCTAGGAGTGGCCCCTGTCCCTGAAAACCACTCGCTGACTAGTATCAGAGGGATAGCCATGTTAGTCTGAATCTACATAAACAACGAGAAGTCTTGTGGCACCTTATAGACTAACAGATTTATTGGAGCATCAGATTTTGTGGGCAAAGACCCACTTCGTCAGAGGCATGTGACAAAGTGGGTCTTTGCCCACAAAAGCTGATGCTCCAATAAATCCGTTAGTCTATAAGGTGCCATAGGACTTCTTGTTGTTTCCTCGCTGACTAGTGTGCTGTGTCCTTCTCCTAAGCTCTTTGCCTAGTTCTAGGGTACCTGTTTGTGTTCGGTCTTGCTGAAAAGCACCAGATCATGAGCTGCAGAAGGCACCTCTCTGTGGTGTCCCCAAAGCCTGCGCTGGAACCGTCCCTTCACTTGGCTTTCCCCCGATCAGCCAGTATCATAAAACCCATTTCATTTTGCAAACCCTTTGGGCCAAATGACAAGGTGAAAAACGTTTCGTGAGGAGGCAATTTGTACATGGCAAATACAAATGAAATGACACCCAACTTATTAACGAGTGTCATCCTCAGTTTTACAGCCACTGGGTTCCCTAATTGCAAGAAAGAAATCACAGTTAATGGATCCGTATACAGTCAAGACGAAGACGTTGCCGAATTGGAGTATTGCTTATGTAGTATGTTTAAATAGCTATAGATCTTAGCATTCATCTTGGGTTTAGTGTATCTTTTAAGTGTAATGCAAGCATAGAGCACTTTGGTAGTGTTCAACTGCCTGTGCTGATCTTACTCTAAGTAGCAGGAGTAACATGCTGTGATGGGTGCGGTCACAGAAGACCCATGGGCGGCGCTCTTCCGGGAATGCTGACAAAGCCACTGACATTCGCCGCCTTGCTCTCTGGGGCTGCTCACCACTCTGTCTTGCTGGGTCACATCCCCGGAACCCCCCCTGCCAAGGAACAGAGCTGAGATCACCCCCACCATCCAAGGAGCAATACAGACACTGAAACTTTTTAGGTCCAAGGAAGATGCAGTATGGGGCCCAGGTTCCCAAGACATCACTCCCCAAATGAGATCAAAACCCCAAATGAGTTATTTAGTAAGCCCACTTTAACAATGAAAGGGGGAATATACACACTGGGTCCGTCTAGACTGACAAAAACTTGCCGCCTGTCTACACTGGCCGCTTGAATTTACGCAAGAGCACTGACGATCTAATGTACGATCTAATGCTCCCACTTGGGAAAAAGCCCTCTTGCACAAGTGTTCTTGCACAAGAGGGCCAGTGTAGGCAGGGACGGGAATTTTTTTCGTAAGAAAGCCCCGATGGCGAAAATGGCCGCTGGAGCGTTCTTGCACAAAACCGCGTCTATCCTGGGCATAGATGCTTTTGCGCCAAAGCAAATCTTTTGCGCAAAGGCACTTGCCAATCTAGATGCTCTTCTGCGGAAATACTTTTAACGGAAAAACTTTTCCGTTAAAAGTATTTCCTCAAAAACATGCCACTCTAGACGCAGCTACTGATTGCTCCCCCAGGGATCAGTTATTTACTCTGGGCTTGATAGAAAACAACAGTGATTTCCTTAAATACAAGCAGTAGGATTTAAGTGGTTGTAAGTGAGAACAGTCAGAGAAAAGTAGATTACAAACTTAATAACAAAAAACTGCATCGCTAATTCTGAAACTCTAACCTCAGCACAAACTTACCCTAAAACTGTTTTTATTTCAGCTAAGCCTCCAAGCCACGGAAAAATCCTTCTCTCTGAGGTCTTTGGTTCATCCCCTGGGGTGTACCATCTCTGTCAAAGACAAAGAACCTGCTAACTTCCTGTTGTTCTATAGAATGCACTTTGGGTGGGAATTCTGTTTCCACCTTCCACCCTTACTTGGACACTTCCTTGCTCAGCCCCTACCCATTGGGGTGGTCATGTGACTTCCTACGACCAACCTCTCCTAAGACTTAAAGGACAAAGGAGGCTGTTTACAGATAGTCATTTAGTCCAGTGTTTCTCAACCAGTGACACAAGTACTCTTAGAGGTACTTGAGAGAAGTCGGGGGGGGGGGGGGGTACGTGAACACAACTGAAATTTGGAGAAAACTGAATTTTTATTTTAAGTTTTACAGTGTTTTATCATGATTGTACTTTTTACACCCAAAAATTTCATCGCCCGCCTGGCTACAATTCAGTTGTTTAAACAAGTGTGTTGCAATGGAAGAAAAAAAATTTTGTGTCTGAAAACTGTAGATACTGGGGGTACTTTATATATATATATATATATATATATATATATATATATATATTTTTTAAAAGGGTTACTTTAAAAAAATGGTTGAGAAACACTGATTAGGTTTCTAGACTTTTTGCTTCTCTGGAGAAAAAACAGCTTATATCCTTCCAGGCATGCTTATTTAAGTCAATTATTTACCTAGTTAGATTTTGATGCAGAAATTCACCCCACTAAAAATGACTATAGGGGAGGTGAAATATGGCCCTCGTCCTGGGTAATGAGGTCCACCTAAGAATGCTAAGGTGTTCTGGGCTGTGATTCAGCGCTAATTTACCCTAAAATGTCTTCCAGGAGCCCAGCAAGCAGTGGATGGGCTGGTAATACCGCTAAGCGTAGGCATAGTTTTTATGCTTTATCTACTTATTTCCTTGCGGCAATGCAATAAAATTGTGTAACAGCCCTAACGTTATGTTATGAAGAGAGCCAATAAGCCTTGGCTAGGTGCAGGCTTTTATTTTGCAGCAAAATAAAAATAAAAAGAAACCCACTCATTACAATATGGACCTCTCATGGTTTGGCAAATGCTCTGATTTGGCATCCGTCAGTCCGGAGGGTGTCAGACTAGAAAGGTCCAACCTGTACACACCAGAGACCATCCTTGCCTGGCAGAGCTCACAGAATAGATCAAGAGTAGAGGGGAAAGGGAGGTGAAGTGACTTGTCTAACGTCACCAAGCAGACCAGGGGTGGGGCTGGGAATAGAGGCTAGATTTCTTGACTTCTTGCCTAGTGCCTATTTCACTGGGCCTTTCTTTACATTGCTGCATAACAAATGAGTAAAAGAATTTTCATGTCCTTACCAGGTGCTGCATTGGCAAGAATTCTGAGTTGATCCAATTTTTACCCATCCTCCATGCCCCAGACCTATGGTTATAATCCCCTGTGTCTCAGTACTGTGCTTGTAACAATGCCCCGGCTGGATCGTGCACGTGAATTGAATCAGAAACTTCTGAATCCAAGCCCCTGGGTCTCTCCTGCCTGAGCTAAAAGACCGATCCATGCAGCTCTGTCTGGTTAGCTCCTCACAGGGATGAAGAGCCCACACCGGGTTAGCGCAGGGTGCTTTCTGTCCATCAGAAATGATGGAGTGGAGAACGGAGGCTAGAGGAGTTAATTGAAGTATTGGTAAAGTCCAGAAAACGGCTGTTAGCAAATAAGTGATTTTCTTACTCAGTGTCCTGTGGGCCTCATCCAAGGGCTATTGGTGTCAATGTGTTTTGTTTTCCTATTGAAAAACAGGTTCTGAGAGAGTCTTTCAATGTGTAGCTCCTTATATTGCTACAAAGACAAAGTCTTTGGTTTGCCTAATAGAGCTGCAGGGGAGTGAGTTGGAATTCACTGTATTTCGTGGACAGTAGAGACCCACTGTAGGTTTATTCCTGGGCTGCGTCTACACTGCGGCTTTTGCTGCGAGCGCCTATGCAAATGAAGCGAGGATTAGCATATTCTAGCGCTTCATTTGCATAATTTATTCTGCGCCTTTTTGAGGAAGGGGTTTTTGCGCAAAAACATGCAGTGTGGACGTTTTCTTTTTCTGCAAAAAAACCCTTTTTCCACAAGATCCTAATGTCCCAAAAAAGGAGGTATACCGATCCTGCAGAAAAAGGGGGTTTTGCGCAAAAAGAAAACGTCCACGCTCCTTGTACAAAATCAGCTCCGAATAAATTATGCAAATGAAGTGTGGTGATATGCATTGGCTCTCGCGGCAAAAGCCGCAGTGTAGACGTAGTCCTGGTGATGATGCACAAGTCTCAGACCCCTGAGAAGGTGGTGTTTGCATCTGAATCTGGACTGGGTGTAGGCTAGGTTTCAAATCCGAGGCTGACAGAGGCTTCTTTCCCCAACTAACAGCAGGCAGGAGGTGGAGGAGTTTGGCAGATGAAAGACGAATTCCATGTTATTGTCATTTAAGGGCAGACTTAGTCTTTTGGCTCTGAAGAGCCCTTCTGAACATTAATCTGAGCCGTCAGCTGGAGCTCCATGGAGCTAAGAAATGGAGGCACTCTGCCGAATGTAAGACTCAAGATTCCCTCTGTACCTGGTGTCACGGGGTGTGGAGGAGTCCCCAAGCCTTGAACAATAGCAACAGTCTTGCAACACCTTAGGGTGTGTCTAGACTACAGGGTTTTGTTGACCTTTTGTCGACCACACTATACCTGCATCTACACTACTGCCAGTTCTGTCAACATAATGTTGACAGAACTTGGAAGTTTTGTCGACGTCGGTAAACCTCATTCTACGAGGAATAACACCTTTTGTCGACAGAGTTTTGTCGACAGAAGGCGTCATTGCATCTACACTGTGCTTTGTGTCTACACTCTCATGTCGACAAAGCGGCTTGCTTTGTCGACAGAACTGGATGTCGTCTAGACACTCTTTGTCAACGGAAGCTTTGTCGACAGTATCTGTCAACAAAGCCTCTGTCAACAAAAGCCTGTAGTCTAGACGTACCCTTGGAGATGTACAAAACATGCAGATAGGATTATGAACTTTCCTGGGCATAGCCCACTTCTTCAGATGAAAGGTGCTGCAAGACAGTTCATTTGTGTATATGTAATATACGTTTGGGAAAGTGCATTTAGATAATATGATTAAAGTAAAGCCTGATTGCCCATTGTCTTGCACTTTGTCCTGTCTGTTGTACCCATGTAAAATTAGTACAAAACACTACCGCTCCATTTTAGGGGCATTTACATACATTTTGCACAGATGCAAAGGAGTGCACAAGGCTCCGGGCAATGGGGATTCTCACCAATAATATAATAGTGTCCCAGTGGGAACTGCTGAATGCTCAATGTTTTAATTAAAAAATTAGCCCTTTATTCCTGAATTCGAGCTGAGTGCACCTGAAAATCTAGCTCATAACCTGGACATGGGACTTTGGGGAAGCAGGACAGTCCATCAGGTAAGGCACTAGGATTTGCAAGTTCTAGCTTCAGTGCCCTGCCTTGCCACTGACTTCTTGTGTGATCTTGGTTAAGTTATCTAGTCCCTCCGTGCCTCTGCTTCCCATCTGTGAAATGGGGCAATAGCACTGCACTGCCTCACAGAAGTCTTATGAGGATGAATACATTAAAGATTGTGAGGTGCTCCAATACAACAGTTACGGGGGTTAGAGAAACAGCTGAGATAGCTATCCATATGTATATATACAGTGCTAATTGCCACCTGTCCCAAGAGACGATACATTTTTTCCTTCCCGTCCGATGGTTCTTCTGTACAAATCACACCGATGCATTTTGCATTTCTCCTAGATTCAGAGGATTAGAACAGTCACTTTAGTGGCTGCTGTTAACAAGTGTTTGCTGTACAGAGACAGACATCCATTGATCTGTTTCACGTCTCAGATCTCTTTGTGATGCAAGGAACTGTTCCAATGCACTGCTAAAGAAACCCAGTCCATCTTCTTGACCACTTGTCCCTTGGAATCCATGCCAGAGCTGCTAGTACACACCAGCTCCTATGGGAAGCCATGCATCCTATTGTTTGTTCCTTTTCCTGAATGCTCTCCATCAATTATATGTGCATACAGGCAGTCCCCGGGTTACGTACAAGATAGGGATTATAGGTTTGTTCTTAAGTTGAATTTGTATGCAAGTCAGAACTGGTACATATTGTAGGGGAAACTCTAGCCAAACATTTCTCCAGAGCTCAGTTTTATTCTCCCACACCTCACTTCCCTCAGTCCTTTATTCTCAAGCTGAGGTGTCTGCTGAGAAAAGCCGCTCCGCGTCTCCCTGGTCTGCTGGGGGGGCGCTAGCTTCGCGTCTCCCTGGTCTGCTGGGGGGAAGCAGCTAGTGCGGGGTTGCCTCACCCCGTTTGTAAGTAGGGATCCGATGTAAGTCGGATCCATGTAACCTGGGGACTGCTTGTATTTGCTTTTTAGTTGGTCCTGCTTTATGGAAAGCCCCCAGTATCCTGGGCATCAAAGTCTCTCGAGCCAGCTTCTGTGTACTTCTTCCCCTCCCCATTTCCACCATGATGGACCAAGCTTTGGTGTCTGCTGAATCAACATACGTTCAGGCTTTTAGCTTACAGTGCACTGACCTGAGATCCATTTGGAGTCAGCTGTCTCTGATTTGCCTTTAAAGAGGCCCATCAAACTTAGCTGGAGTAATCTGACATTATGCCATGCGGGATTTTAATGAGTGATAGCCTGCTGGATTCTTTTATTTCTGCCTGGAGCTCCAGCCTAGGGTGCAGCTACGCTGCACCGTTATTTCTAGATAACTAACATTGTTTTGAAATAACAAAGCGAGCCTCTACACAGCTATTCCGTTCTTTCAAAATAATTTTGAAATAACGGACGGCTTCGTCCAGAATCTGTAAACCTCCTTCTATGAGGAATAACGCCTATTTTGAAATAGCTATTCCGAAATAAGGCATGTTTGTAGACACTCCATTGCTGCTATTTTGAAATAGAATGGCTAAGTTTTTCCTCCTGGGGCTCTAAATTGAGATAGCGCATCTACATTAGGGAAGCCTGTCTCGGACTCATTTTGAGGCTTCCCTGCAGCGTAGACCTGTTATTTCGAAATAAGCTCTTTTGGAAGAACTATTCCAGAATAGCTTATTTCGAAATAAGCGTGCTGTGTAGACATGCCCTTAGATGGTGGGCACGAAGGGAGATTTAAGCCCAAGGAGCAGGGTGAATTTCTTTCTGAGCTTTGTTTCCTTTGCCACTTCCCCCCCACTCTGTGAACCAACAAAAGGAAATAGGTTTCTAGCAGCTTGTGAATCCTGAATCATGCTGCAGTTCTCTCCAGAGCGTAGCTTCCTCCAGTATGAACTACTTGTGCAATTGCACCACTGTATACAAGGTTGTACAGATGAGCCAATTGACTATTTTGCATCATGCTTAAGCACACTTTTAATGGTCTGATTCCCACTTTCCACTGAAGTTAAGGAAAAGGCTCCCATGGGGGTGTGAGATTGGGCTCTAAGAAAACAATGCCCTAAATTTTGGGTGCCTCTGTAAGGGGGATGTACGCTGACCACTCTACTCAGAAAATCAAGTGTCTTTTCCATGTCTCAGATGGAACCTCTGGACACTGAAACACCCCCGGTGATCGATAGTTTTGAAAATCGAGGCTGCCTTCATTATATGCCAATATGCAAATTCACCAATACCACCCAGCACCAAACTACCTGGGAGCTAGGGGGAGCCGGCTGAAAACATTTAAGTGGAAGAACTTTTTGTTAGGAAATGCAGTTTCATCCCGTTCGAAATGTTTCACAATAATATGTCGATTTCAGTGACGTTTTCAGAAAAGTCTTGAAATGCTTCCTTTTGAGTTTGACATTCTGTTTTGTTCAGTCTTTTACACTGCATTCTCCCGTTCATATTATTTATGAACGATCTAATTTTTCAAAAGGATGGAGATGAAAAGTATGACATGCGTTTTGATGACTCTAAGTCGTAATTAGTCACAACACTCCTACAAGTTACTTACCCTGCAGGCAACAGATCCATTTTCCAACCAGCGCTAGGCTTGAAGCATCTTGGTTTCTTTGCACAATGCTCACAGAGAGGAACACGCCTAGTAGAAGGGAAAGGACCTTCTTAAATCTGCCACCCCCCCTCTCCCCATAGAGCTCTTTGTACTTGTGGGCTTCATACTGTAATGCAGAAGGGAAGAGTTTCTGTCCAAGCAAATAGGAATGAGAGAGGAACTTTCAGAAAACCAGCTTGTTGGGAAGTGCCTCTGTGAGCTTCTTTCTTTCCATTCAGTGGCTCAGAGAGAGAGCGAGTCCTTTCTTTCTTTGTACGGCTGCACGTCTCTCTTTGCTCTCTTTCATTCCGAGTACCCACCTCCCCGTCGAATCACAGCCTGATTTTACAAAAGCAATGAGCCTCTGCATTCCATTGACTTCTGTGGGAGGTGGACTTGCCCTACACTTCTGTCTCAGCTGCCTGTGCCTCCCATGCCAGAGCTGAAAACATGGGAGATGATTATAAAAACACCCAAGGGGGAAAATCTGGCCCTATTGACATCATTGGCAAAACACCCATTGACAAAACACCATCCCTACAAGTTCTGACACCCATTCAGTGGGGTCAGAGTTTCACCTTGTGGGGCTTGTGCGGTGTCACCTCTCCTGTGCCAGATGGCTGTTTTAAAGGGATGGCAGGGTTATTCACTGGAACATGCCCTGCAGCCAGGTGTCAATTTCACAGCACAGCTCTGAGTGTTAAGACCCCGCCCAGCACAACCCCAAAGAACAGGGCAAGTGGCTTCAGCACACCCACCCAGAGAAAGAATCAGAATGAATTAACCCCCGCTGAGATTTTAAAATGGGGGGAAGGGGTTTCAGTCGGATTTCCAAGGCCTGTGTCTCCTCGCAGAGGATAAACCTGTGAGAGTAAACAGGGTCTGCCAAGGAGGCAAATCAGGCCCAAGTGCTCTGCAGCTTCATAGCTTAGGTCCCGAGGCAGCAAAGTGTTTGCTTTTGTGTCCTTTGCTGGCTACGCTTATGCCTCAACTTGAGCATGTTCTTCTGTTGGCTCTGGCCCTGAATCTTTGTAAATTGCTTTCTGGCATGGCTTGATGGACGGTGCTGATCCCAGGGCTGCTGCTAATAAGATTTAATGAACACCAATGATATCGTGTTCATTGTATATTAGGATGGTTGAGATGCGGGTCGAAAGGATTCCATAGAAGGGTTATGAATGGGGGGGATCAGTAAATATAGGTGTAACTGGCACATCAGCTGAGTGTGATGGACTCTCCCATGTAGAGCCACCAAGACCACTTACAGAGAGAATAATGAGCCTTAGCTGAGAGCCAGCTGGCTTTTAGGGAAGTACTTAACTTGCACATCTTCTGGGTGTGGTGCACTGTCCCACCTAGTGGCTTTACAGAGATCAATGAGTCTGCTCTACAGCCTTCACTGAGAACCAGCTGGCGTGTAGCTCCTGTCATAGAGAATCATGCACTGAGCTCTAGAGGTCCCAGTTTTGGTTCCACCTGTCACTGTTTGTGGTGGGCTGGACTAGGCCCCGACATCCCCTGCAGGAGGCCAGCGGCCTTGCCGCACCCCATCCCAACAAGAGGAGCGGAGAAGAGGTCATCCAGGCACTATAGAGTGGCTGTCTCTGTGGCAGCCAATCAGGACCCAGCAGAGGGATATAAAAGAGGCTGGGAGGCTAGGGCCTGGCAATTCCTTTCAGGAGCCTGACCCAGCCAGGTCTATACCCTGACAGGGAGATCAGCACTTCGGCCAGCTCCCAGTGAGCTGAACCTAGGTCTGGGTAAGAGCCAGACCAAGTGGCAAAAGACTGACCACAAGCGCACTAGAGACTAACTAGCACTGTGGACAGGACTAGTCAGGCCCTGGATTCAGGACTTTGAAGGTGACAGGACCACCAGGCAGGGGCCTTGCACAGGGCCACTTGACTGCAGTAGGGCGCTCACCAGCGGGTGGACCCGTTACAGTGTTACATAAGCATTGGTAGGAGGTACCCATCTTTTCAGAGTACGGGGGTAGAACCTGTAGGGATGGTCTTGTGGTGAAAAGCACAGCGCTGCAGCTCGGGAGGGCAGCGTTTCCACTGCGGAGCCACAAGGCTCTCCAAATTCATGCCATTAAAACCCTGTGTTATCACATTCTGTCTCTCTTGCTGCATATCTGTACGTGCATGTATATACATGCTTCTGAGAGCAGGTAGGTGTTTTTATATAGTATCTGGCATATATATGTGTGTGTGTCTGAGTGTGTGGGTGTATACATTGTGTGCGAGTATTGTGTGTGTGTGTATGTATATAAAGATATAAATATCCAGAGCCTCCAAAGAGCTGAACCATTCAACCCCAATGACTGATAAGCAGCTATAATAGATTTGTATTTGAAGCAGCAGTTCCAGAAGACTCAATACAAAACAGGTATCCCGGCCTTGTATAAGTAGCACATACACCGTTTGTAGCCATTAGTTCTGTTCTCCGCTGCTGGGTGGGTTATTTCTTTCTTTCACATTCTTTCCCGCTAAACTATGAATAGGTTCTACCCCGTATCAAACATTTTACATTGCTGGTTTTTCAAAGGAAACAGGTCCGCCCGCTTTGCTTTCTGAGCGCTCGATGTTTTCTATCAGCTATTTGCAGACAGTGGTTTATGAGCTCCCTGACCTGCCTAATGGATGTTTGCAGAACATTCAAGGGGAGTGTATGGCTAATGAAATCCCTCCCACTCTCCACTTTTGTCTTCTGTCACTTCGAACAGCCTGCTCTTGACCTCTATTAACAATTGCAGTGCGCCAGGCAGTGCAGTCGCTAAATGGAAACATATTCTGATTGTGTGCATGAGGAGACATCAGCAAGGGGCTATTCCACTGGCAGCTTTGTAGGGATTGTTGATTTTCAATGCTAAGTGTGGGCCCATGTGGGGAAGTCCTACAAAACTGAGAAATGGTGGAAACCAATAGCACGTCTGTAGACACCTTCGTTTTGTAGTACTTTCTCTGAGGAGCACAGAATCTGAGAGCATTTGCTCCATTCTAGGGCTTTTCAGCAACTTTACTAAGCAGGGAAGGAATTCCCAATGTAAGATGCTTCCAAAAACCTATGGGAAAAGTAAACCTTTTCCTTCCATTCTATTGGACTTCTGCATACAGTTCAGGCTTGGCGCTTTGGCTGGCGGTGTAACAAGGTGACACACGCCTCTCGTGAGCACCCCCATTTGGCCGAGTGTGTCTGCCTGCACCACCCTCACTTTGCAAAGCCTTTTTAGCTACTCAGCCCTCTGGCTGAGTCACACTTCTGTGTATCTCAAATCTCTTCCGGAGTACACCGCTAACAGGGGCCCATCCCAGTATCCTCTGTAGAGTTGCTTACTCAGGCCAGTCAGTTCCCGTGGTCCTCTCTCCCTCTAGTCTGGTCTTTGTCTGCCCTGATTCTGGTGCTGCAGCTTCTTATGTAATTTTTCCAGGCCCCTGATTGGCTGGTTTCTTCCCAGCTCCTCTAGCCGGCCTGGAGGACTGCTCTATGGCTCTTTGTGGGCTCAGGGCCTTGTCCACCCTATCACAGGTGGATTCAGGCCTATTGTAACAATTCCATGGATACAAACTCCTGGTTAAAAGCAAGGGTAAAACTTGGGAGTCCCGACATAGGCTTTTTACCACCTGTGCTAAAGAAGGCTTCTGCTTCTAGCTGGTGAAGTGTTAACAGCTCTCCTCCTCCACAGCTAATCTAGGTACTAGAAGGTATCTTGATATCACACTTTAGAGCGGGCCTGTAACAGGGCTGTGCCTCACTGCCATGGCGCCTCCTACTGGTCTCATTGGGAATTAGCTTTTCAGTCTCGGAGCGCCCCCTGTTGGCCAGTGTCTCGCCCCCTGTGACCTTGTCTTCTGTTGGTTCAGGCCCTCTGTCCTTCCAGGCCAATGGTGCCTTTTCCGCATTGTTGTACCGTATCACTGGGCCCCCACACTCTGGGGTCCTCTCCTCCAAGGGAACCCCAGGCCCCTACACCCACCTTGCCTCAGGGACCCATGACCACTCATGATTGGCAAGGGGGTGCGGACTTGCTGCCTTTGCCTACCCTGGCTGCTTCCCTACTGCCCAAGTATCCTCAGGCCTTGTCTTAGGCCCTACAACCTGGGAGTGGGGTCAGGCCCAAGCTCCCCAGCTCTGGCTGCCTTTCCCCAGACCTGCTCTATTATGGGAAGCCTCTGTAGCTTTCTTGCCAGCCAGGTCCCTCCTGCTCTCTTCTCTCTAGGAGCTTCTATTTACACAGCCCGCAGATGGGCCCTTATTGGCTGCTGTATGCCGTAGCTGCTTCCTCCGCTACCCTAGCCCTCTTCCAGGGCTGGATTTAACCCTTCGTAGGGCCAGTGCGGGGCAGACACCCTGCCATAGGGTCTTCTACTCCATCCAGAGAGGCCTGCAGTGTATATGCACATAAGTCAATACATTGGTTGGTGGTCCACATTTAAATATCATAAAACAGACTAGAGTTAATTGGCCAAGACTTTTGTATATGATTGTAAATTCCATATGACTTTGTCAGCTGTGGCCATTAGGACAAGTATGCCTGGAGGATACAGTTGCAAAATTATCTCTTTATGATGCCTTCTAGTGATAGACTTCAGGAGATCCATCTATTTACTTAACAAAGAAAAGGTTCATGAAGTGCCGATATAGGGAACAGATATTGGCTATTGGCTTCTTTAATCTAGCAGAGAAAGTTGTAACACAATTTCACTAGACAAGTTCAGACTGAAAATAAGGTGTTACATTTTAACAATGAGGTTAATTCGCCATTGAAACAATTTACCAAAGATCGGGGTAGATTCTCCATCAGTGACAATATTTAAATCGAGATCAGAGGGTTTTTTTCCCCCCCCAAAAGCTCTGTTCTGGGACATATTTTGGAAAGTTCTCTAGCCTGTGTCAAACCGGGGATCAGACTAGAAGATCACAAAGAGCCCTTCAGGCCCTAGAATCTATGAATTGCATTGCCAGTGTGCATGCAGTACATTAAAGCATCCATTCGCTTGTCAGCCACATCTGGGAAGGGGAGAAGAGGAGAGAGAATGGAGGTCAGCACCCTGTCTGGATGCAGGTAATCCATCGCTCCCCAGGGATGATTTTTTGTTTTTAATCTCTGTCTCATAAAGATGTTTCTGAAATGTGGACTCTTCTGCAGTTGAAATGCACCAAAGTGAATCTAATACAATAGTGCTTTCCACAGCACACCATTGTGGGGAGAGGGAGCTGCCTCTAATGATCATATTGCTTCTCTCATTTACCGGATCTGTCTGCAAAGCACTCCAATCAGCTAATCCATGCAGCCATCCTTAACCCACTACTTGTCAGCCCCGATTTTCTCCATTCTGCCTGAGTGCTTGGCCATAGGCTCCTCACAGCTGGCTAATTTGGATGAGCCAAGCATGGATGCCACTATATTAGCTAAGGCTGTAACTTGTCAGAGTATCCTGGGCCCACTCTCTGAGGCTACATCTTCACTTGCCGTACCGGGGATTGATCTTCTGGTGTTCAATTTAGCGGGTCTAGTTAAGACCCACTAAATCAAATGCTGAAAGTGGCCCCGGTACTCCTGGTAGTCGCATTTGCTCCCGTTGGCCTCCCTCTGTGAAATGCTGCCAAACATGACTAAAGATAAACTGACTCCAGCTACATAAAATGTGTTGTGTAACTTAACCCAACCTTCCAGGTCTAGTGTAGACCTGGTCTCAGTCACTGCTACCTCTTCAAATCTGAGTTTACGAGGAATTCCAAGTTGGATCTCTTACGAGGAGGCTAGACAATGCTGAGGGCATTGTTTTTAAAGTTATACCAAACTCCAAGCTTCATAAAGAAGCATAGAAATGTCAGTCTAATGTAGGTATTTGACATGCAGCCCTCTTTGTGCACAGACATGTTTTTGGTGCCTTGGAATGTGCCAATAGCTCCACCTCAATGCAGTATCATGGCAGAGAAGGAGTTAAACTGTGCCAGATATATCCCGGGGTAGATTGATTTATTCTAGTCTAGCCTTCATCTCTTTTCATACACCTATGTGAACATGGCGCCTGTGGCATTTGGATCTAATATTAGCCACGAAATTGGTAGCAGGGTCTTTAAATGAAACAAGTCTCCATAAAATAGATCAATGGGGTGAAAACCCATTATATAGCTGTTAATTTTTGAAATGTTTGTTTTACTAAGTAAAAGAATAACGTAAAGTATAAAACAAGGCAAGAATTTTTGTAATCCCTACAGACATCAAGTACTGGCAGTCTTTGGAGAATGTTGAATGAAAGGCATCTTATTAATGACTGCTTTAATTAGTAATATTTAATAATTTTATATATTGAGTTTTTAAGAAAGGGAAAGGCTGAGCAAAAATGCAGTGTTTCTAGATTTTTAAAGAGGTATAGATGGCAAACTGATAATAGAAGACGAAAGTTAAAAGGATTGCCACATTTTTGTCTGGTTACAATCATATATGCTTTAAAGAAACACCCTTCCTGTAGATTATTAAAACTGTGATACGAGTCTTAAAAGTTGAATTTCCTTTTGTAATTTACACGATTGGACTCCCCCTTTGCTCTGCTTTGGAAAATGGCAATACATTTTTCAATTTCACTATTGTATCTAGTCTGTTTCACTCTCTGTTCCTCCTCATTGGCATAGCCTGCCGGGCAATATTTAAATTCAGACCCGCTATTTTCCCTGAAAAGCAGAAAAGAACTACACTTCATGAAAACTTTTCTATTCATATTAAATTATGTTAAATCATATTTTGGACCTTATTACCCATCTGTAACTTTTTAGTGCAGGACATAAAATGCAATAACATAAACCAGATGCTCTATTGTGGCTTCTGGTGAAAATATATCGGTATGTAAAGTTGCCTAGAGTCAGTACAACAATAAGAGAAACTTGTTGATATTCAGACCACATCAGAATATTAGATGTATTAATACAAACCTTGGATAATGTGGTTTTCTCTGTAAGGGAAATGTCATAAAAGAAGTTTCCAATTTGGTGTTAGAAATTGAAAACTAGGAGAAAAGGCAGGGAGGCTGATCACAGATGATGGGGATAAAAACCAGAGAAAGAGGACGATGAGATGAATGCAACACAGATTAATAGTTCTGAAGCACTGAAGAAGGCTTTAAAGGAATCATGTCTCATCACGAATAGTAGCAGAGAGGGAAGGAACTCTTTAGAAATGAAAATGTATGAAAGCAGATAACAGGAAATAACATACATGATTATTCCAAAATCAAAATACAATGAATCTCTTGCTACCTGTACATCTCCACATGAGAAGGGGTCATCTGTCTGCTTTAAAACTGCTTGGGGGAATCAATATTGAAATGGAATACGGTAATACAGAGAGATAACGTTGACACAAATTTAGCAGCCAAACTTGCATTTTGTAGGTATGAGGGAGAATTATGTATCATGCAATGGACTTTTCAGAGGTGGGTCCTTGTGATAAGGCTCTGCTCATGCAGGTCAACTTCTAGCCTTCCTTATTGTGATGAGGATTAAATGTTCGTATCATGGTAATGCCCAAGCGGGATCGTAAGTGTGCAGGGAGCTGTACAAGCATAGAAATGAGACAATCCCTGCTCCGAAGGGCCAACTCATACAATATATGCTAAATGCAAGTTTTAAAAACTTAGCGATTACTGCTAGTCCATCCAGACCTGAATCAGACAGTGGCCAATACAAGATGGATGTAAAGCATCCATGTAGTGTTGTTCCCCAGGATAATTTATTCCTAAGCCTACATTTGTGATGGTTGACTCAGGAAGAATGAAGGTTGATACAAGTAAAAGGGCTTTTTCTAGCTGGTATAATGCAGATGATGTTCTTATTATTCACATGCGTGTCTTTTTGCAGAGAGTTCCATGGGTTAATTAGGTATCGCATATAACTACACAAATACACATCTATTTCCTTTCTTTCTAAGAGTATTGCCTTTTAATTTCATGAGATGCCCCCTTGTTTTTGTACTTTGAGAACGTAAAAAGAGTGCATGATTGCTCTTCTTTATTTTCCAGTCACTATTGAAACATTTGGTAGCCAGTGGAGTGGAGGGATAGTTTTGCCTCTATCATAACATTAAAAAGGAAAAATACAAAAAGACAGGATGGATTTATGCTAAGGTACTAGGGCTATGTCTAGACTACAGGCTTCTTGTGCAAAAAGCTTTCTTTGGAAGAGATCTTCTGAAAATATGTCTTGCGCAAGAAAGTGTCCACACTGCAAAAGCACATCGAAAAAACTGCGCTTTTTCGAAAGATAGTGTCCAGACTGCCTGGATGCTATCTCTCATGTAAGCAGTGATTGCTATGGACAGATTGGCTATCAGGGCACCTGTGCTTTTTCCTCTTTCCTTTTCTTCCCCGTCCACATGCTCTTTTGCAAAAAGGCTTCTTCCTCGTAGAATGAGGACTACCAATTGCGCAAACCCCCCTCTGTTCTTTTGATTTACTGTCGAAGGAAAGCACTTGCAGTGTGGATGTAACTCAAGTTTTGTTGGAAAAACGGACGTTTTTCTGAGAAAACTCTGTAGTCTAGACATACCCCGGGACTCATATTTGTGTTTGAATCCCAGCTCTGCCACTTAATTATTTTCTGTGTCTTGTGTCAGACTACAAGATCTTAAAATCTATGCTGTTAGACTAAGCATGTTTCATTCCTTATCTGTATTTAGTTATTTACTTATTCCCACAATATAAGAACTAGGGGTCACCAAATGAAATTAATAGGCAGCAGGTTTAAAACAAACAAAAGGAAGTTTTTCTTCACTCAGCGCACAGTCAACCTGTGGAACTCCTTGCCAGAGGATATGGTGAAGGCTGAGACTTTCACTGGGTTCAAAAAAGAGCTCGATAGATTCATGGAGGGTAAGTCCATCAATGGCTATTAGCCAGGATGGGTAGGAATGGTGCCCCTAGCCTCCGTTTGACAGGAGAGGGACCACGTGAGGATTACGTGTTGTGTTCCTTCCCTCTGGGGCATTTGACATTGGCCACTGCTGAGCTAGATGGATCTTATCGGATACACTGCGACATTCTGTGGTTCTGTAATGAAGTAAGGAAAACAAAGACATCAGAGTTGAAAGACATCAGTGAAATTGAAATCTTTACTCGGCAGGCTGTGGATATGGACGTGGTTGTGGATCAAAATGTGAAATGGAGCCTCTTGTTCCAGAGCATGCTCAAGTTTTCTTGTTTAAAAAGTGGGTGACGTGGGGAGCTCTATGGAGATAAAAACATCCAAAGCTGGTTAGACTAGAACTTTAAAATGCAAACATGTATTGTTAGAAATCAACTATACTACTAGTTATATGTGGTTACTTATATCTTATTGATGCTAATCATGTAAGCAGGTAGTTCCTGTCTATCAGTAGGGGTGTATCTAGACTACAGGGTTTTTTCCAAAAAAGTAGTCTTTTTTTCTAAAATACTTCACCTGCATCTAGACTGCAGCCGCGTTCTTTCGAAAGTAAATCGAAAGAACGCAACAGCTATTTCAATCACAGTAAACCTCATTTTACGAGGAATAACACCTTTTTTCGAACGTACTCTTTCAAAAACTCTGCTTGTAGTCTAGACGCTCTCTTTCGAAAGAGGCTTGCAGTCTAGATGTAGCCTAACTGAGATTCAGAGATCAAAAGGGAATATTAACATTCAGATGAATCTTAGGTTAAAGAATGTCGATGTTGAGATGTCTCTTTAAAGAGTGTGAGAAACTGCCTAATAGATACGTTACCTTATGCTAATTGCCATGATGTTTGGGAGACAGAAGGTCACATCAAAAAGCCTATTGTGTTCTCTCAGGCCAAGAGGCTGCCGCACATGTATAAAGTCCCTTTGGAGAGGACCCTTTTTTGTTTCATATCTGCTTGGATGCTCATGGGCAAAGCTGCAAGCCATACGAAATGAGATCCCAGGATATCCTGGTGCCCCCTTTTAGGGACATTGACTTAAATCTCAGCTCTGCTTGAGGTTTCGTACAGGGAAAACCTAAGCCATAAAGATGGACTTTTCAGTCATTAGCTGGAAACCCCCTGGATATGATGTTGGATTTTGGACTATAACCATGGATTAAATTCTAAAATAACTTCTTGCAAGTACAAGATCACCAAATCTTTGAGGTATCTCAACCTGAAGAATTGAACTCATGCCGTTATGTATGCCATATGTATGTAAGACTCATGCCATAAAAAGGGAAATAAAGACAACTCAGGAAACTATAGACATTCGGCTTAACTTCGATACCTGGAAAAGTAATGGAACAAATAATCAAGGAATCCATTTGCAAACATCTGGAAGATAATAAGTGATAAGTAAAAGTCTGAATGGATTTGAAAAGAACAAATCATGTTAAACGAACCTAATGGTTTTCTGCGGTAGGATAGCAAGCCTTATGAATAAGGGAAAAGCTGTAAACATGTTATACCTAGACTTTAGTTACACATTTGACATAGTCTCTCATGACTTTCTTACAGATAAAGTAGGAAAAGACAATCTAGATGGGGCTACTACAATGTGGGTGCATATTTGGTTGGATAACCATTCTCAGAGAGTAGTTATCAATGGTCACAGTCATGCTGGAAGCGCTTAACAAGTGGGGTTCCACAGGTATCAGTGTTGGGAATGGTTCCCTTGAACGATTTAGATAATGGCGTAGAGAGTATGCTTAGAAAGTTTGCAGATGATACCAAGCTGGAAGCAGTTGCAAGTGCTTTGTAGGATAGGATTATAATTCAAAATGATCTGAATAAACTGGAAAAATGGCGAGATGTAAATAGGATGAAATTCAATAAGAACAAAAGCAAAGTACTCCACTTGGGAAAGAAAAAAATAGTTTCACACATATAAACCAAGAAGTGACTGTCTGGGAAGGAGTACAGACAAAAGGGTTTTGGGATCATAGCGGACCACAAGCTAAACACGTGTCAACAGTGTGACATTGCAAAAAAAAGCAAACATCAGAAGCAAGACACGAGAAGTCGTTCTTCCGTCCTACTCTGCACTCATTAGGCCTCATTCGGAATATTATGTCCAGTTCTGGGCACCATGTTTCAGGGAAGATGTGGAGAAATTGGAGAAGGTCCAGAGAAGAGCAACAAAAATGACTAAAGGTCTAGAAAACATGGGCTATGAGGGAAGACTGAAAGAACTGGGTTTGCTTAGTTTGGAAAAGAAAAGGCTGAGAGGGGACATGATAGCAGTTTTCAAGTATCTAAAAGGCTGTTATAAGGAGGAGAGAGAAAAATTGTTCTCCTTGGCCTCTGAGGATAGGACAAGAAGCAATGGGCTTAAACTGCAGCAAAAGAAGTTTAGGTTGGACATTAGGGAAAACTTCCTAACTGTCAGGGTGGTTAAACACTGAAATAAATTGCCTGGGGAACTATGGAATCTCCATCACTGGAGATAGTTAAGAAAAGGTTAGACAAACACCTGTCAAGAATGATCTAGTTGGTGCTTGGTCCTGCCATGAGGGCAGGGGACTGGACTTGATGACCTCTCAAGGTCCCTTCCAGTTCTAGTGTTCTATGATTTTGTGTCTAATGATCTTTTAACCAGTACACTGTCTTGTTTATTTTTTAATAGATTTTAGTCTGGTTAATTAGGATTGACTGTAAGCATGCATTTGGGGTAAGATCTGAAATATTTATTCTCCTGGAAGGTAATGTGTCCAATCCCTTGGAATTGTTAGAATTTATTGTGATTTGGGTGTCTGAGTGGAAGCCGGAGGGTGAGTACCTTAAGGGAATCGTGTTGTCTGGACTTCTGAGTAACCAATAATATAATCCAGACTCTATTTTGTGCTGTCTTGGTAAATATAAATAATGGAAAAACCAGCAACTTTAGGTATTGGCCTTCTTATTTCTCACAGTGCACCCTAATCAAGTGACCTCAGCTGATACTCCTGAGATCCTTGTTCTCCCAGAAGTGCTACTAATTGCTTCAGGAGGCAGGATTTACTCTCATTTTTCCAGAACTGCCATTTCGTTGAGCTGTTCCATCTGTCACCTGAGACATTGCTCCTTTTATTAGCTACAATCAGAAAACTTAGTGAAAACTATAGTTAGGAACTGTAAATGGGCTGAGGAGCTTTACAACCCCGTAGTCACTGTTGTGAAGCAAGCAAGGTCAGTCAGTCGTTGTCCTCTGTTTGTTGGGCTCTGTGGAATGAGCTGATGGCCTCAGTCCTGTCTGTTGATTGAACTGATGCCCTTCCATGTATCACAGTCCTTCACACAGCTGACACTGTCTCTAGTTCCAGCACAGGGCCAGAGGTTTGTGTCTGTTGTGTGTACAGAGTGCCACAGTGTGACCTAGCCCGCCAAAGGACTTGGGCTTAGCCTCCCCTGTGGCTGTTTTATCTTCCTGATTGTAAGACTGGAAGTTCAGCAAGGAACCAGGAGTCGGGGAGGGACACTGTCCCATGGTGAGGCTAAGTTCCGATTGCCGTAAAGGGGCCGGCTCCCCCTATGACACACCGCCATATGTGTTCCCTGCAGAAGCACAAAGTCCAATTGCATCTCGAAGGAGGCTCGTCCTGTTTCAGCCAGTGATCTGCGGATCTGGTATCCGGGTTAGCCAACTGGTAGCAATAAAGGCCCTCACACGTTCTGCTTTCCTCACCACAGCACCTCACTGCGTTCCCATGATGCTACTATATGGTATCAGAATTATGAAGACCACAGGAGGTTGCTCATAACTAGGGTTACCATATATGAACTTACAAAAAAGAGGACACCCCAGAGAGGGAGTGTATCCGTATCAGTATCTACCAACTCCCATTGTATTAATGTGTTATATACTATATCAATGTGTTATATAGTATATACTATATAATACATTAATATGACAGGAGTTGGTAGATACTGATACAATATCCTCTTTTTTGAAAGTTCAAATATGATAACCCTGCTCATAACTTTGGGTACGTCTACACTTGCCCCCTACTTTGAAGTAGGGAGGCAAATGAAGCATACCGAAGTTGCAAATCAAGCATGGGATTTAAATATCCTGCGCTTGATTAGCGTATTCGCGTCCGGTCGCCATTTTAAAATGCCCATCACCCGATGTAACTTGCCACGTGTAGACGCGGTAGTCTGATTTAAATCCCTCCCTTCAAATTAACTGCTACTCCTAAAATTTAAATCCCGCGCTTGATTTGCAACTTCGGTATGCTTCATTTGCCTCCCTACTTCGAAGTAGGGGGCAAGTGTAGACGTGCCCTTTGACATGTTTATAAGTCTGAACAATACAGGTTGGTTGTTTTTTAAAAAGTTTACAGCTCAACATTGACTTTACACAGCTTTAAAACTTTACTATGCAGAAGAAGAATGCTGCCTTCATTTTATGATTTTAGTAGCTTGCATTTAACACAGCTTCCTCTTTCTTTCTTTCTTTCTTTCTTTCTTTCTTTCTTTCTTTCTTTCTTTCTTTCTTTCTTTCTTTCTTTCTTTCTTTCTTTCTTTCTTTCTTTCTTTCTTTCTTTCTTTCTTGTTTCCTCCCTGCTGCCTGATTGTATACTCCTGATTTCAAATGAGGTGTGTAGTTGACTGGTCAGTTTGTAACTCTGGTGTTCCTAACTCTGAAGCTCTGCTATATTTGAGACTCCCCGAGGTGTATAGGCAACTAACGCCCATTGCCTAAGCCATGTTTCCTATCAGTGGAAGTGTGGCATAACCCTTGAGAAGTAAATGAATGTCTCCAGGCTTAAACAGATTTTAATTTCTGAGGAATAGTAGTGATGTGTTAGTTTACTCCTGAGAGAACTTGAGTTGATGGAGACAGAGAATTCCTTTACCGAGAGCCATAAACCTTTTTTTCCCTTTATTAAAATGGATTTAAGAATAGTTTGTTGTATTTCAACAGCCACATTGTCAAATCAGATCCTCCCCTCCTCCCTATAAAGCAGTGGGGAAGGAACCTACGGCCAGGGGGCCAGATTCGGCCCCTGGCTTGCCTGGATTTGGCCCTTGAGCGTCGGAATGTCTTTCTGCATCTCAGTTGGGAGCTATGTCAGTGAGAGGATTTTTTTTGCTGTTGTGGTTGATGTTGCTTTTCACTTTGGTGCAGCCCTCAACTGATTTTTTCTGTGGGTCAGCAGCCCCCGACCCAACAAAAGGTTCCCCACCCCTACTGTAAAGATTACACAGTAACAGTGTGTCCACTTAAATATTCAGCGGCGTGCAAAATCAGTATACCAATCCTTCTTTCTTTCCCTGTTGTGGCTAGAAAGGCATTCGGAAATAGATCCGTTCCAAGGATGGATGGAATGGGATTCGCAATTCAGATCAATCAACCAGGAAAACCATTGCCGTGCCTGTAAATATTGATGTGTAACATAATGGCTTGCTTTAGTTATTATCCCGACTTGATACTGATACCATTCACCCTCGCCACGTAACATGCTGCCCCCCGTAATAGTAGTGGGACGTAGCTAGGGGACCATGAGGTGGCTGGTGCGTTAGCTAATAAAGGTGGGTCTTTTAATTCAAGCAATAGAGGCTCATGCATAAAGACATGGAGTCTCCCAGTTCAATCCCCCATGCCAGTGATCCACCCAGGGGTATGGCTTTATGAACACATGTGAACTGTAGAAGACCTATTGTGTTTATCGGTGAACACTGTAAATAGCATGTCAGCAAGAGCATAATAGGAACATTAGAACCAAGCATCCAGCTGTCAGAACCTTTTTTTCCCCCACTTCTGTTTTTATTTTCTTTCAGAAATTGACCAGGGGAGTTGCGGCGATCCGGGGATACCGGCCTACGGCAAGAGAGAAGGCTCAACATTTCGCCATGGAGACACTTTGAAGTTTGAATGCCAGCCTGCTTTTGAGTTGAAGGGACAGAAAACAATTACCTGCCAAAAGAGCAGCCAGTGGTCTGCTCAGAAACCAGTCTGTGTTTGTAAGTCAGTGAGGAGACTGCTTTGAAATGTTTGCAATGTGCAGAGCCAAATACAGAGTACATTTGTGCACTGGATTTAGTATGTACTGTGCAGAAAAATGTAAGCGAGATGGAAGCCCAACTTCAAAATATGGAGCAAGATTTCAACTCCCCCAATGTTTGAGCGTATTTAAATCTGGAAATTTGGTTCTGCCCATAACAGGGGTAAAGGGACAGACTCAAAATTTGGATCTAGCTTCAGATTCCCATTTCTCCTCCCAAGCCATTTTTAGTGGTATCTCAAGGGTTTGGGTTCAGGTTCCTCTCGGGGAGACAGTGGAATCTTCCATGCTGGTAAAAACACATTAAATTAAATTCAGTTTTTGGCCACTGAATTCTCCTTTGTAACTGGACAGCTCTCAGATCCCCTACCCCCACATCTCAGCTTTTAATTTCTTATTTTGAATCCCAGCAGAAATAGAGTTTGATTCTCTCAGGAGCGATTGAGGGGGGAGATGTTCAGAGGCATAAGGAGAAGTTACACCCCCCTATTTTACTGACTATCAAAAGTCCTGACTATCCTTAGAAAATCTCCCCTTGAATTTATAGTGTTAAGCAAAGTTCACTAATAAACAGCAGGGCCAACAACCTCGCCAGGTACCTGGGCAAGGTGGGTGGGGGGAACTGGCTCCGTGTTCCTGGAAGGGGCGGGGTCTCAGGTGGAAGGGGTGGAGCTAAGGCAGCCAACTCTCTGCACCACCCCCGTCCTCCTGTCAGGCCTCACAGCCACCTGTAGTGGCAGCAGTAGCCAGAGCCCCGGACTCTTCTGAATTGCCAGGTCCTATGGCAATTGCCACTTTGTCCCCCCCCATTGGCAAGCCTGCTTATAAATGATCTGAACCTTCTCCCAAAATGAGAACTATACCTGACACTTAACGAGGCTCACAAAAGTAATCATTGTGTTCCGTAGCTCAGAGCAAGTGGACTCGTTGTGCCTGATGCTTTACCCATTTGAACACTCTAGCATTTGACAGTTCAGCTTTGAGGAGAAAAGAAGGGAAAGTCAGTGAAATAGCAGGACGATAGAATGGAGGTAAGGGCGACAAACGGATACAGAGGAAAGGAGAATGTCGGGAAGAGCATGCCAAAAGGAAGCAGCAGAAATGTGTGCGCATTGTTAAAGCCAATGCAGTGTGTGCACATGTATTATAATACAATACACATACACGTGCATCCTGTACCAGGTGCTCACTTGTCATGTACATGGGCGTTGTCTGTACCAAAGACATGGCAAAACCTAGAAAAGCAAATATGTGATTTCAAAATTGAATTACCGGGCACACAAAAAAACTACATTGGAGGGGGAATGCACAGTGGCAATTGTGAAAGACCAGTCGTTGTAACGAAATACCCTTTAGTTTGAGTTATAGGAGAACTGTTTCATGTGATTTGAACAAGTTTTGCAAAACCTCGAAGTAGTTGGCACAATTTGTGAAAGCCCTTGACATCAAGAAGGCTTGCCCAAACCTACATGTCATCCCCTTTTGCATTGCTTGGGTTTGTCTGAAAGCAAACACACCTGAGACATTTGAGGAAAACAGTCCCCCTTGTATTTTTCTCCTGATTAAAATGGGAAGTGCTAGAATTCTCTTGAGGGAGTCCTTTTTGGAAGACTCTCCAACCCAGGTTTTTTCTACCCAAAATGGTCCAATATTTTGGACTTGGGGATTGTTAACAAAGCCTTCAGCCGTTTTTGAGAGTCCCTCTGATGGACACTTGATAGTAACAAGCAAAAAGCCTGTTATTCGTGTCTTGGGCTTTGTCTACACAACAGCGTTATTTCGACATAATGTTGAGACAATGTCCAGCTGGAAGACTTCCTACTCTGACTCCTGTAACCCTCATTTTATGCGGAGTAAGGGAAGTCGGAGGAAGAGTTCACTAACTCGGACTTCCTGTTGTGTAGACAGCACCAAAAGCCGAAATAAGCTATTTCGACTTCAGCTATGCAATTGACATAGCTCAAGTTGCATAGCTTACTTCAACTTTAGTCCTGCTGTGTAAACGTGCCCTTGGATACCTGGAGAGACACAGCTCCATCAAAATGTTATCACAACAGAAATTTTCCCATCTTCAATTGAATACAGGTATGGCTTTTTTTAACCTAATTTGTCCAAAGATACAGTAAGGGGGAAGGGGCGGGCGTCATACTAAAGCCGATATTGCCCAGAGCAGGAAAGAGAAGCGTGATCATTAAAGAGCCAGTTAAAATCATGCAGCACTTTCCACCCTTTTGTTGTCCAACTATGGATATTTACTAGGCAAAAAATATGGGAGGTGCAAAGAAGTTTTGCATCTCTTTTGCCCCCCGCCACTCTTGTGTTTGGTTACTCTAGACACCGTCCTGTTTGCTTGCATCAGTGGAGGTGATATAACAAAAGGGCATACAATGTGTAACTCAGCATAAATTCGGTATCTGACCTGTATTGGGCATGAGGTGGAAAATCAAGGTAAATCGGTTTCTATGCTGCTAGTTGAAACGTGTAAACAATCCAGCGCCTCCAATTCTAACTGCAAACGCAGGAGAAATGCAGGGGGAGATAAAAGCAGCATTTGCTGGCCTAAGCAAATGATTCGTGTGTGTGTGTTATATTTATCTTGAGTACTTGTGGCCTCGGTATAGGGAGGAGGCCACATGAAATCATCATGTACCTGCCTGACGACTCGGAGTTCCACGTCTAGACGATAAAAGACCTTCCATCTTTATCCTCCTTGTGGTTGCTGTCCCACCTCTCCACCATTCATGCTGTGTATGTCGGGTCCTTGACAATCTCCACCAGACTGCCCCTGCATGCATGTATTGCCTCGGACTGGCCGAGCTCATAGAATCATAGAATACTAGGACTGGAAGGGACCTCGAGAGGTCATCGAGTCCAGTCCCCTGCCCTCATGGCAGGGCCATATACTGTCTAGACCATCCCCAATAGACATGGAAATGGTTCCTTTCGCTCACTGAGTTTCCGTGTTTCTGCAGCTGGAAGGGGTGAGTGTAGTTATCCACCCATGTTTTTGCTGTCAGGGGCCACTGGTGTCTTTGGGGAAAGAGGGTGCAGAGAGGGACCATAGAGGGGAATCCCCCTGAGCAATTAAATGTTGGTGAGGGCGCATGGGGGCGGTGCACCTCTTGAGTCCCACCACGAGTCACCTATGATTGCCATTAGCCGCTGATGGAAGGTCTGTGTTGCAGTGCAGCCAGGATCATGACCAGATATGGAAGTCCTCTCTCCCCACTTGGAAGTGTCTCTTAGACCTCAAACCAGCTTCAGGGTGAGCTATTCACCCTGCATGTTTGGAAGACATTGAAAACAGAGGGAGGAAGCACGTAAGGGAGAAAATTAGTACCTCCAGCATGCAGTTGTGGTAAGTAACCTGAGGAGGTACCATATCCTGGTGCATTGGTGGGATCTGATATGTATGTATGTAACTGGAGTTACCTGAACGAGTACATAAGCAGTTTAGAGAGTGGGGAAACAACCTCATGGTAACAAAACTTTTGACAAGGAGCAGGCTGCTTGTTCATGTGCCACAATGATGAGTCTCCTATAAATGTTTGGCCAGACAGGACTGATGGACGGAGATGTTCCAGCCACAGCGTAACTTTCCATCACGTCTCCGTGTTGCGACGTAAACGCACACACGCATACTCTGCAAAATATGGTGTTTTCTCTTTGTTACCTGGGTTTGAGGTGGGCCGTTGCAATCCGAGGCCCCGATTCAAAAGCTTTCCTGACCAGGCTGTGCATGTAACATATAGATTTTACCAGAGCTAACGGAAAGAGAAGAATGAGCATCGCTAGAGCAGAGGGTGCCCAAGATATTCTGACAGCTTCCCCTGCACAGCTCAGTTCTGTCCTCCAAAACTCTTCGCACTTCTAGTCTTGGGTTCCCCCCAGCCCCGTTAAAGCAACCCAGCCCTGACCACCCATGCCTGATGTTCCAGTCCTGTGCTCTGAGTCAATTGCGCCAAATTGGGGGATCCGTTAATGATGGGGGTAAGGGTGGAATAAGCCGTCGCTGTCTGTCAGAAGCCTGGGACACCAAATCCTGGTGACCATGAGTAATGGTTTTCCCTGTCACTCCTCTCCTCCATTACTTGCCCCAGTGAGCGACGCAGGAGAATTCTTTCTGAAATGGATTTGTTTGCTCACCCCGTCCGTTCAGTGTCCTCCTGCTCGAGGATCTGCCGTTTGCTGGACCCGTCAAGCATTGTGCAGGTAACGAGCACAGGCATGTGCGCCTCAGATAATTATCATTATGATCATGCTCACATGGTGCGAACAAAGGGGGGGGGGCAGCTTTATGGCTTTACATTGGCGTTCTGCTACAACTGCTAGAGCGGAGGTGTGGAACCTAACGAAGAATGGTGCGCTTGTGGGAGGAGCCTTATTTTGGGGCCTGTTTGGGATATTGCCAGGATGAGCCCGAAGGCTTGGCTACATGTCCTAATACAGACTTTGCCAAAGTTCCAAGTGGGGTTTTAGTTCAGGTGCATCTCTAGCTTCCAAGGATTTTTGCTTTTTTATTATGAGTTCTTTCATTGTTTCCTTAATTAGCATTGTGGTCACACCTAGGAGCCTCCGTCTTGGACGAAGACCGCATTGAGCTAGGTGTTGTGCAGACTTAGAACACAGGGATAGTTTCTTGTCCGAAAGAGTTTAACTAGTGACATTATATTTCCTTGCATCTTTTTTTCCTTAGTTTTGTTCCACATGGTGCGCTCTTCCCTCCCCCCACTCTCCTCAAGTTCAGATTTAAAAGAATCCAATACACTGCAGTGGACACTTTTTTTTAATTGTGAAAGATTCAGACATCTCTCATTGTGATGTTCTGGTTTGCAGCATAACTGCACCTGGTGGTGGTGTGGGTCTGGGTGGCTGGGATGTGGCGTGATGTTCTGTGTCATGACAACGCGTGTGTTGAGCTGCACACTTGCGAGTCCCCATGCGCTGGTGCTCGTTGGCTAAGAGACTCAGGTTCATCGTACTGTATGGTTAGAAATACTTTCTTTCTCACTTCCCTGTTCATTGCTTGAAACCCCCTTCTTGCCTGCCTCTGATTGCTGTGATACATGTACCCTGTAAGACAGGCACTTACCTGATATTGGAACTTACTTGGTAGATGTTTTAGAACTCATGATTTATGCTCCAAACCGGTTATATACTCACCCGGAGAGAGTGGCTAGTTGCAGCAAATTTGATTTTGTCCCATGAAGACACCACCCATTGTGTGTGCAGTTAGCAGTGTGATCCTGAGCTTCAAACCTGTACCCCCAGCCTATTGTAAAGCACTCGAGTTCCCTTCTTGTTTTCTGTGAATCCTTCCAGCCCGTCTGTGCGCCTGATGGTTTATGCCTCGCATATGATTTTTCTCCCCATTAGTAGTAATTACCCTTCCTTGTTAAGTGCATATTGGCCTTTAATACCTGCTGAATAATCCTCAACTCCCTGTTGCAAATAGTGTGTTTTCTAATTTAAAACTAAGTGGCTAACCTTTTGCATGAGCCCCCTGATATATACATACAGGATTCTGAGCCGGTAATACAAACTGTGATAGACATTTTCCCAGCAATGAACTGAACCCAACCATGTAATTTTATATAACTTGACAAATTTTCAATTTTAGCTCTAAATTAACCTGTCAATTGGTCGTTCCTTCCTTCCTTCCTTCCTTCCTTCCTTCCTTCCTTCCTTCCTTCCTTCCTTCCTTCCTTCCCCTGGATTCACAGCAGTAAGTCGAGCCACTCCCCCCCCCCCCCCAAATTGTGAGTTTTCAGTAAGTGGCAATAAGAGGGAAAAAATAATCTCTGTGTTTATTTTAAATTATGGAAATACATTTTAAGAATGGGAAAACCAGGCAGCTAGCTTGCAGAAGGAAATAATAATATGCTAAATGTGGTTGTACTAAGCTTTGTCAAAAGCAGAGAAAGTCTTGCGGGACAGGAATTGCAGTTCTGTTCTAAGTACAGCCGGGCCATTTTTCCCTGCAAACTTTCAAAATTTCAACAAAGCTTTTTTCATCCAAAATGTGACGGTTGTTTCACAGAAAACTTTTAGAGCTGTTCATTTATCGTGGGAGCTATGGTTGTATTTAGTCAGGGGTCCTTAAAGTGTTTGTTGCGTCTGCAGGCTGCCTCACCCCTCGGCGACCAAGGGGTGGGACTGTTCTGCTGTGGATGTGAGTTACTCATCTGCTTGCAGACTCAGCTTGTGTAGCGGCTTGTGGGCGAGCAATCAGTCATTTGTCATTTGTTGGTTTGGGGCTGACTTACATGGTGCCTTTTGTGCCTTGTGCACTCAGAAAAAGTGCTGGAGATCCTGGGATTTGCTTTTATCTACCAAATAATACAGGGTGGGCAGTGGCTCTGCAAGCTCACCCTCCAGCGTGTCTCATCTATCACTTCTGTGGGCTCTTAAGGCAATGTCGGGCTCCATATAGTCAAAGACCACCATGAATGAGACTCGTTCTTGCTGAGAATGGTGGCGTGTGTGTGTGTGTGTGTGTGTGTTTTCACACGCACACCTGTGTGCAATATGGACCTGTGTCCACAAAGACTCATTAACATCTTTTGTTTATGGTTGACCACAGTCAGGTTTGAAGAGATAAATTACCAATGAAACGGAGGGGGAAATGGACCATTGGACAATAGGCCCAAATTCAACAAAGTACATACGCATAAGTCCTAGTTACCACTGCACTTAAGTGGTGGAGAAAGGGATGTAGCCTACTGGGTTTACACTGATGCATCTTTGTGCCAGAGGATTTCTCCTTATTCCTGATAGTGGTGCTATTTTCTGGGTGTCTCGCTCTCTGCTCACTGGGACAGGTGGAATTCTTACTTGTGGTTCTTCTGATTTTTACCTTTGCGTCTTTTCTCCCCTCCTCCAGAAAAGCATTTCTCCGGTGCACCATATGCCTGCCTTTAATCTGGACTGTGGAGTGTTTTTCTCACGTCTCTTCCATTTGTCCTAATGTCCCCCTGTACAGGGGGTCCCTGTTATAAGTCCAGGTTATGTTCCTAAATAATGCAACTTATAACTAAATGATTAAGAAAGGGGAATTAAAACCCATAAGGAATAATGTAATTAGTTTGAGATACGTTCCCAACATGTATACAGTTCACATACGTCAGCATTCTTGGGAAGGGTACGAACCGTTTTCGGAGGTAGGCCAAGATGACAAGGAATGTCGGTAGCCCATTCACTGGTTTTGATGCGCTTTATCACGTCTATTTTCACAGTGAAATTCACACTAACACATTGCCTCTTGAGAATAGCACTTAACTTTGCACCAACACTTGATTTTCCGGTCATGGTTAAAGGTTTACACAGATATATTAAGATAAAGGATGTGCATTCGCAATGCGTTCACTTCAAAACTTACAGACAGTAAGGAGGAGGACGCAAAGGAGTAACATCACGGCACTCTACAGCACCTGCCACCAAGCCACCACAAAACTCGCCTGGCCTACGTTGCTGGCTTTTGGTCCCTTGAAAAACGATGTAAGTGCAGATCTGTGCGACGTATTATGAATTTAGTTTCCTTAATTAATTGACAACGTATGTGCGAAAAGATGAATATTAAGGTGACTTATAACGGGGACCCCCTGTATTTAACCTAATATTGTATCTGTGCTGTTGTTGTTTGAGGAGATTCTTTTTCTTTGCATTGGTTTCTTTGTTATGCAGAGTGCCTGTGGCAGGGTAGTGCCATCTCTCAACTCTCTTTTTGTTCTCATTATTTAATGTTTTAATTGCAGTGCTTCAGTGTTTTGCTAAGTAAATGGATGCTTTATTTGCATGTCTGTTAATATACAGGGCCATAACCTCACTTGGGGTTAACCTGGGTCTGAGACAGGGTATAGTTTTATCCCAGGAGTAGACCACAGAAAAGATTGTGACTCATAGGGGTTGTCTCCACTTACCGGAAGATCAACACTACAAAGATTGATCTCCCCGAGGTTGATTTAGCAGGTCTAGTAAGGACCTGCTAAATCGATCACTGATCCTGCCCCTGTCAACTCTGGTACTCCACAGGATTGTAAGGAGTAAGGAACGTCAACAACGGAGTTTCTCCCGTCGAATTCCCACAACAGGGACACTGTTATGGTGTCTCTTAAGTCAACATTCATGTAGCTGTTGTTGTGTCTCTTAAGTCGACGTTCTCCCCTAGGGTACGTCTAAACTACATGCCTCTGTCGGCAGAGGCATGTAGATTTGTTTGTTCAGCAAAGGCAAATGAAGCCGCGGTTTAAATGATCGCGGCTTCATGTACATTTACATGGCTGCCGCGCTGAGCCGACAAACAGCTGATCAGCTGTTTGTCGGCTCGCGCGCTAGTCTGGACGTTCCCCCTGGCGACATCAAAGCCCTTTGTCGACAGCCCCGGTAAACCTGATTCCACGAGGAATAACGGGGCTGCCAACAAAGGGCTTTGATGTCGACAGGGGGAACATCCAGATCAGCTATTTGTCGGCTCAGCGCGGCAGCCATGTAAATGTCAATGAAGCCGCGATCATTTAAATCGCGGCTTCATTTGCCTTTGCCTATCTGTCTAATCTACATGCCTCTGCCGACAGAGGCATGTAGTCTAGACACAGCCCTAGTGTATACCTGGCCTCATTCACAGTGTGAATCCCTTTTCTTCCATTGCTCCAGGTTTAATGTATCCTATGTTAGGCCTATACCTGATGCTGCATAGGTCTTCCAGCATGTCCAATGCAACTCTGCCCACCTCAGCACCCATGGGCCAATTCCCCCAAACCACTACCTAGAATGCAGGTACCCTTTGCAGGGGGGCAAGTGAGCCATAATCTAGCTCTTGTACCTCAGCATTGCTCCATTAACATCAATTTATACCATCTGAAAAACTGGCCCTTAGGATCATTTGGGGTTGTCTTCCCCTCTGTGGTTCCTTTTCCCCCTTCCCTTTTTCAATAAATATGAACATTTTTTTTCTTTTTGGTTGTGTGTTGCATCTTCATTTGCACCACAGACTTTGTAAGTTAAATTGATGATAGACAGATTTACGAACACCTCTGCTGCTAGCTGCATGGATCAGCAGTAGGGATTGAATAGTATCGTCGATTCACAGATAAGCAAAAGCTTATAGGTTAATGCTATAGACTACACACTTTCCCTCACCTCCTCCCGTACTTTGCCAGTAAATGTTTTAGCAGGCTGGCCAGCAGTCCGGATCAGTTTTGGTTTATGCCGGGTCCAGGACATAACCCTGCATTTAAAGTGTATTAGGAGCCAGGTGGGCAGGCAGCCCAGCTCAGCTGCAGCTCGCGCTGGGTCCAGGAGCTTAGACCCCACCCCTGGACAGGGGCTGCTGCTGCCACCCTGTGCTGCTGCCTCCATATCAGAGGCAGCAGCACGGGGCCACAGGCAGCTGGTTCACAAGGGGAGCTGATTTTTTTAATTGACTCCCCTCACAGACCAGCTCCTGCCTGGCACCCCACACTGCTGCCTCTGATACAGAGGCAGCAGCACAGAGTGGCAGGAGGCTTCCCAGGAGGGAAGCTGGAGCACACTGGCTGTTGGCTCCAGCCCCAGGGACTATAGAATAGTCAAGTATCCGATAAGAATTCACGAGGTTAATTAACTGATATTTAACATTCCTAATTGGCAGATCATGGTATGTCCTACAATATGATAGGTCCTACATTATTATATATGCTTTATATGACGGTAGCACCTTGGAACCCTAATCATGAACCAGGGCCTCCATTGTACCAGGTGCTGTACAAACCCAGAACAAAAAGATGGTCTTATTTGGGACCGGCTCTCTTCAATATCTTCATCAACGATTTAGATATTGGTATAGAAAGTACGCTTATTAAGTTTGCAGATGATACCAAGCTGGGAGGGGTTGCGACTGCTCTGGAGGATAGGGTCATAATTCAAAATGATCTGGACAAATTGGAGAAATGGTCTGAGGTAAACAGAATGAAGTTTAATAAAGACAAATGCAAAGTGCTCCACTTAGGAAGGAACAATCAGTTTCACACACACAGAATGGGAAGCGACTGTCTAGGAAGGAGTACGGCAGAAAGGGATCTAGGGGTTATAGTGGACCACAAGCGGAATTTGAGTCAACAGTGTGATGCTGTTGCAAAAAAAGCAAACATGATTCTGGGATGCATTAACAGGTGTGTTGTGAGCAAGACACGAGAAGTCGTTCTTCCGCTCTACTCTGCGCTGGTTAGGCCTTACTTGAAGTATTGTGTCCAGTTCTAGGCACCACATTTCAAGAAAGATGTGGAGAAATTGGAGAGGGTCCAGAGAAGAGCAACAAGAATGATTAAAGTTCTAGAGAACATGAGCTATGAAGGAAGGCTGAAAGAATTGGGTTTGTTTAGTTTGGGAAAGAGAAGACTGAGGGGGGACATGATAGCCATTTTCAGGTATCTAAAAAGGTATCATAAGGAGGAGGGAGAAAACTTGTTCATCTTGGCCGCTGAAGATAGACCAAGAAGCAAGGGGCTTAAACTGTAACAAGGGAGGTTTAGGTTGGACATTAGGGAAAAGTTCCGAACTGTCAGGGTAGTCAAACACTGGAATAAATTGCCCAGGAAGGTTGTGCAATCTCCATCTCTGGAGATATTTAAGAGTAGGTTAGATAAATGTCTAGCAGGGATGGTCTAGACAGTATTTGGTCCTGACATGAGGGCAGGAGACTGGACTTGATGACCTCTCGAGGTCCCTTCTAGTCCTAGTATTCTATGATTCGGCAGTATAGACCCACAGGGGAGCTATCTGTCTCACACTCTCAGTTCTCCATATTTCTCAGTGCATGAGCGTGTTTATTTTTTAATAGACAGACATTCCCAGCCACATTATAATAAGACTCAGTTGTCAAAAACACTTGACAGCATGCCTTTTAATAAAGATTCCTACCCACACCGAATCCTTCGTAAATGCTGCTGCTTATTTCTTTTCTCCTTAATCTAGCTGCCTATTCTCTCTGTTATCGGGAGCAGGAAATGACTTGTAGCTCTTAACCTCAGTAATGCCTGGTAATGTCCATTTTATTTGATTTAAAACCATTAGGGTATTGAAGATAAAGGAAGCTGATACTAGGGGGTGGGAAACCAGCAGGCTAAATAATTGTATAAATGTGAAATTAGAACCCAAAGCCATTTTCTGTGTTATAGTCTCTTGCCAGGAATTAGCTTGAAAGGTGTATCACAATGATAGCTTTTTAATAAATGTATATCAGGCAAAGTGGTAGAGTGGGGGAAGAGAGCAGGCAAGCTGTATGGAAAGTACAAAAATCATCAGCTAGGTATCAATTAGCGAGGAGCATTGCAATTCAGAACTAATTGACCCTGCCAGTTAAAAAAACAACCCGTATTGAAAACAGTCACCCCTGAATGCAGGAGAAGAGAGAGGGTGTCATTTGCATTATGCCTCCTTCCTCGCTATGTCATTATGTTCTTAAGGGCAGGAGTTCCACGTGATTCTTCTTGACACCATCTCAGTCCGGTGGAAGATCCTGATTTATCCCTAACTAGGGGTATGTCTACACTACCCCGCTAGTTCGAACTAGGAGGGTAATGTATGCATACCGCACTTGCTAATGAAGCCCGGGATTTGAATTTCCCGGGCTTCATTAGCATAAGCGGGGAGCCGCCATTTTTAAATCCCCGCTGCTTCGAACCCCGTGCAGCACGGCTACACGGGGCTCGAACTAGGTAGTTCGGACTAGGGTGCCTATTCCGAACTACCGGTACACCTCGTTTCACGAGGAGTAACGGTAGTTCGGAATAGGAACCTAGTCCGAACTACCTAGTTCGAGCCCCGTGTAGCCGCGCTGCACGGGGTTCGAAGCAGCGGGGATTTAAAAATGGCAGCTCCCCGCTTATGCAAATGAAGCCCGGGAAATTCAAATCCCGGGCTTCATTAGCAAGTGCGGTATGCATACATTACCCTCCTAGTTCGAACTAGCGGGGTAGTGTAGACATACCCTAGAAGATTTACTCAGTGTTGCTCGGGTCCTTAACTCAATTCATTTTTGTCTTTTGGAAAATGAAATGAAAATGTGCGTGCCTCATTTAAATCATTGCTCTGAGGAGGAGGGGCTCTGGATGCAGGCCGTCCCGAGGAGAGAGGGCAGCGCCAGCCCCCTCTCACCGCAGCTGCTTGGGGTTGGGGAAGAAGGAGGCACAGCCAGAGGAGGGGTGCATGTCCCCTGGGGGCAGGTCCAGGTTTGTCTACGACCTTGTGCTCACGAGCCAGAGCAAGGAATGCAGCAAACTGGGCACTTTCCCCCTTGCTCCCTGACAAAGGGGAACAGCCAGCAGTGTTCCCATGCAAATCGGGGAGGGAGGCTTTAGCTCCGCCATCCTTCTTAAAGGGCACCTGGGGAGTGGGACGCTCAGGGCTGGGGCAGCCCCACATGGGGGTGGGTATGGCCCTGCCTGGTGAATCAGTTTCTTTTCTGTATGGTTTTATGAGACGCAATCCCATTCCAGGCTCATCCCGTTTTCCTGGCTCAACCAAACCCAGACCTTGCCTTAAGTCATTGGTGTGCAGCCTTTTTTCCACCACGACCCCCATATTGTATTGTCGTCGTGTCGCGACCCCCAAAGTAATTTGGGCGGCTCAGCACTTAGATCCGGGTGGCCGGGGCTTATGCCCACCACAATCTGCAGCACAGGGGGCATGAAATTTCTGGGTATGTCAACACTAGCCCCCGAGTTCGAACTAGGGAGGCTAATGTAGGCATTCCAAGTTGCAAATGAAGCCCGAGATTTAAATATCCCGGGCTTTATTTGCATCTTCCCATCCAGGCACCATTTTTAAATCCTCTTAGTCCGAACTAACTGCCCACGGCTACACGCAGCAGTCAAACAATTTAGGACTTAGTCAAACGAACTAAGGACTTAGTTTGAGTTAACGTTTGACTGCCGCGTGTAGCTGTGGGCAGTTAGTTCGGACTAAGGGGATTTAAAAATGGCGCCCGGACGGGAAGATGCAAATAAAGCCCGGGATATTTAAATCTCGGGCTTCATTTGCAACTTCAAATGCCTACATTAGCCTCCCTAGTTCAAACTAGGGGGCTAGTGTAGACATACCCTCTTATGGGAGTGGAGGGGTTTCAAAACTTCCGGGTTACACACAGCATAAAGAAGGGTACCATGCAATCCCTCTCTGGAAAATCATGGACCATTCGGAACCGAGGATCAGAGAATTCTTTTTTGAGTGAAGACTTCCTCCCCGTTATCAATATATCCCTGCTGTCCAACAGCGAATGGAGCAGTGAACCCCTTCCCACGTGAAGCTCTTTGAGAAGCCAAAAGGTTACGAATGTGTATGACCTACACAGCTGGGGGGTGGGGGAGGGAGGCACCGCTCAGGGTTACGGGAACGGCGTGCCGCATGATTGATGGTGCTTTTCTCATTGCAGTTTCCTGCTTCTTCAACTTCACCACCCCGTCGGGGATTGTCCTGTCACCCAACTACCCTGAAGAATATGGGAGCAGCTTGCACTGTGTGTGGTTAATTATAGCCAACCCCGAGAGCCGGATCCACTTGGCTTTCAATGATTTTGACGTGGAGCCTCAGTTTGATTTCCTTGCTGTGAAAGATGGTGGAACGGCGGAGTCCCCGGTGCTGGGGACCTTCTCAGGCAGCCTGATCCCTTCCTCGCTGACCAGCAGCGGTCACATAGCCAGGCTGGAATTCCAGACCGACCACTCCATGGAGAAAAGGGGTTTCAACATCACCTTCACTAGTAAGTGCAGCATCCGTCCTTTCTCATAGCACTGGGAGGATGGGCCTTCGGCTGAGTGGGCCCAGATTCTGATCGAACTGAGACGAGAGTAAATCCATAGAATCACAGAACACAAACTGGAAAGGACCTCAAGAGGTCATCGACTCCAGTCCCCTGCCCTGCCCCCGTGATGAGAAAGTTGGCTTTGGGCCTGAGATACAGAAGTTAGAGACAATAATCATAGGTCTCCGGAAACATGTGTGGTCTAGTGGTGAGAGCAGTGAATTAGGAATCTGTCTTTCTAAGGTTCTTACATGAGCTGCATTACTGTAGCATATTAGCTTCTCACAATCTTCCTTGCATGTATCCTGGTGCCCCGCCCATCAGATAGGACAGTGCTATTATTCCTCCACACAGAAGGGAAGATGAAACGAAGTGAAGTGACTTGCCCATGATCACGTGACAAGTCTGTGGCAGAGCGGAAAATCGAACATGGGTCTCCCAAATCGTAGCGATGGGGCCATAACTATCAGATTGGTAATTTCCCCAGCTCTGAAAGGGAGCGGGGGATTGAGAGGTGAGATTTTCAGTGCCTCACTTTCCTGATCTAGAATATATGAATGCTTATCTGACCGAGGTTTGGCTGTGAAGTGCTTTGAGGTCTTCTGATGGAAGATGACCATATAAACGTTCAGCTTAGAAAAGAGGAGACTAAGGGGGGATATGATAGAGGTCTATAAAATCATGACTGGTGTGGGAAAAGTGAACAAGGACAAGTTATTTACTTATTCCCACAATATAAGAACTAGGGGATCAGCAAATGAAATGAATAGGTAGTGGGTTTAAAACAAACAAACGCAAGTTTTTCTTCACTCAGCCCACAGTCAACCTGTGGAACTCCCTGCCAGAGGGGGTGGTGATGACTAGGACTTTCACAGGGTTCAAAAAAGAGCTAGATAAATTCATGGAGGTTAGGTCTATCAATTAGCTAGATGGGTAGGAATGGTGTCCCTAGCCTCTGTTTGTCTGGAAATGGGTGACAGGAGAGGGATCAGGTGAGGATTACCTGTTGTGATCCTTCCCTCTGGGGCATCTGGCATTGACCACTGTTAGCAGACAGGATATTGAGATAGATGGACCTTTGGTCTGACCCAGTCTGGCTGTTTTTATGATACCGTTATTCACTGGAGACATGCAGAGGCTCCGAGGAGAGTAAGAGACACACGATATACAAGGAAGGAGGGAAACAGACAGGGTTATGTTTGGCTTCGCATAAACTCAGGCCTTCGGTGTTCAAGTGAATGCCAACTACCACAACAATTTACACTCGTGTCAGCCTGTAATGTTCTCCAGAACGTTATTAAACCTGCTCAGCAGGCATGATCAATGATTCCAGTTGTAACCGCAGTTAGCGGCGCTGCTAAGAGAAGGGTCTTTCCTGCTGGTGACTGCAAATCAGCCATTTAAGAAAAAAAAAAAGAGCCTTTGAGAAATCAGGTGCCACATCCGATCAGAGCAGGCCACTTTGGGCAGTGGACGAATACTGGCTGCTTCTGAGGAAAGGGCACGCCAGCCCCTCTGCCAGTGCCGTGTCACGTGGCCGTTCACGCTGAACAAGGACGGAGCCTGAAGCATTCTGGCCTCGGGCAAAAGTCTCTTTTATCATGAACCCCCGAGCAGAGGTGAAAGCAAGAGAGAAAGAGCCAGACCGCACTCGCTGGTAGGAGGAGGCGTGACATGCTCCCAGCCGGGCTCCTGATAAGCCAGGGGTGGGAAATCATTTTTGACCGGGGCAGGGCCTCAGACGGAAGGGGCGGGGCCAGGACACTTCCATGCTTCCCCTCCCGTAGATGGGAGCGCGCGTGAGAACTGCCAACTGTTCTGATCAGTTAGTGGTTAGCGGCCACTTTTGCACAAAATCTTGCCAATGTAGACAGAGCCCTAGTGTGGTTACTGAGTACTGCAAGTGGCACCTAGACCACAGCAACAGTTAAGATCAAGAGACCTGTACAGCAGGGGTTGGGAGCCAGCTGGCTTTTAGCTCAGAGGGTAGAGGCTCCTATAGTCAGCTCCCGAAGTTCTAGGTTCAAATCTGCCTTGGTGTTTGTTATACCAGAATGGGTTTCCCACGGCTGAGCCTTGGGGGCCAGATCCAAGCAAGCCTGCATCCAGCCCCCAGGCCTGAGGTTCCCCACCTCTGCCGTAGCACGTAACAACCCCAGGCATGAACCAGGACTATAATTATACACATGCCATAAGCTGCTGGGTCCCTGTTCCAAAGAGCTTCCAATCAAAGGATAAGACAAGGGTCAAGAGAGGCGTCATGTAGACAGATGGGAGAGCCCAAGGAAATGGCGACCATGATGTTCAACCTAATTTTTCCCCCTTTCTTAACTGAACGTGGTACTGATAGGTCGTGTTCAGTAGAGCTGTGCCCATAAGCTGGCTCCAGACATCACCCAGAACTCATCTCCGTCAGACAAGTGCATGACACTTGTAAGAGCATTGGTGTTCAGTTAACCTGGGTGCTTTTGCCTGTCACATGGTGCTGATCACAGAACACCACGACTCACGTGGTTCAGGTGTGGTACGCAAAATTAGAAACGTAATGAATTCAGATTTAAATGTCTTTTTGATTGATTGATTGCCTTGGTTTCAAACTGCTGGTAAAGGCCAGTGCTGAAAATGACTCCGTGTCTCATGGTACATGCAATTCCACTTTCAATTTTGCGATACATAAAAAGGTAATTACTTTGTTTCCTTCCATTTATAGCAGCAGTAATGACTGAGGTCAGCTATTTCATGGCAGACCATCTGTGCCTAAAGTGCTCTTCGTTTTAGCCTCAGGTCCCCAAGCCTTTCCAATTCTGTCATTAAATGTCAGTCTATTCCCCCTCCGAGCACACCACAACTCCCCTTGGCTGGGAACGGTGATCCGCGGCCCACAGGCACTACGCTCGCCCATACCTGCAGAGATGTAGGTAAATATAATGGCGGCCCGACAGGCTAACACATCTTATTGTCCCCGCTGCTGTAGCATCTAAATGATTTGTTATCATTACTAGGGCTTGTCGAGCTGCGGCGAGCCCCGCTCACCAGCCGCGCTGTCTGGCGATCTGCGCATGCGCAGACCGCCCGAACCCGGCTCTTTCTGGTTGTAATCTACTCGCCACGGGTGAGTAGATTACATAGTTTGTTGAGCCCTGATCATTACCATAACTATCTTCACTGTGAGGTGAAGCAGTGCTATCAACACTGTTGTATAGATAGAGAACTGAAGTGGCACAGAAAGGCCTAGTGACTTGACCAAGGTTACAGAGGAGTTCTGTGGCAGAGCAGAAATTTGAACGCAGGCCTCCTAAATTCTAGGCTAGTACCTGCCCTCCTATCCTGTTCTGTCTCTGTGCACCAGCTCCCATTGAAGTCAACGATCTTCAGGGGTGCAGGATCAAGCACCGGGCAGATCTAGGGAAGTGAACATCCTGGATTTGGTCTGTCCTGCTTCTTCCTCTAAAGGCAAGAGGTTGGGTGGGGAAACAGCTGACTCACCACTGCCTTATGACCCCCTGCAGCATTCAGGCACAATGAATGCCCCGACCCTGGCGTGCCTGTCAATGGGAAGCGGTTTGGTGACAGCCTCCAGCTAGGCAGCTCCGTCTCCTTCCTCTGTGAAGAGGGCTTCATAAGGACGTATGGGTCGGAGACCATCACCTGCATCTTGAAGGAAGGCAACGTGGTCTGGAACAATGCGGTGCTGAGATGTGAAGGTAAACGGCTGTATTTCCCCCTCCCCCGCCCGCAGGGATGGCTTAGTGTGGGGGGAGTCTGATTTGGAGAGATTAAATGCCTGAGGACTTGCCTCTGGCCCTAACCCAGCAGAGCGGGTGCTTAACATTAAGCACATTGGATAGTCTTGCTGAAGACCTCGGGCTGCTCATACGCTTACAGTGATGCGCTCTGCTCAAACAGGGCCAGAGGGCTTAGCCAGGTGCTGGGTCAGACCTTAAAGAAACAACATAACGTGTGTCCCTATGTGCACGTGCATGTGCTGGAGAGAGAAATTTCCCGGCAGCGGCTACCCCCTCAGAACATATTAGGTCAGGCCAACAGTCCATGCAGCCCAGGGTCCTGTCTACCAACAGTGGCCAATACCAGATGCCCTAGAGGGGGGGAACTGTAGCGGGTTCACTCACTTTTCGCACTTTTTTTTGCCCGGATGACTCCCTCAGGGTGGCTCGTGGGGAAGTCACCCGCCTCTCTGACGCCGACGCGCCCCCTTTGGGTGAGGTGCTCTCTTCAGGTCGCTGCCCTCCGACAGAGGCCACTCCGCTGTTCGTCCATGCCCCCTTCCGGTACTCCCAGGGTCCTCCCTACTCCCGGGGACCCCTAGATCTTCCCAGGAAAACTCAGCTCCTTCCTGGAACACCCAGTTCCTCGGTCTGCCCGGTTCCCTCCTGCCCCTCTGCCTTTGTGCCTTCTGGCCTAGGGCTTCCCTGGCTTGAGCGCCCCCAGCCTACCGCAGCTGCCTCCATGCGAGCCACGGCTGCCTCCCTGCAGCCCGGCCTTTTAGGGCTGCCTCCGTGCAAGCCCCCGCCCTTCATGACTGCCTCCATGCAGCACTGGGCCTCAGGCTGGGTGGTCTGGGTTTGCTGGGCCCAAAGCCTGCGGCCCAGACAGGCAGAACCCTCTCCTCCTCCCGGGAGCTGCTCTTATAAGCTCCAGCTGGGCCCTCCTTAATTGCTCTCAGCTGGGCTTCCCCCGACTCCAGGTCTCCCAGCCCTTTAAAGGGCCAGTGCAGGACAACACCCTGCCACAGATCTTCACCTGATCCCTCCCCTGTCACCCACCTCCAGAGAAACAGAAGCTAGAGACACCATTCCTACCCACCTACCTACACCATTCCTACCCACCTTGGCTAATCACCATTGATGGACCTAAGTTCCATGAATCTATCTGGTTCTTTTTTGAACCCTAGTCTTCACCACATCCTCTGGCAAGGAGTTCCACAGGTTGACTGCATGCTGAGTGCAACATAACATTAGACCATTAAGAGGGAAGGAAGTGACCACTTCTGCCCACCAATGTCCCAATCCTGCAACGCTTTCCTACGTGCTTTGCACACTGCGTCCCAATGACCTCAAAGTGCACCTCCGCATGGATAGCATTAAATTCATGCCTAATTCTTTGCAGCACTAATGGAGACTTTTCTTGTCTCACACCTAGCAGCTTGTGTTATCTACGGCTAAAAGCCCCGAGTTCTAATCCCCTCCTCCACACACCATTTCTCTAGCCTTAGACTCTTGTCTACCCCCTATAGCTTCATTAGAAACATAAACCAACCAAATAATCACTGAACTCTGGTCTACACTAGGACTTTATTTCGAAATAACCCCCCAGGGTTGAATTTACAATCAGAGAGTCCACACTACCGAGCCCGTTATTTTGAAATACCAGGCTTCAGAATCTGAAATCTGCACTCCTGCTTTTCTTGAGGAGTAACACTCATTTCAAAATCGTGGTAGTGTGGGGACTCCGGTGCTGCTATTTTGAAATAACTATTCCCCAAGAGTCATTTGAACCAATTACTCTCCAGTGCTTCCTGGGGCTCTAAGTAAAGGTAGCACATCCACATTCACAGAGCCTGCCTTGGACTAATTTCGAGGCTTCCCTGTAGTGAGAACACGCTATTTCGATGTTGTTAAATTGGAAGTTATTAAGTTCATTTACGGAATTTTGAAATAATTTTCTAGTGTAGACATGCCCTGAGTGATTAATCCAGTGAAGTCTGTGACTTATATTCAGACACATCATGGGATTTTTATTAGCTTAGATCTGTCTACAAAAGATGTTTTTCCTCTCTCTCTCGCTCTCTTTCTCTCTCTCTTTCTCTCTCTCTCTCACACACAGATTTGTTAAGAACAAATAATAACATTCTTTACAAGTCACATGGCAAGATGTAAAGAAAAGAAAAAAGAAAAGTGTAGAGATGCAGTCAGTTTGATTACTTTTTCTACATTTTTTATTTTTGAGACGAAAAATCTTACATGTTCTTTAAATAACAGAAGAAGCAAAAGATCTTTGTGATGAACAATGGATTTCTCACTATAGAAATCCAGACCTGTCTACGAATCTTCAGTGTATCAATGACTGGATAGTGCATAAGACCTATCTAATGGACTCCAAAATTAGATGTTTTGCAGTTATAACCAATATGGCTGCAACTAAACACACTCATACAAGGGAGGGGAAATAGAATTAAAGGTTCTGATATGGATTTCAAAGTGGTTCCTGGTGCTTTAAAGTTTCCAACGTGGAAAACAGAAATGAAATGAAAAGAGCTTGTTAGAAATTAAAAGGCCTCTTTCCCTCTCTGTTCTCGGAGAAGAGATGCCGGGAAGTGATATTTGCAAGCGTTTGAATTTCAGATGTACTGAAGTATTGAAAAATGATTTCAGTAATTGGCCATCCACATTTTAGTGCCAGTCTGCAAATAGCATGGAGGATACCTTATTGCCTTTTCCATTAAAGGGAGAAGAAGGTACTTGCTGACCAGAATGACTGTAATTCAGTCGGAGAACGGGTTGTTTTGTTTTGTTTTGATTTGATTTTTGCAGGAAGTTGGTAAAGGAAACATTTGTGGGACCAGCTCAGTACAGGCAGTCCCCGGGTTACGAACAAGATAGGGACTGTAGGTTTGTTCTTAAGTTGAATCTGTATGTAAGTCGGAACTGGCGTCCAGATTCAGCCGCTGCTGAAACTGATCAGTTTCAACAGCGGCTGAATCTGGATGCCAGTTCTGACTTACATACAGATTCAACTTAAGAACCCCAGGCATCCCCAAGTCAGCTGCTGCTGAAACTGATCAGCGGCTGATTCCAGGAAGCCCGGGGTAGGGGCTTCCTGTAGTCAGCCACTGGTCAGTTTCAGCAGCGGCTGACTTGGGGACGCCTGGGGCAGAGCAGCTGGGGTACTGCTGGGTTGGTCCAGTAGCGCCGCCGCTCCTCGGCGCTACTGGACCAACCCAGCAGCACCCAAGCTACTCTGCCCCAGGCGTCCTGATTCAGCCGCTGCTGAAACTGACCAGCAGTGGCTGAATCAGGATGCCTGGGGCAGAGCAGCTGGGGTGCTGCCGGGTTGGCCCAGTAGCGCCCAGAGCGGCGCTACGGGACCAACCGGCAGCGCCCTAGCTGCTGTACCACAGGCGTCCGGAGCAAAGCCGTGGAGCACGGGGGCAGCGGGACAGCCCAGACGCGCCGTGGCTGTCCTGCTGCCCTCGGGCTCTGCGGCTTTGCTCTGCTTTGCTCCCCGTCTCCCTGGTCTGCAGACCAGGGGGACGGGGAGCAAAGCGGCGGAGCACGTGGGCAGCGGGCAGCCCAGACGCATCTGGGCTGTCCGCTGCCCGCATGCTCTGCCACTTTGCTTCCTCTCCCTGGTCTGCTAGAGACCAGGGAGACGGGCCCCGTTCGTAACTGCGGATCCGACATAAGTTGGATCTGTGTAACTCGGGGACTGCCTGTATTTCAGTTTCCTTTGTGAGCTCGGGTGTTTCACAGTGCACATCTCTCTAGCTGCTCGGGGAAGGGGAAATATATAAATAAAATATGTTTATCGACTTTTATCTGTTCAAGCTTTGATAACGCAGCTCTGTTAATTTGTACTTCTCTATATGTGATCTCTTTGGTTTGCTTTTGACTTTGCCCTCCAGTATGTGCTCAACAAAATGCAAATTCTAATTAGCTCTTAAAAAGAAGACGTGTATTTAGTACACACACATATATATATATTTAAAAGTGTATAAGAGCTGGTCTCTGTCACCAACAGAAGTTAGTCCCATAGAAGATATCACCCCTTGCACTTTGTCTCTGTGAAATACTATTTGGTATGTGGAAGATGAATACGAAGTTTTTACAGGTTGAACCTCTCTACTCCGGCACTCTCTGGTCCGGCAACATCCGTGGTCCAGCATGATTTTAATTAGCCAGATGTCCATGTATCATGGGTGTGACCATGTTTCCCGCAGTTCCATAAAGTTTGTTTACAGCCCCCTGCCCTGGCTCTCCGTGTTCTGTGCTGTGATTTAGCTCTAATTTGCCCCTCAATGTCTTCTCAGAATCCAGTAAGCAATGGAAGTATTGGTCATGCCAAGGCCACCCAGAGGATTCAGGGGGCCTGGGGCAAAGCAATTTTGGGAGCCCCTTCCTGGCTCTCTCTGTCTCAGAACTCAGGCTTCAGACATTCTCGTGGGGGCCCCTGTGGGGCCCAGGACCTGGGGCAAATTGTCCCACTCCCCCCCCCCCCCCCCCGCTCTGGGCGACCCTGGGTCATGCTGCTAGACAGTATTGGCCTCCTGTGGTCTGGCAAATTCTTTAGTTCAGAACCAGACAGGTCTGAGGGTGCCAGACTAGAGAGGTTCAACCTGTATCTGAAGAACAGCGACTTCTCCCACAAACTAGGGACACAGCAGATGGGCACTGGATGGTTCATGTTTCTGAGACCCTGATGTTTGCTCTTAGATCGCCAATTAGGACCCAGCTTGGGGAGGGCTGATCCAGTACCTTCCCTCACCAGGTGCTTGGGGCCAGACTTGCAAAGGCAAGTAGGCGCCTAGTAGGATTCACTAAAGCATCTGAGCAAGTGAGGCAGCCAACACTCGTTGAAAACTTATTGGAGTTAGGTACCTCACACAAATACCCACTTCTTAAATTCCCACTGGGCCCTTATATGTATCGGCAGGTGCCTAAACACATTTGTACCACTGGTCCTAGGGAATGGTGTCCCTAGCCTCTGTGTGTCTGGCAATGGGTGACAGGAAATGGAGCATGTGAGGATTCCCTGTTGTGTTCCCTCCCTCTGGGGCATCTGGTTTTGGCCACTGTCGGCAGACAGGACAGTGGACTGGATGGACCTTTGGTCTGACCCAGTACGGCCGTTCTTATGTTCTTACGTTATTAGAGACTGGGATTCATTATCATTTGGTCACTGTGTGCTGCCTTGTAGAAGTGAGTTTGTTCAGTCTCAGCCCTGGTGTCCATGTCATAAAGCCACTGCCAGAGCTGGAAGTGACTGAAGGCTTTGATAACTGCCTCCACAACGAGAGAAGTCAAGTCCCAGCCGGGCCGTGAACACTGAGTTCTCCTCAGGGCAGGACTGGGTCCTGTAAGTTGGAGAGTGTCATGGAGAATCTTGCCTAAGCAGAACGTTTCTGTCTCCCAGGTTGTCCACTTTCATGTCACAACGTCACTGAGCGGAAATTAGGGACGCTACCAGCCTGGGTATTGTACGTCCTCCATCAGAATCCTTCCTGTCCGCAGGGTTCTCAAAGGAGTAAACGGCTCGTTAAACCTTTCCTCTGATTCCTGTGTCCTCTTTCCCCAGCTCCGTGTGGTGGCCATCTGACTTCTCCAAGTGGAATGATCCTGTCTCCAGGCTGGCCTGGCTTCTACAAGGACTCGCTGAACTGTGTGTGGGTGATAGAGGCCCAGCCGGGATATCCCATCAAAATTACATTCGACAGGTGGTCACTGAGGATTAAAAAATAGCATGGCTTCTATTTAACCAATCGGCACTGCCAGTGGGTCTCACCCCGGTCTCCCTGAAGTCAATGGAAAGATTCCTGCTGACTTTGGGCCAGTCCTGCATTGACACCAAAGAGAGGCGCTCATGAGCGTTCTGTTCCAGTCAGACCATTTATTTGGCAAACATTTGGGCTATGTCTACACAGGCGGTTTCTTGCGCCAGAATTATGCAAATGAGGCAAAGCGTAGAATATCGCTAAGCCTCATTTGCATACCTAATGAGCCGCCATTTTTGCAGAAGAGGCTCTTGCACCAGAAGGAGCTGTCTACACTGCCCCTTCCTGCGCAAGAAAAACCCTCTTGCGCAACGCCGTTATTCCTGAAAATAATCAGTGTAGCCGCATTGCGCAAAAGGGTTTTCCCTGCGCAAGAAGGGGCAGTGTAGACACTCCTTCTGGCGCAAGAGCCTCGTCTGCAAAAACGGCGGCTCATTAGGTATGCAAATGAGGCTTGGCGATAGTCTATGCTTAGTCTCATTTGCATATTTCTGGCGCAAGAAGCCGCCAGTGTAGACATAGCCTTGCATAATAGTCCAGAAGAAAAAGAAATGGGGGGAGGTTGATGATATTTTACTTGTCATTCAACCAACTCAAGTTGGCCAAGTCCTCCCCCCCCCCCCCCGCACCCTGAAAATGTGAAATTTTGAAATTTGTTTTGACATGAAAATAAATGAACAAAGCAGAAAGGGTTTTTTAAAGGGCATATTTCCCCATTTCCCCACCTTCTCTCCTTTCTGTCTGCTCCCTAACCCTCACCACAGCCCTGCCAGCTGGGTAAATAAGTATCTGTACGCCCATTCTGCAAGAGGAGAACTGAGGCTAGGAGGGCGTGGAGCTGCAAATGGATTCAGTGTCACCACCATATAGGAACCATCCGGCTCCTATGTCCCAGTTCTGCACTCCAGCCACCATTTGCGACGGTCTAACCAGCTTTGAGGATGAGTAAGCCAACCTCTTAGGGTGGCTAAAAACAAAGAACTGATCTACATTTCTAGCCAGAGCTACGAACAAGTTGAGCTGTTTCTGATTTTCAAAGGAGAGGAAGAATGGTGTAGTGGGAGGGATAGTTGCTTGGATTTTTGGCAGGGTCCTGAATCAATTCTGTGCTCCAACACAATGACTTAAGACAAGATTCGTCTCTAAAAACTTCTAGGCTATGTCTACACTCGCGGCTTCTTGCGTGAGAAATATGCACATGAAACTAAGCGTGAAATATTGCCGAGCCTCATTTGCATACCTAATGAGCTGCCATTTTTGCAGAAGAGACTCTTTCTCTCGAAGGAGTTGTCTATACTACCCCTTCTTGTGCAAGAGAAACCCTCTTGCGCAATGCCATTATTCCTGAAAATAATCGGCGTGACTGCGAGTGTAGACATAGCCTTAGGGTGTTGTGGGCATAATTGCATTCAGCGAGGCCTGCACACACTCTGGGAAAGAGGGACAAACAAATAACTGTGATAGAAAATTTTAAAATTCATTACATTCTGGTTGCAACTTTGATTCAGAGACAGGACAACACATTCCTTTTCGCCATATGTATTCCGGAGACGCGTTTGCAAGCTTTTCATAATTTTTTCCAAATTCCAAAAGTGAGATGCACAGTTCAACGCCACCTACATCACCAATGAATTTGGCACGTTAATTACAGGTCTCTCCCTTGACATAGAACCGGGTGGAGAAATTCACTTGCCGTGCATTTAAATCAAAAGCTTTCTGGGAGGGCTAAACCTTCCAGCGTAGTCACTGATTTCAGAGAGGTGGATTGTCGGCAATTCCAGTTGGCTGCACAAAGAAATGTTGCTGAGGGAGGGGCATGTAATTGAGAACATATTTATCGGGGATTGTAGAATTGACGCATATAGTGACTTCTGCGTCTCAGTCACTCTGATGATCATGCTTCTGCATATTATGATTAGAAGATTTACCCAGCATTTCTTGGGCCCTTAATTCAAATACTTTTTGTTTTTCTTCATTTAAATCATAGCTCTGGGGTGGGGCTGGAGAGAGGGGTTCAGGATGCAGGCTGCCCAAGGAGAGAGGACAACCCCAGCCCTCTCTCACCACAGCAGCTTGGGGCTAGGTGAGAAGCATCTGTCTATGGCTGCTACAGCTGCAGCAGGCACAGCTGGGAGAAAGGTGCATGTGCTCTGGCTGGGGGACAGACAACGACACAAACAGGCAAACTCTACTCCTTCTCCCAGCTGCCGCACTGAGGCTATAGCTGTTCTGGTTCCCATCTCTGGGCCCTTGCTGCCCTCTGTGGTCATTCTGCAGTACAGCTGTCCCTGATAGCAGACCCCTCCCTATGGGTGTGTCTAGACTGGCATGATTTTGCGGAAATACTTTTAACGGAAAAGTTTTTCCATTAAAAGTATTTCCGCAAAAGCGCATCTAGATTGGCAGGGATGCTTTTGCACAAAAAGTGCTTTTGCGCAAAAGCATCTGTGGCCAGTCTAGATGCGATTTTGCACAAGAAAGCCCTGATCGCCATTTTAGCTATCGGGGCTTTTTTGTGCAAAACAGTTCTTCCCTGTCTACACTGGCCCTCTTGCACAAGTATTCTTGCGCAAGAGGGCTTTTTCCTGAGCGGGAGCGTGAAAGTATTTGCGCAAGAAGCATGATTTTGTACATTACAAAGTCAGTGCTCTTGCGCAAATTCAAGCAGCCAGTGTAGATAGCTGGCAAGTTTTTGCGCAAAAGCAACCACTTTTGCGCAAAATCTTGCCAGTCTAGACGCACCCATTATCTGTTTTATGAGAAACAATCCCATTCCGGGCACATCCCATTGTCCTGGCACAACCAAACTCTGACCTTGCTTTAAGTTAGAAGAGGAAGCTGCACAGCAAATTGGTGGTCCTTGTTGTTACTGTTTTAGGGATAGTAAATTGAGACTAATCAGCTAATCGAGTAGTCGATGGAATTTCCATTGACTACCTGATTAGCCAATGGAGTGGGGGGGAAGGGACTTGCCACCCCCGCTGCGGCTCTGCAGTTAACCTGGCCCTGAGCTTCTCAAAAGACAAGACAGACAAAAAGTGAGCAAGGAAATGCTTTGCCGTAGGCCGCACAGCAGGCCAGGGGTAGAACGGTGATTTGTGCTCAGGACTTTCTTCGTTCAGCCTCTTGTATGGTGGACCATGTTATTAGGGATGTGATTGTGTCCACATGTCCACAGTTAACCAATGAGCCTGTATCAGAGACAGTAGCAGGTGGGCAGATGGGAAGGGAGGCGGTTCCTCTCTTCCCCCCCTCCCCCCGCGTGTAATACACTGTAATACAGTGGATACACTTTTACCAAAATAAACACATTTTTAACTTTCCTAATTGTCTCATGGAAAATGCCAATTTTTTTGTCCCTGGCAGGTTTAAGACGGAGGTGAACTACGACACCCTGGAAGTGCGAGATGGCCGGTCCTATTCCTCCCCCTTGATAGGCGTCTACGATGGGACTCAAGTTCCCCAGTTCCTCATTAGCACTAGCAACTACCTCTACCTCCTCTTCTCTACTGACAAAAGCCACTCTGACATTGGCTTTCAGATCCGCTATGAAAGTAAGCGTGACATGCCGCAGCCCAAAGGACTCACTCAAAGGCTCATTGCAGCTGCTTCTTTCTGCCATGCAATTAGCACTGTGACTCTGAAGTGCTCGGAGGTCTTGAAGCTCTTGCAATCGGATAATCGCCCCGCCGTATTGTCTTTGTTTTATGTTACTTACAACTAGAAACAACATCTGCAGAATACAATTATTTCGCCAGGAAGCCAGTTCGACTTCCTCTTTCTGTGTCATCCCCTCCCCTTAGAATGAATCGGTGGCCCCTCAGATTTCACAGAAAGCTGCCAATGAGAATCCCCGTTTGTCAACTACCCATTCAAGTGCCGTCCTTGCAGTCATTCGAGTGATTTTATTGGAGTCAGAGGAAGGGGCTTGGTTGGAGATAAGGACTTGCATGCAGCACTGTGATTCTTATTCGCTGGTTGGCATTTATGAATGTGCCCATTACAGAGGCATCTGCGTGTGCACTGATTGAGTGAGGCACATGTTTGCGGGCAGGATGTGTTCTCATACCATGGCTGTGCAATTTGTGCATTGCCTATTGATTTCAGCAGCAGCCTTTTTTTTTTTTGGTCCATGTTTTCTCTCTTCAAAGAACACCTGCCAGTCGCTCTCAGTGCTATTCTGGATGGTGTCTGTGTGGCTGTCTATCATTCTGTCTTCTTATCTGTATACGTAGATAGGAGGGTAGTTGCACATATAAATATGTGTCGCATACAGAAGTAAAATTATAGCCCACAACAAACTATGAACAAACTCAGCAAAAGAAAGGGATATTCTTGCTCCTCGTCTAGGACTGTACAGTCCAGAATAATAACCCCACAATGTTGTTGATGATAAAAACACTTGTCAACCAATGTCTCCCTCAACAAATTCTCCACCTGTATGTGCGCGTGCGCACACACATATAATTGGTCTACACACACAACCGTTGCTCAATATACACTCATACGTCCAAACTGTTGACACATTCATGCACCGTTGCTCAACACACACACGCACTGTTTCTCAACACGCACACACATAGACACCACTGCTCAACACACACACACACACACACCTTCCAGAACCTTAGTGGATATAGCTCTGTCCCCCACCAAACTGTGGTATCCCTCACTGGTATCCTTCAGCTGAGTGACACCAAACCTTCCTGTTCTAGGAAGTGAACACTATGCTGTCCTTGTGCTTCCCAGTCCAGGGATGATCCAGGTCCAAGGAGCAGAACTGGACCCAGCCCGGGTTTTGTGCATGTTTCTCACTTAGCATCAGAGAGATTTAAAAGTTCATGATAAATTTCCTCCTTCCCGTGCAGCCATTCTACAATGTAAGATTCACAGAGGTATCTGGTGAATCCCATTACATCTCTGTGCATTTCTTTGCTGCAGCTGTGAAGCTCCAGTCAGACCACTGTTTGGACCCTGGGATCCCCGTCAATGGACAGCGTCATGGAAACGATTTCTACGTGGGAGCTCTGGTGACGTTCAGCTGTGATTCAGGCTACACCCTGAGCGACGGGGAGGCCCTGGAGTGTGAACCTAACTTCCAATGGAGCAGGCCCCTGCCCAGCTGTGAGGGTGAGGGGTCTGGAACAGAACCTCTGGAGAAGGGAACTCAAGAGGGATACGTTCTCAGTGCTGTGCACTGGGCTAAAGCCCAAGGCAATACAAGATGGTCTTTATGCACCATCCGTACACTCAAAACTCTGCCGTCCCTTGGGTACCCATGGCATCCATCAAGAGTCCATGATATCTCCAGGCTTCACAGTAGCTACCACAGTTACTGGAGGTGTCCAGAGCAGGGATTGTTGAGTTTTTAACTGCACCTACTCTGGGAATGTTTTTAAGGTTTTCCCAAGCAGAGTTTCCCATGGGATAGAGGAGTGTTGGTATTCACTAAGAATAAACATCTCAGTGTTGGGGGGCTGGAGTAGTAGGTTTTAAGGTGAATTTAGAGAGCTTGAGAGGTGCCCAGTTTACAGCCTTGGATGGCAAAGTCTCTGTTGATGCTCAGAAAAGTTATAGCAGCAGAATTCTTTCCCCTCCCGTACTGCCCCTTCAGTGTGCTGCCGTTCTCATCTGGGACAGTTCCTTGGGGAGCAAACATGTGGTTTAGAGTCCAGGACCCATTTTCTTGGCCGTCACTCAGCTGGCTCTGGCATTCTGTCGCTGGCAGTGCCCAAAGTGCAGGTGACACGTCACAAGAAAATAGAGGCACCTCTAGCGCACTGGCCATGGTGCAAAGTTATACACGGGGAAAAGGAGGGTTCTATTCCCTGACCTCCGGCAGTAAGCATGGGTATGCCCTGATGCAGGAGTTCTGATTGGCTGTAACTGTGGGTAGTATCACCGGTCATAACATTAGTCATCCATTGTAGCGAGCACTGGGGGGTCACTCCGAGATTTTGGTAAGTGGTGAAGGGCCACCCTTTTCCATAGAGGAGGTATGGGGTTTGGGATTGAGTTTGGGTGCAGAAGGGAGCTTGGGGTAGGAGACTGGAGTGCAGGAGAAGGGGTGGAGTCTCAGCTGGAGTTTGGGTGAAGGGGGGAGTTGTGATCTGGGGCAAGGGCTTGAGGTGCAGAGTCCAGGAGGAGGTAGGGATGCAGGAGAGGATTCTGGCCTGGAGGAGGGATGTAAGAGGGGGTGTAGGATCTGGGAGGAAGTCGTGACCTGGCAGCTGCATGGGGAGGCGTGTAGCAGAGGGTTTGGATGGTAACCTGGGGCAGGAGGGTGTGGTGACCTGGATCAGGGAAGTGGGGAGGAAGAGGCTAGGGTGCCAGAGGCAGGATGTGGCCAGCAGGTAACTAGGTAACTCCTGGCCAGCAGCCTGGCAGGACCCCAAGCCCAAGACAGGCTCCCTGCCTGCTGCAGTCCCAAGCTGCTCAAAATGGCTGGCTGCTCTCTGTGGCTGGCTGCTCTAGAGGCTGGGGGGAGGGGTGGCTTTGGGCGCTGTCACCGCCCCCAGCAAAATCTCTCAGCTCCCACTGCCCTGTTTCTGCAAGGCCTTTCCCTCCCCCCAGTGTCAGGGTCAGAGAGCCACAGGGAGCAGCCAGCTGCTTAAAGCAGCTACCTGCTCTGTGCCTGAGGGTCCCTTCTGACCACTACAAGCTGGTTGCAGAAGTCTTTCCTTTGTACTTTCTAAATGCGCTTAGCCTGGATTCTGTCATGTTGTCTCCGCAAGGGAAGACTCTAGAAGGGGGAGATGAGCCAACTGTGACCCTTTCCTGTCTCGTATATCCCCACCCAATTCTCTCTAACCCTTTTCTTTTTTCCTATCCATGTCTGATTTTAGCATCTTTGATTTTTGCAGCTCTTTGTGGAGGTTACATCCGTGGCTCCAGTGGCACCATCTTATCCCCAGGCTTTCCTGATTTCTACCCCAATAACTTGAACTGCACCTGGGTGATAGAAACTTCTCATGGCAAAGGTGAGACACTGCTAGGGCTTGAAAAGGAGGAGGGCTGAGGGGAAATGGGGGAGTTGGCGTCAGGTAATGATTATGGTTCAGATGGGCAACCCCTAAAAAAGCTAGGATAGGTTGGTATCTCTCTCTTTTGTTCCCCATCAGTCCTCGCAGAAGTGACCTGGGAATGTCTCCAAGGGTTGGGCCGAGACCAAGACTTTCTTAGTACAGGTTGAACCTCTCTAGTCCAGTCCTCTCTGGTCCGGCATGATTTTAGTTACCCAGACATCCAATTAGCATGGGTGTGGTCAAGTTTCCTATAGTCCCATAAAGTTTTACAGCCACCAGTCCTGGCTCTCAGTGTTCTGTGCTGTTCTTTAGCTCTACTCTACCCCTCAATGTCTTCGAAGAGCCAAGGAAGCAGTGGAAGTGTTGGTAATACTGCTAGACAATATTGACCTCCTGTAGTCCAGCAAATTTTCTGGGTCCGCACCAGAATTTTCTGGTCCCAAGGGTGTCGGACCAGAGAGGTTCACCCTGTAGCATCTCACCTTTTTCAGGAATGGGGAGAGGTGGCCTAGTAACATAGGTAGATGGACCCAACCCTTCACATCCAAGCTTTGGCGAAGTCCCAGTCTGTAAGTGAACCTGGCTGCTGGTATTGGTCTCACATATGGACTGGAGCAGACTGTCAGATCTCTAAAGATCCTCACTGTCCAGTTCCTCTTTGCTAAACTGTACTGCTCCGGTCCATCTCTGTAAGGAAGGGAAATCGTCCACAGTGCTCTCGCAGACACACGTCCATGCAGAATTTTTACCAACATTTTAGAAGAGACATTGAATTGTCCCGTTGCTAAGCTAATGCAGAGCACAGAGACATGACACCTTCTCCGAAGATGTAATGAAGAGGCTGGTTGTGCTTTCTTCCCTCCACGTGAACAAAAGAGAATCTCCTGCCCCAGGTAATCCTCATTTTCAAACAGTGGAGCTGTGTCTATGCTGGTCTTTTAAAATTCCTCTGAAGTGTCCTGCCACTGATACAGCCGGTTCATAATGCAAGTTGGAGCATCGTCAAGGTTGCTAAGGTGTCCGTCGGTACCGATCCGCCATGGAGTCAGTCCCAGGCCACAACTCAGAGCAGGGCTAGATAGTAGGGAGCCAGACTGACAAAAGAGCTAGTTGAGATCTGGAAGCTGAACTCTCCTGAGAGTCTGACCTTTCATGGCACAACAGAAGGCCCTGGGTGTGGAGCTCTTTGGAAAATGTTGGTCCCAGCCTGGGAGTTCTCAGCACTGGAAAACTCCCTCCCTGAGCTTGCTGGAAAATCTGGCACGTGTTGGTTAAAACTTCTGTACTCTCTAGCACCGTCTCTACAATAGCTCCCACCATTCTGATGGGAAAATGTAAAAATGGCATACGGGCCAGAGGAAAGAGAAACTGGGTTACTCTGAATGTGTTGGGTTTTTTTCCCTCCCCTTTTTCCTTTGCTATGCTCCTTCCTCGAATGCTAATTACCAGCATCCTGCTGGAAATAAACACCCACAACCACTGAAATCTCTCTCCTTCCCCAGCTCCCGTCGGCTTTAAAGGCATTTTGCTTCTTAGCGTTATGACTCAGCTGTTTGGCACTCCGTTCCCCTTGCCTTGCTGAATCACCCTCCCTGCATTTCTGTGGCACCCTGCATTAGGCACGCAGAGATCATGCTGCTGTGTTGCGGGGAGGGAGGGAGGGATCAGGAAAACATGAAACCAAATTAGAGTTGGGTGGGAAAGGAGAAAATCCATCAGAGGACGTAACGGAATTATACAAGGTTGCCCTTTATGTCGGGTAGTCCTCTCCCACGTTGCTCCTGGAGTTCAGACAAGCCGTGTTCAATTACCAGCACAAGGAAAGGGAAGGTGCTTCTGAGGTTTTCCTTTTAACTAATGCTTTGGGGAAAGGCAAGAACATAGTCAGATGCCAGTCTGTGATATGCAGTAGATACATCCTGTTTCTATTGAAGCTGCATGCACTTTCTTAATGACCTGTTTTTCACTGGGCTTTACTGTATTAAACTGCCGAATGATGCATGACAGGGAGATTTCCCATCCCTGTTCAGCAGCCTCTCTCATCCCTGAAATAAGATGCAATGGGACTGATTCATCCCAAGTGAACATTACAGCGTTTGGGATGGATTTGGCTTGGTGGGCAGCAAAGAGGCTTACACCTTCTGTTGCTAGTGGGGCCTCATTGACTTCTGTCGCATCACCCCCTTAATGGCAGAACAGACTCTTATTACAGCCTCCTCTCTGGATTCCCTCGCCTCTAACGTTGTAGTTGCTCATTGAAGTCAGAACGTTGACTGCTCTGGCGTGAACAGGCATGGGATGAGTTGCCCTTTGCAACGCTCAGCGTTTACCAGTGCCAGCTCAACACTGGCTTGCAGCACCCCTGTGCGATTCCAGTCCCAGGCTGCTCACTCACAGCTCTGACTGCTCGAATCCTGGGCCTACGCACACAGCTCTGAAAGCATGCCTTGCTCCTCTGCTGAGCTTCCTTCCAGCTCTCCCAGTACACCCAGCTCGGCCTCGCAGCACGCTCTCGATGGTCCGAGCTTTGACCCCCCTCACGCACAGTTCTGCCAGCATCATCTTCTGTACCAATCTTGGGGACCGGGCACAGTTTTCATGGTCCCATGCTTGGGCTGGCGGCACGCATGACTGGGAACGGATGGCGTTTCCAGCTGCCAGGCTCCGCATCTGTTGGAGATTGTTCGTCAGGCTTGCAAAGGGATTCCTCACATTGGAGACACAATGCACTATGCCTGTGGCAGATTAGCAGCGGCTTCTGCTGGGATATTTATTGAGTCCATAGCGGGGGTGCTTCCGTTTCGGACGAGATGCTGAAACGAAAGGTCTTTTCTAGGGATGTCAACGTGTAGTTGGTCCCACGGTTAGCCAATCAGCGTATCGGTTAATCGTAATGACAGCGCGCAGCTCCCTGCCTCTGCTGTGCCTGGGGCTTAGCTAGACTCTCCGTCCTCCTCACGTCTGCTGCAGTCACCTTGAGCTGCAGATCTCGCGGAGGGGTGATACTTTCTAGTCGGAATATCAACGATCTCGCCAGCTCTGATCCCTGTTCTCCCCCCGCTTACGTCCCCTTTGAAACTCAACACTCTCCCACGCACCAGGCGAAGTCCCGACGTAGCCCTTCAGTCCTGCAGTGGAATTTTACATCCTTTGATTTATAATGCATCTGTAAACAAATTGCCTTGTCAGATCCTCTTTCATAATCTGGGTTAGGAGCTCATTTTACATGGGCATTAATGCTCACTCCCCACCCCCCAGCTGAGGACTTGGTGGAGCCAGTGGGTGCATTCCATTTCACCAGCCACGCATGTGAACATGAGTGAAAAGTGACTGAGTTTTAGAGTCAAACAAGCACAATTCCCCATTGTCTTCCTCCTTGCACTTCCTTCTAAAAGGCGTGCCTTTGCTCTCTTGAGGACAGTCGGCATGCTGCCATGATTCCGGAATGCCAGGCTCTCCAAGATTGGGAGGGACAGTCCTTGCAGAAGGGCAAGTTGACTTCCTAATCCCGTCAGAGCTTAAAACCAGCAGGAACACACCCGTAAGCTGTATCAGCCGTTCTCTGAAATGGCAGCTTTACTCTCCAGAATCTCAGTTTGCAGGTTTTTTTTAAAAAAAGTTAGTCTCTAGCTGGGATGCTTGCAAAGAAAACTTTTAAAGTGAGTGACTGCAGAGATGAGTGTTCAAAGAGCCTGGAAGAATAGCTCAAAGAAATGTGAGCTGCTCTGTGCACCTTGATGAGAGGTTAACTCAGACACCAGCTTTGCTCGCCATGTCATGGTGTGTGTGTGTGTGTGTGTGTGTCTGTGTGTGTGAGAGACAGATGGGTGCAGTTTACTGTGGGTGATGTCTTATTTTGATCCCATAAAAGCATGGCATTTTGGAAGATGCTAACGCTTATTTTTCCCCCCTTTAGTCAATTCATATCCAAGCCTAAATTACCCGGCAGAGCTTATGGCATGTTCTTTTCTTCCCAAAGGGAAGTCAAATCCAGGGTCCTTAGCAGTACCAAGCAACATACACAATCATATTCTAAACATCTTCACGAGGTACTGTTTCATTTTAGTAACAAAATGGGCAGGGCTTATTTTGTGGGTGGAGTCTGGAGGAGTACAGCCTCATTTTTCCCCCTTTCCCAATCTGTCCCGATGCCCATTTATTGATTTCTGAGCCACTGTGTTGAGATCGCCAAAAGGTACGTCAGCGGGGACCAATTACAATAGTGATTTCCTGGTCAGAGGAATACCAATTCTTTTGGTACAGGTCCTACTGGGGCAGCAAGCCCTGTTAGGTTGGTGACAGCAAAGGTGATGATCTCCTCTGGTCCAGCAAGCTCCCTCATTTGGGACCAGTCAAGTCCCAAGGGTGCTAGACCAGTGAAGTCCAACCTGTACAGGCCATGGAAGAACTTTTACTTGGTAACTTTTAGTCCTTCACTGCCATGTTCGGAGTGAATAATAGCAGATCGCTACTGTAACGCGTGTTTTCATCTAGGGATCCTAAGCATTTTACGAAGGAGCTGAGCCTCATTATCCCTATTTTACAGATTAGAAAACTGAGTCAGAGAGCAGGGTTAGGTAATGCCACTCAGTGGCAGAGCTGGGAGGAGAACTGAAATTGTCTTACTCCCAGGCAGTTAGGCCACTAGACTAGCAGTGAAATATTCTGTAGCACATACACCAATTTCAGCATATTGCTCACATGTAATAAGCAGAGCCAAAGTTCAGAAAGAACTGGGAGCAGTTCTTTCTGAATTTTTGCTCTGCTTATTGCATGTGAGCAATACACTCCTTTTCTAAAGGCAACAGCTGGGTGGTTGTAATAGCTTTTTTTTATGGGCCCAAAGGCACTAATTTACATTATGGACTAATGGGCTGCAAAATTTCAGTCTAAAAAGAGTTTAATTTTTTAGTCTGAAGGGAAAAAAAGGGGTGTTTTTTTGTTTTGTTTTTAATCTGGTCACTTCAGAGTGACCCAAATGATTTCTTTCCCCCCTAATTTGGTAAAAATTAATTTGCTTTCTGGCTGACACATTTTGTGCTACAGTCATTTTCAGACCAGAGCAACGTGTGAGTCAGAATGACCAGTTCACGTACATGTGCCTGTCGTCAGCTGAATGAGTTTAGTTATAGGTGCTGCTATTAGAGTATGCGATGAGCGAACAGCGTGATTCCCCTGCTCATATACATGTATCCGTGCTAGCTCCTATCAGACAAGTGCTGGAGTAAATCGTGGGGTGGACACGGTAGCATAGGTCGCAGCAGTGGGTGTACATGCAGGGCTGACGAGAAACTTCATTGAGCCCTGGAAGGAGCCATCTCCAGGCCCCCTGAAGGGGTGGAGTCAGGAGGAAGGGGCGGGGCTAGGAGCAAGCCTTTCCCACCTAGCTATTCAGCTTCACAGAGTGCACACCTATGGGGCCATTTAAAGGGCCCGGGACTCGGGCTGCTGTCAAGTCCAGGGTAGAAGCAGCCATGGCTGCGAGCCCTCTGACCTTTTCAATTGCAGGTCCCCGGGGCACCTGCACCCTTTGCCCCTCACTGTTGGCAGCCCTGGCCGTGCAGAGTACAGCTCCTTGCTTTCAGGCACTACCATGGCAACTCTGCAGTTCACATTGGCACTAGCTCGATGGAACTTAGCATGAGCATGTGTAAGCCAGGAGAGGAGTCAGACCCCTGGTTTGCGGGGTCGGCCCCGTCCTAGGTGGCAAGAGACAGCACGATGTAGGTTGTGCCGCCGCAGCACGTCCGGCGAAAACGTGCAACACCAGTGGGAAAGAGCTCTCACATCGGCGTTATAAAGCCACCTCCATGATCGGCAGAAGCTATGTCGGTGCGGGAAGCTCTCCAGCCGACAGTGCTGTCCACACCCGCGCTTATAGCACTGGAACTTATGCCGCTTAGGGCGGGTGGTTTTAGTTACACTGACATGGGCTATAATGTGGACCAAGCCTTAGTTTGAGACCAAAGTACTGCCAATCAGAAACACCGCCCCCTCCCCCAGCTCAGGGAGTTGTGGGGAGGTGTAGGGGACCGAGCGCTGGGAGTCTGGGTTCTGCTCTCAGCTCTGTTACTCACTCAGGGGGTGAGCTTACGTGTGTCATGGGCCTTGGCGTAGCAGCAGTTTCTGCAAAATGGAGAGGACAATTCTACAGTGGGATGAAGAACAGGCAAAAAATAAGAGTCAGACTTTTGCATTAATTCCTCCCCTACCTCTTGTCTGTTGAAAAAAACCCTTGCAGCTGATTTTAATCAGCCATAGGAGTCTTAGCAGCTTTTCCCTCCTGGTGTTTCATTGGTAGACTTAAAAATGTTCTGCCCGGCTCTAAAATAATACGTGCCTGTCTCACAAGCAGTTCCTAAGCATCGTGGCCAGCGGGTGGTCTCATTTGTTCACACCGCGGAGAAGTTACCCGTGCAGGTAGGGTCCTGCCTCTGGCTCGTGCTGCTCCGAAACTAGCAAGTCACTGGTGAAAGGCTCCGCATCACAACAGCTGATCTCACATGCCGTCCATTCCTGAGTCTGGTTGCCCACGCTCAAGAAAGATTGAATCAAGCGGGAAGAGGTGCAGAGAAGGGTGAGCTGGGGGCAGAAGAGGCTATTTTACGAGGGCAGAGAAGATGAGTGTGGTTTCTTCAGCCAGGCCAAATGAAGGCCAAGAAAGCAGTGGGATTGCTCTGTATCCGGGGGGCTGGACACCGGGGGACAAGGAGAGTTACTGACCCGAAAGGACATTGTTAGCCCAAGCACAAATGGGTGTAAACTGGCCATGAGTAAACTTAGGCTGGCAATGAGAAGAAGGTTTCTAACCCTGAGACGAGTGGGATTCTAGAACAGCCTCCTAATGGGAGTAGAAGGGGTAAGAAACCGAACTGGTTTTAAAATGGAGCTTGATAAGTTTCTGAACAGGTTTATAGGATGCGGTCACTTGTGAAAGCAGGGGCTGGACTTGATGACCCAGGAGATCCCTTCCAGTCTTATGTTCTTATACGTTTTTAGGAATTTTTGTTCTTGTTTCTATGTGAGTAGTAACCCTGCAGCACCTTAACGACTGATACATTTATTTGGGCATAAGCGTTCGTAGGCTGGAGCCTGCTTCATCAGAAGTGGATCCACTCCATGCATCTGACAAAGCAGGCTCCAGCCTACAAAAGCTTATGCCCTAATCAATTTGTGAGTCTTTAAGGTGCCACAGGACTCCTGGTTGTTTCTGCTGAAACAGACTAACACAGCCACTCTTCCACAATCCTCCCAACAGGACTGAGTATGTCTAGGGTTTTAAGAATGTCCAGACCAGTAGTTCTGAATGCCAACAGAAGATCTGGAGGGGATGTTGGCTTTACCCAATCTTGAATGGTTAGAAATCAGAGTGAAACCTAATGTGGGGAAAAGATTATCCTGCATCTGCTGCTGTGTGCAGTTCTTGCATTTTCCTTTCTGTCAGAGACAGAATTAGATGAACTGTCTATCTGATCCAGTTTGGCAATTTATATATTGCTAATTCGGGTATTTGGTGTGCCCCTGGGTGTTGTTTGTGTCACTAAAGGGGTTACATTTTGACTGTTTATCTCTGAGGCTAAGTAGGGACTTCATCCGCCATTAGCCCCACTAATTTAGATTTATCCCGAGTGTAAAGTAGAATGCAGCATGAGGTAGGGCATCCCAGGCTGATCCTTACGGTTTGGAATGTGCATCCAGGTCTTAGGATGAAAGAGGCTGTATCAATGCCAAAGGGTTTTATGCGTTGCTTGAGGTTGCAGTAGCCTGATAACATAATTGAATGGTTTACGTGACAAGAGTATATTACAGGGTCCCACCATGCCCATCTCTGCAAAAGCTGCTGCTGCCATTTTTGTAGCTGATGTTTTCCCATTAATGAAGGGGTTCTGATTTCAATTGTGTGGACGTCACTCCGCTGGAGGCCTCTGTGGAAATGAGAAACAGAAGCTGGTTTTGCAAGGGCATAGGTGCGAGGGAGATGTTCAGTAACTCGCTGCTGCCTCTGAACTCTTCACACGTGGCAAGGTTGAAGCCTTCCAGCGTCATTGTTCAAACTATGGAAACCTAGGTTTTGGGAGGCAGGGGGGAGCTTTTCTTTCTTTGCCCGGCTCTAGCTGTTATTGGCTGTTTTAATTTCTCTTTTGGCAATATGCTGTCAGGATACAAGTGCAGAATCTTTCTTGCTCAGAGGAACTGCCAAACCAGATGAGGCAAGGATCCGTCTCATTCAATATCCTGTCACTCACAGAGCTTAATACCAACAACTTCAGAGGAAGCTGCAGGAATCCCTGTGTATTTGCCCTAACCTGCACACAGGGGAAGCGTCTTCTTGGCCCCTATTAGTTTTTCCATCTTCCTTTGCAGCATGGGGCATGGGATCACTGCTGGGATCATCTGGGTATATCTCACTTCATCAGGTTCTTGTCATTGCAGAAGCCTTGGGCATTGGTTGCATCTAGGTCTCTGTTCCCTTCTCTCCTCTCCTCCGCCTGTTTCCTCTCGTCTCGTCTCTCCTCTCCTCCGCCTGTTTCTTCTCTTCTCTTCTCTTCTCTTCTCTTCTCTTCTCTTCTCTTCTCTTCTCTTCTCTTCTCTTCTCTTCTCTTCTCTTCTCTTCTCTTCTCTTCTCTCCTCTCCTCTCCTCTCCTCTGTTCTCTGCCTGTTTCCTCTCCTCTCCTCTCCTCTCCTCTCCTCTCCTCTCCTCTCCTCTCCTCTCTGAAGTAGATGCTCCCAATCTTTTCAGTCTCCTTTTTCTTTTTGGAGGGTGGTGATGTTGAACTTCTGTTTTGGGGACCAGGAAGATGCGTGGGCTGCACCTGGATTTTGTGCCCTGGGACAATGGGCCCTGTAGAAACCCCTGTTGAGCTGGGTTCCTACTTCTTTTTCCTGCAGGTGTGTTCTTCACCTTTCACACCTTTCATCTGGAGAGCGGCCATGACTACCTGCTCATCACCGAAAATGGCAGCTTCAGCCAGCCTCTGAAACAGCTTACCGGGTCCCGCCTGCCTCCTCCCATCAGTGCCGGACTCTTTGGGAACTTTTCCGCTCAGATCCGCTTCATTTCGGACTTCTCCATGTCCTACGAAGGATTCAACATCACCTTCTCGGGTAAGAGCAAAGACTGGTTCTCGTCCCATACTGAGTGCGGGTGCCAGGTTGAGCGTCCCAGAGATCGGTCGTCTACCTCTCCACATTTGCACCACTGATGCTCCTCAGCCCTGAACGGAAGTGGTTTGAAGATTTCTAGAACTACTGGGTGCCCCTCTACAGGGTGTTCAGTCCGGGCTGCTGTACAATTTTCAGCCATGGTGACTTGAGCCAAAATCAAACTGATTACCAAGTATAAGAGGCCCATTTTCTGAAGCCGTCAGATTATTATTATAATTACTATTATTAATTAATTTTATTTTGTATTACCATATCTCTTAGGGTCCTTAGGCAGGGACCAGTATCCATTCATCCATTCTTTATTTTAAATCAGGAATTTTAAGGGGTATTTCAGGTTTTTTATTTTATTCCGTGTCTTGTGATCCATGTAAGTATAACAGACATAACAATGTACCTGGGAAATTATATTTCTTCACTTTTGCCTGGCATAGCCAGTGGACTAAATCGGCTAAAATTAAATCCCTCTGCATCGATATTTATCATGCCTTTCCTGCTGGCTTGTTCTCCTCTCCTCAGTTTCAGGGAAGCCAGTTTCCTCTCTTGCTTCCTGGGGGTTGGCCAGCCCTCTTTGCTTTCAGCGCCTCCATTCCAGCTAATCAAAATGGCTACCAAGGCACAGTGGCTTCATTCTCAGCCCAGGAAGCTGGGGGAGATGGGATCCCATAGAAAGAAACTCCAAGAAATCTGGATTGTTTGGGGAAAAGAGCAAAGCATAGCTGGGCACTCCCGGTTCATTGGTCCTGTGCCCTGTTTATATGCCACAGGCACATCATCAAGCAACTCATCCAGTAACCCAGCCTCTGGTGCAGGCCTGGGCAAAATATGGCCTGTGGGCTGAATCCAGCCCACCAAGCCATCGGATCCGGCCCGCAGAGACAGTGGGAACCCCAGGCAGGCCCTCCTGCTTGTCCCACAGCCCTGCACATCGTTCAAAAACGTGGCTGCGGTACACTTTCTCTTTATGAGTCCGGAGGGGTGGGGGGAAGAGTCAGATGCTGCTCCTGCCTTCAGCACAATCCCATTGGCCGTTTTCTGGACAGAAACTGGACAGTGGGAGCTGCCTGTTTGAATAGCAGGCAGCCACGAAGTACAACCCTCCTGCTCAGTTACTCACTCAAGCACATGGATGAGCAGGCAGAAATATTTTAAGCTCTTCAGGCCTTTAGCTCGTCAGGCAGGCAGGCAGGTTTGGCTGTTGGCTGGTAAGTCTCCTGGCCAGAACCTGCTTCTGGCAGCCTAGCCTCTCCCTTCCTCGACCCTCTCCCTCCCACTCCTGCCCCGCTACTCCACATGCACCCATACCCCCTCCCAGATCTGGCACCCAAATCTCCTGCTCAAGATCACAGTCCCTTCCTACTCTAGGTCACATCCCAGAACCCTGCTCCCTAGTTCCCTGCCGTAGGTCACAACTGCCTCCTTCACCCAAATCCCCTCGCAGACTCCTTTCTCCCTCATGAATTCCTTACCCCAACCTTCTTCTGCACCCAACCTCCATCCCAGACCCTGCAACTCCTCTGTTAAAACCATGGACAAGTGTGGCCCTCGACAGTTTTCCAAAATCTTGGCGTGGCCCCCTGTCAAAAATTATGGCCCACCATTGCTCTGGTGGGCCTTAGAGAGAATATATGGCATGCAATGCCTTAGCCTTTAACCTGAGGGCACCATTGGGAAGCTGGACTGGTACATGCTTGCTGAGCTTTCTCTGCTCAAGCCACAGTAACAAAAGGGTGGCACGTTGGAGCGGTGTAAAGGATGTAGAGTTCTGAGGCCTGGTGCCTCAACTTCTGTTCATCACAGGGGAGCTTGTGGGTGCAAAGCGTTTGGCATTATTAATGGTTTGTATCACAATAGCACCTGTGGATCCCATCCAAGAGCCTGTTGTGCTAGGCTGTGTATAAACACATGCAAGCACCAGCCCCTACTCCAAACAGCTTACAAGAGGGGCAGAGGGCAGGAGGGGAAACTGAGGCACAGACAGGGGAAGTGACTGAGCCAAGAACAGAATCAAGGTCTCACGAGTCTAAATTCAGTCCCCTACCCCACCGGACTGTACCACCTCCCTCGCAAGCAGGGGAACTGACAGGATCACTGGATCCCTGGGCAACGTGGGGCGGGGCCCAGCTCTGTGCTCCCAGGAGGGGTGGGGCCTCAGGCAAAAGAGGCGGTGCTAGGGCAGCCAGCCCTCAGCGCCACCCAGGTGGCCCAGCACTTCCTCTCCCCCGCTGGCCCTCAGAGCCAGCCAGAGCACATAGGGTGGAGCTCTGGAGAGCACCAATTCTAAAAGGCCTCTGGCTCTGGCTGCTTTTGAGAATCACCAGGCGCCATGGCAATTGCCCCCTTTGCCTCCCTCTGCCCCATCTCTCGTCAGAAGACCTGCTCACAAGTCCAGGCTCCCTGTAATTGTACAATAGACTGGTTTCCCCAAGGCCATATTTCACATGTATGGAAATCTGCTTTGCCTGCAAAATGTGTGGTACAGCCAGGAAATGCGTATTTCAATGCACATGCAAACGGTCACTTGTCTTGTGAGCTCTCATTCCAGTGCGTGCAGATGGGTGTTTTGCGCTCCCCAGTCTGAACCCGTGCACGTGATTTCTTGCATGTTTGCCCATGGGCGCATTTTGGTGCCACGGCATTTTGAAAATACAGTCCCGGTGGTCTGGCTTTTCAGGATGCTCGTGCATGCTGGTAGACTGTAGAGGAAAAAAAAATCAGTGTTCTATATCTGATATGCACATCCTAGCTTTGAGGGGAACAGCTGCGAAATACTGCCTAATGGGGAAAACCTGAAAAAAAGCGGACGTAAGCTTTCATGGGCAAAATCCCACTTCATCTGACCATGCACCTGATGAAGTGCGTCTTTGCCCACAAAAGCTTATGCCCAAATCAATCTGTTGGTCTCTAAGGTGCCACAGGGGTCCTTGTTGTTTCTGAAGATACAGACTAACGCAACTACCTGTCTGAGGGTATGTCTACACTACCCTCCTAGTTCGAACTAGGAGGGTAATGTATGCATACCGCACTTGCTAATGAAGCCCGGGATTTGAATTTCCCGGGCTTCATTAGCATAAGCGGGGAGCCGCCATTTTTAAATCCCCGCTGCTTCGAACCCCGTGTAGCGCGGCTACACGGGGCTCGAACTAGGTAGTTCGGACTAGGGTGCCTATTCCGAATTACCGGTACACCTCGTTTCACGAGGAGTAACGGTAGTTCGGAATAGGACCCTAGTCCGAACTACCTAGTTCGAGCCCCGTGTAGCCGCGCTACACGGGGTTCGAAGCAGCGGGGATTTAAAAATGGCGGCTCCCTGCTTATGCTAATGAAGCCCGGGAAATTCAAATCCCGGGCTTCATTAGCAAGTGCGGTATGCATACATTACCCCGCTAGTTCGAACTAGCGGGGTAGTGTAGACATACCCTGACACTGATAACAATTGTGATTATAATGCCGAGTGCTGTGGTGAAAAGACAGGCCAAGTGTGACACACCTGTCTAGAGCTGGAATTTATCTCATGAACTGCTCTGGGCGGTGCAGCAACCTAAGCATTCATTTTAAATAGCTGGATTAGGCCTTCTGAAACCAGGAGTTCAAATCTCATCCGTTTAAACCCCCACAGCAAACAGAGCAAACATGTTTTCATTCACATGTTAATGAAAAATGGCTTCTGATCAAACAAAAAAAGTGGCAAACAAATACGTCCCCTTCTATTGACAAGATTTTGTCAACATTATTTTTTTCTGTGTGTCATCTAAAATTAGGATTCAGTTTTTAAAAAATTTTGGCTGTCATAAACCAAATAACTTTTGGATGGGGAGGGGCTTTTTTAATAAAAAACCTGAACAGTTTGATGAAAAATGCTTTTTCTTTTTTCTGTTTTGTGGTGAATGCAGCCTCATTCCACTAGAACAAATAAAGTGACTAGCCAGCAACTTACTCTGTGTGAGTCTTTTGGGATGACACTTTTAAAAAATCGTCTCAGAGGGGTTAGCCACGTTGGTCTGTAACTTGAAAAACAACGAGTAGTCATGTGGCACCTTAGGCCAGGTCAACACTACAGGGGAAAGTTGATGTAAGGTATGCAACTCCAGCTACGTTAATTACGTACTGGAGTCAACGTATCTTAAATCTCATTTTGACGCCGTCCACTCTAGGGATGTTAAATTTAGTTTAATCAACTAATCAAGTAGTCGATGGATTTTCCATCGACTAGTCAATTAGTCGATAAGCCAGGGAGCCACAGAGGGGTTAGCTCCTGGCCTAGGAGCTAGCCCTGCTTTGGCTCTGTATTTTAAATGTATTAAGGTCCTGCTGGCTCTCTATGCATTTAAAAGGCAAAAGCAAAGTGTGGGGAAGGACCCAACACGAGCCAGGAATCACATGTCCTGGTTCATACTGGGTCCTCCTCTCTGCACTTCTGATTTTTAAATGTATTAAGAGCTGGCAGGACTGGGTGCGAGCTGGAATTCAGTTGATTCTTGTCTTGCGCCCGGTCCCAGGCACTGTGCCTCTACTTCCCCTGCCTCCCATGGAGACAGTGCTGGGGGAACTGGCTTTTAAGCCAGCTCCCCCCAGCACCAGCTGCTGCTCCTCCCCTTGCTGCCTGTGTCAGAGGCCTGTGTCAGAGGCAGGAGGTCAACAGGAGCAGGGCGCCATGTCGCCAGGAGCACCCTCTCCATTCGAATTAGTGGGTCTTCACTAGACCCACTAATTCAAACCCTGGAAGATCGACTGTGGCAGCATCGATCTTCTCCATAGCGTAGACAAGAATTTAGAGACTAACAAAAATATATATCGTATCATGAGCTATTGTGAGTAAAACTCACTTCTAGCTCATCTGATGAAGTGGGTTTTACCCATGAAAGCTTGTGATACTATATATTTTTGTTAGTCTCTAAGGTGCCACAGGACTACTCGTTACTTTCAAAAAGCTAGCTCTGAAAGGAGCAGACAGGAAGTCAAAAATCCCCATGATATTTTTCAGATTATGCCCCTGGTGTGCTTGGCTATTCCTCCCATCCTCTTTTACACGGTGCAGTGTTCAGTGAGATTCCACTGCAGAGGTACGTGGGTACATTTCACTGGTGTCTGGGTTCTCTCAGGCACTTTACACCATCACTGAAGGATAAAAGGTCTGATCGTAATGTAGGCTAAATATTGTCTTGATGGCTGACTGGATAGAGCAGATCTGAGAGAGGGAAATGCAGACTTGAATATAACACAGGGTGCTAAGAGGGGGCTCTTGAGAAGAAGAGAAGATGAGGGGGAATATTAGGTTTGACTTCCCATGTCATTTACCTCAGTCCAAAGGGAGAAGAAACGGCCTCCATTTTGATTTGGCACCAGAGACATTGCTTCGCACTCCCATGAATCTGGTGTCACTGTTGGAGGATGAGGTCCTGTGTCAGGTTAAATCCACTGTTCACCTAGGATGACACCCTGGCTGTGTCTACACTGGCATGAATTTCCGGAAATGCTTAAAACAGAATAGTTTTCGTTATAAGTATTTCCAGAAAAGAGCATCTACATTGGCCACAGATGCTTTTCCGGAAAAGCCCTTTTTCCGGAAAAGCATCTGTGACCAATGTAGATGCGCTTTTCCGGAAAAGAGCCCCGATCGTCATTTTCGCGATCGGGGCTTTTTTCCGGAAAAGAATACTGGGCTGTCTACACTGGCCCTTTTCCGGAACAGTTTTCCAGAATAAGGACTTATGCCCGAGTGGGAGCAGCGTAGCTTTTCCGGAATAGCGGCTGATTTTGTACAGTAGAGAGTCGTTGCTTTTCCGGAAATTCAAGGGCCAGTGTAGACAGCTCGCAGCTTATTCCGGAAAAGCGGCTGATTTTCCGGAATAAGTGGCCCAGTGTAGACACAGCCCCCAGGTTTAAGTGAAATCAGGTTTAAGTGAAACTTATGTGCCGGCCTTGCACCTGCCCATCTGTGCTGGCATGAATTGCACCCAGACCGAGCAATGTTGTCCTCTCTGTTTGTTTCCATAGCTCCTTGCAAATGGGGGGAAAGGGAGTCTCCCGAGCCACCCTCTAACACAACATCCTTGTGTCCCTCTGTAGAGTACGACCTGGAGCCCTGCGACGAGCCTGAGGTCCCGGCCTACAGCATCCGGAAGGGCCTGCAATTCGGGGTGGGGGACGTACTGACTTTCTCCTGCTTCCCCGGGTACCGGCTGGAGGGCGTGTCGCGCATCACCTGCCTGGGGGGTAGACGGCGTGTGTGGAGTTCGCCTCTGCCAAGGTGTGTTGGTAGGTGGTCACGTGCTTTCATTTTGCTTGGTCGACGTATTATATCAGAATGTGAAAGGGGAGGGGCGTGGGGCAGCGGGATGCGGCATCCGCCCCACTCCGGGGACGTGTCTTTGTGCTCGCTGTGTGGGCTGGGAGGGAGAGGGAATGAGCCACAGCTCTGGAGACTATCCACAGAGAGGTGTGGGAGGGCCCCGCATCCCTGTTGAGAAAGTCTTGTAAAGAAGGCTAGAAAACTATATCCAGGGCGCACAGAATCATAGGGTACTGGCATGCGGGGGGCTGCAGAGGAGGTGTCCGCGACCCAACGGAACAGGAATTAAGACAGAGACTCTTCTGGAAACGTCATTCCGCACTCCAGAAATGAAACTTTTTGGTTAGAAAATGTCCACCAGGATGTTCTCACCATTTCAAACCCTTGTTCTCATTTTCAAATTGAGAGGCTCATCAAAACTGACCCTTTCCCACAAACAATTGCAGTTTTCATAAATCTGAATTTGCAAGGGCAACTCCTGGCCTGCTCTATTCAGGACTAGAAATCATGAACCCTAGGTTCTACCTCCTCCACTGGCTCAGCATTAGACAAGCCACTTACAGCTTGATTTTTCAGAGGCACCGAATGCTCACAGTTTTCCTTTGAGAGTCAGAAGAAGCTGCAGCTGCTCAGCAGTCTGGAAAAATCAGGCTTCTTAATTCTTCTGTGCCTCTGGGTCAAGGTGGGCTGGGCCTTGAGGCCCCCTCCTGGAGGCCTTGTGGTCCTGCCATACCCCATCCTAACTAAAGGCTATAGAGAGGTCCTCCAAGCTGGCTAGAGTGGCTACAGAGGAAGCAGCCAATCAGGGGCCAGGAAGGCCATATAAAAGGAGCTAGAGAACAGAGCAGAAGCAGTTTTCTCTTTGGAGCTCAAGGTGTGCAGACTGGATGACAGGCCGACTGAGAGAGCAGCTGTGGTAGTGTAGAGAGCTTGCTGTGGAGAGCTTCTTGCACACTGGACTTTGTTGGGACTGGGAGATACAACCCTGAGGAGGAGGAGGAGGAGGAGGAGGAGACGTTGCTTCCTGGAAGAAAGCCTTGAAGGCACCTCACTATTCCACAGTGGAAACAGACCAAGGGACATTATGAAGGGATTTGTTTATGTGGCACACCGCCTGTGGGTGACTCAGCTGGAGGGCTGGGCCCCAAATGATCCCCCCTAACCAGAGAGTGCAGGCACTCACACTCGGCCAAGGGGAGCGCTAGCGAGAGGTGAGTGCGACCTTGTTCCTGCCTCATTTTCTCAACTGCTCTTGGTGTTATTTTTCCAGTACAAGATCAAAGCTCTGTTGTGCTGTCTAGGCAGGAAATATGAGACAAACCTTTTCTGGGAAGTCTCAGAGGGGTCGCCGTGTTCATCTGTAGCTTTAAAAATGAGTAGTCCCGTGGCTAGATGTATTACATACATCTTTTTTGTTAGTCCTCTAAGGTGCTAAAAGACTACACATTATTTTCTGGAAAGACATTCTAAATGGACAAGACAGACAAAAGAAATATGATTATCCCCACTTTACAGATGGGGAGTTGAGGCCCAGAGAAATAAGAGGGTTGCCCAGGGTCACACTGGGAGGAAATCCACCTCTGCTGAGTCCCGATCCAATGTTGTAATGCCAAAACCACCCTTCTTCTAGAAAGTAGCTTGCTTTGAAAATGCTGAGCCTTTCAGACACTGTGGAATCCGAACATTGGCTTGATCTCAAATCATAGAATCCTAGAGTTGGAAGAGACCTCAGGAATCATTGAGTCCAACTTCCCTGCCCAAAGCAGGACTAATCCCAACTAAATCATCCCAGCCAGGGCTTTGTCAAACCAGGACTTAAAAACCTCTAGAGATGACACAGTGTTTGTATTGGGAGAGAGTGCACAGAAAAGGATCTAAGTAGGTAGGGTGGGGGATGAACCCCAGTGGAAACATGTCCCGTGACAAAAGGAGCAAAGAGATATTCTGAGGGTAAAGTAAATATAGTCTATATCCCGACTACTTGTCTGCTCAGCGGAGCAGTTCTGGAGTTCTCTCCCTAGCAAAGAGTGCTGTGGCTTTCCTTCTGCGACAGAAAACGGGGTGGGGTTAAAGTGACTCCTCTTTAAAAAGTCTCCAGGCTTAAGTTTTGGGAGAAAACAAAGGTGCATGGACTTGAACTCATTTGGGAAACAAAAAATGAATATGAGAGAGCTGAAAAACCTTCATCTTTCCACCAGCTTCTCCCCTTTTTGGTTGAAATTACTAGTGTTGGCAGCTTGGTGAAGGAGAGAAGTGCTTGGATGTTAAGGGAACAATGAACCGTTTCTCGAACTTTGCCCAGTCTTCTGTCTTCATCTTTATTCTTGGGAAGGTTGTAAAGTGAACAAGCTGAGTTAGGCTACATTGACATTGGCAAGATTTTGTGCAAAAGCATTTGCTTTTGCACAAAATCTTGCCACCTGTCTACACTAGCCGCGAGTACTTGCACAAGAACACTGATGTTCTAATGTGTGAAATCAGGGCTTCTTGCACAAATACTCTGACACTCCCGCTCAGGGATAAGCCCTCTTGCGCAAGAGGCCAGTGTAGACAGGCAACATCAATGTCTTGCGCAAGAAAGCCCGATGTTTAAAATGGCCATCAGAGCTTTCTTGCGCAAGAGAGCGTCTACACTGGCATGGATGCTCATGCGCAAAAGCACATCTTTTGCACAAAGGCACGTGCCAGGGTAGACACTCTCTTACTCAAATACTCTACCGCAAAAACTCTTGCATTAAAGAGTATTTGTGCAAAATCTTGCCAATATAGACATAGCCTTAGTGTTTGAAATTATTTGTGAATGTCGCCTCAGCCTATTTTCCTGCACAACCAGCCTTTGCCAGTGTTACAATTTGTTATCAGTAATCAACAGCCAAACACTGAGATTTTCTCGGTGTTGGTTAGCTAAATAACATGGTACTGTTTTTTTTGTTTTGTTTGTTTTCATAGGGGGTAACTTAAAGAAGCACAAAGGCAAATGGTTGACTAGCACAATGTAAGATGCACATCAAAATTTCCTTCCGGGCCCTGCTTCGGGAAAGCATTTAAGCATGTGCTTAAGCCCCATTGACTTCAGAGTTAGGAAGGCACATGGGGGCTTTTATGATTTGGAACCTCAGTGAGTAATAATGCATCCAAGCTTCAATTATGGTTTTTTTCTTTTTTGCAAATAGCTGTGCTAGTAAAGCCCATTCCTTTGAATGCTCCTAGAACATGCACAATCCTGTTAGGACTAATCTTTTAAAGCTGAAGTTTTGAAGACTTTTCTAAACACTATTTGTTCTGCCCTGATCATTTCCGAAATGACAGTTGCACTTGAAAAGAGAGCACAAGGCAATGTTGGTTGTGGGAGGGGAGCGTGGAACAGACCGAGTACCCCTATATGCAAAAGTGCCAGGATGCAAATATCACTGTATGCATGTATCCTATTGCGAGTGTTTCCATATGGTGCTTACAGTGTTTCTTTGTGTCTTCCCACAGCTGAATGTGGCTCATCTGTCACCGGAACTCAAGGTATTCTGTTGTCCCCCAACTATCCAATAAACTACAATAACAATCACGAATGCATCTACTCCATCCAAACCCAGCCAGGAAAGGGAATTCAGCTGAAAGCCAGGACTTTTGAACTGGAATCAGGGGATGTTCTTAAGGTAATACCCCTCTCTCCTCTGTTGGAAGTAATATAGACGCTTGTAATGACAAATAACATTCTGAACATCTCTTTCTTGGTTAGCCAGTTACCATTTAACTGATAAACACCCATCTGGAAAGGCAAATGTACTGATTTATCAAGCAATATCCACAGTTATCAATGATAGCTATCATTTGTATGGTGGTAACACCTAGAAATGCCTTCCTATTTCTGGACCAGAAGTCTATTGTGCAAGGTGCTGTACAAACACAGAACAAAGGGATAGTCCCTGTCCTCAGTCTAAGTTGTATCAGCAGCATCTGGAAAATGGTACAGCCGTGAGTCTTTGGGCGAAAACATGAGCTGCCTCAAAGAGTTATGAAGCAGATATTTAGAGTGGTGCACATGTGGACATAGGGAAAGGGTTTGCATTATTTGTGTCCATAATGCTTGGAGTGCAGGTCCATAAAGCTTGGACTGCAACACCCTACAGAGCATTACTGAATTTGGATCAGCCTCAGGAATGAGTAAAGTCATTTGGATAAATCAAAGAACATACCTGTAATTTCTGGCTAAATTGGAAATTCCAAAAGTATTGCATAAGAGATTACCAAGTGGTCTTTATAATGTAGATGAAGCAAGTTAATGGCTGGTTAATACTGGCGAAACTAAGGGAAACCCTTTTCTCCCAGACAAGCAACTTGGAGAGCTGTCTGTTTCGGGGGGTAGCTGGTTTTATCAATCTCCCCAAATTCCTTGAGTTTCAGATTTTGTTGATTAGCCACTTTATTGTCTTCTGGGTCCAACTCTCCTTTGCTGTATGCCCACATAGGCATCATTGCTGGTGAAAGATGCTGGGTTGGTAGGTCTCGCAGCTGAACTGCACAGCACAGGCAGCAGCCAGATGGATTTCTACCAGGCGACTCTTTCCTCCGTCCTTGGTCGTCCCCAAGAGGGTGGGATGTCCGTTTAGTCCTTTACCATTTACCGAGATTTCCAACACGACTGCCCATTGTTGTGTTGTTTGTAATGTCCTAGTCCAAGGATGGGCAAAATACGGCCCACAGGCCAGGTACGGCTTGCCAAGCCCTTTAGTCCAGCCTGCCAGCCCGTGTGGCATGGAGCCGCGCTGCTCAAAGAGATTTTACTGGAGGCAGTGCAGCACAATTTCTCAGCTCCCATTTGCCAGTTTCCAGCCAATGGGAGCTGAAAGATTTTGCTGGGGGCAGGAACAGCTCGTGAAGCCTTCCCCCCACTCCTGCAGCACAGAGAGCTACATGGAACAGCTAGCCATGGGGCTGCTGTGGCAGGCAGGGAAGCGTGCTCGAAAGAACTGCTGGCCAGGAGCTGCTTAGGTAAAGTACCTCCCAGCTAGAACCTGCCTCTGGCATCCCATCCTCTCCTGCATGCAACTACCTCTCAGACCCTGCACCCTCTCCCATGCCCCTCCCCTAGGCCAGAATCTTCTCCTGCACCCATACACCCTCCTGGACCCTGCCCTGTAATCACCGGTCATAACCCCGCCTTCACCCAAACTCCCTCTCAGACCCCACACGGACCCTCCTGCACCCCGAGTTCCCTTCTGCAGCTGACCTTTGTCCCACACCCTGCCCCCCCCATAAAAAAATGCGGCCCGTGACCACTTGCCAAAATCTTGGAGTGCCCCACCCCATCAAATGATTGTCCTGGTTGGATATTAAGAAAGACTATTTCCTTAAGGGTGTGTCTAGACCACAGGGTTTTTTCTAAAAAAGTGGCCTTTTTTTGAAAAAAAACTTCCCGTGTCTAGACAGCCGCCGCGTTAGTTTGAAAGTAAATCGAAAGAACACAGCAGGTTTTTCAACTGCAGAAAACCTCGTTTTACGAGGAAGAACGCCTTTTGTCGAGAATGCTCTTTTGAAAAAAGGCGCTATGTAATGCAAACTGTGCTTTTTCGAAAGAGAGCATCCAGATTGCCTGGGGGCTCTCTTTCGAAAAAGCGGCTTGCTTTTTCGAAAGTATTGCTTGTCTAGATACTCTCTTTCGAAAGAGGCTTGCAGTCTAGACGTAGCCTTAGAGGGTGGAAAAGCACTGGGATAGATTCCCTAGGGAGGTGGTGGAATCTCCATCCCTAAAGGTTTTTAAGGCCTGGCTGGGATGATTGACTTGGGGTTGGTCCTGCTTTTTCGGGGGGCTGGACTCAATGACTCCTGAGATCTCTTCCAGCCCTGGGATTCTCTGATTGCTCACCCCTAATATAGACACATTGTTGTCCCATGCCTCAGAAACTGGACTGAATTCTCTACATGGGTCACTATAAAGCCAGCCAACTGGTAGCTACCACTTATCACTTAAGGCCTGATCCAGAGTCCCTGGAAGTCAGTGGAAAGAGTCCGTTTAACTGTAGATCAAGAAATGCAGCTGAACCTTAGCAATGTCTGCAGTTGGGATGCCTCACTGGGGTTAAAAAGAGAGGTGCAGATGACTGCGTATTTGTGTGATGTATGTGAAACAACATCCCACCATCTATGGGTGCTGTGCAATTTGTGTTGCTATTATGCGCGAATTTGCAGCGCTTACAGCACGAGCCAACCCCCCATCTCCCAGTTCTCCCTGTTGTCTGTCATGGCTGGCTTTGGCACACAAAATAGAAGCAACATTAACATGCCACTTTGCATGCTTCAGTTTAGCGTTGATTGTTTCATGATGATTTGCAGGCTGCTAATAAACAAGTCAATAAAATATATATTCTATAAAATTAATATCACTGCAACTTCTGTGAGCAAATCCTTGCTGAGAGCCAGGGAGAGGCCTCTGTCTTTTATGTAAAGGCCGTGCAGTGTTGTTTCAATTCATAAAAACCAAGGGAACTATCCTGCAAAGACAGCTAAGAGGAAATATTTTGTGATTTGTAGTAGGTAGCGAGAGATGGAGCAGTAATCTGGCATCTTCGACATCACACAGAGCAGCAGATCCTGCCCAGTGTGTGGAAATGTTTCGAAATAGAGGGAGAAATGACTGTGTGTCAGAGATTTGCTGGAATACCAGGGGGCCACACCCTGCAGCCAAACGTCCATTCTTACCCACATTGTTAAAAAGCTGCGCAAATGAATCCGGAGGATGCACAAGGTCCTTTGGCTTATTTTGTGTGGCTAAGTGTCAGGGCTGATTTGCCCACAAAAGATTATTGAAATGCAAAAGGCCAGACCCAAGCTGTTCAGCCGTGCAGCACCCAGCGTTGGATTAATCTGCATTTACACATTTCAGGACTTAAATAGAGGGAGACAAATCTAGGCCATGTTGTATTAACCACAAAGAACTGCCTTTTGTAGGGAGCACTATTACAAGCTCCATGCCACTGTGCTAAACCATCTCCCAGGGAAAAACCCTGTCCTGATTTATATGGTGCACGCTGAATCCCCTGACATGCTATCCACTGATTCATTGGAAAGAGAGAAATTTCCTGCTACTGCAAAGCATGCTTAGGGTATTGAAATGTTGGGCTAGCCTAACAAATATTGACATCAGGTCCTTACCAACTAGAGCCCACACACTGGAAAGAGACATATTTGGCAGAAAGAATAGGCTGCAATGCTAAACTCCACTGAAATATACTAGACGGGGAGGAACTTTCAGATCGGAGCAGGGAAAGGAAATATTTCATTAATCTCTGTCATACTTATATGGCCCCTGTTCCCATGCGATCTGAGCCCCTCCTCACCTTGAATGTATTGATCATCGCAACATCTTGTGAGTATGGAAGTATTTCTCTCCATGTTTATAGGTCTGAAAATGAGGCACAGAGACACATAGGCCAGGTCTACACTGTGAGAGAAGGTCAGCTTAAAGTACGCAACTCAGGCTACATAAATAATATAGCTGGAGTCAACGTACCTTAAGCCAAGCTTGGTGCCATCTCCACAGTGGGAGGTCAATGGGAGAAATGCTTCTGTCGACTTTCCTTACGCCTCATGACAGCGAGGAGCACTGACGTCAATGGGGGCACCCTCAGCATTTGATTTAGCAGGTCTTTACTAGACCCACTGAATTGAACTCCAGAAGATCAATTGCTAGAGCATCAAACCTCCATAAGTGGAGATGTGACTTCAGGCTTAGTCAACACTAGAAAATGACATAGTTAAAACGATGTCGTTCTGGAATATGAAATAATCCTTCCCATTGGCACAGTGTCTACACTGAAGCACTATAGCTCCATAGTGTTTTAAGTGTAGACAAGCCACGAGTGTCTTGCACAAAATCACACAGGAAGCCTGTAGCAGGGCAGGGAATTCAGTCCTTCCGCCCTGCTGAAATGGGGACAGACGTAAACGAAAGGCATCCCAGATTGTTTCTTCCCAGATTGTCTGCATCATGACAAGACAACTTGCAGCATGAGGCAGCCGAGTTGTGTGTGCGTGTGTGCGCGTGCTTGTGTGCGTGGTTTTGTTTAGCCCAACAAAAGGTTGTGTGCTGGGTTAGCCACAGGGCTAGATTTGGGGTGTCTGTACTTCCAAAGTACTGGCAGGGAGACATGGACGACTCAGGTCATCGGTGATCATAATAAGGAAGCTCTCTCTTCTGGGTCGTTAATTAGCATGTTCAATGCCTGCTACACAGGTGACCCCAGTCACAACCCCTTTCCCCCCCCCCCAAAAAAAATTCACTCTTATGTTACTGGGACAGAGGGAACTCTCAAATGGGAGTGGGGAAGCATTGGAGCTGGTGATCTGCTCCTGAACAGGACACATGAGATGAGTCTGGCTGGCTCTAATCAACCCGAGATCGTCTCACTGGCTGCTGGAAGGGGTTTGGGTCCCGTGTGAGTCCAGACCCGGCTCCTTCCAAGGAGAGGCAGGAGGTGGAGCAGCACCAAAGAAGGGCCTGTTACTGATGGAACATTAGAGGGGAGAGTATCTCAGAGGAGGACTCTCTCGACAGGCACCAGATCAGGAGAGAAGCAATGCCTTGCAAAAGAAGAGCTGGAATGTGGGGGAATTTGGGCATGGGCTGGGGCCTGCCTTTGGACTCACCAGTGAGCCAGGAGAGACTTTGAACGTGTTTTGGGCTCTCAGAGCATGACAGGAGAATTTTGGTGGAAATGGGCCTAAAAGCGAATGAGTGTAGATGATGATAAAATAAATACAGGGTGTCCAAAATACATTTAAAAAAATATGGACATATAGCGAAACGATGTAAAGTGGGAATTTTTTCCTCATTGGCGCGACTTGGTTGTGGGTTTTTTTGGCATGACACAAGAGTGGGGAATGTGAGGACTTATAATGCAACCGTTCCTACAAGCGCTAACAATGTTAGTGCGGAACCAATGTATACCGGGGCAACGTATAGCGGGGACGTCCTGTACTGATGCACTCCCTTTTTAAGCACTGCTGCATTCCCAGCTTCCTTCCCCAACCCCAGGCCTTCCCACTTCTGCAGTGGTCCTTCTGGTTCATGAGTCAATAACCCAGCATCAGGCATCCTTGTGGATGTTCTCATTCGTGTGATCAACAATTAAACGGGTAGCCCTCTGTCCCCCTCTGGTGGCTAGACCATGGAACTGCCAGATAGACAATGTTTTCGTTTGTTTGTTTTTTGCCTTCCAGGTCTATGACGGTAACAATAACTCTGCCCGCCTGCTGGGCTCCTTCAGCCGCACGGAGATGTTGGGCACGAGCATCAACAGCACCTCCAGCAGCATGTGGCTCGAATTTATCTCCAACAGCGAGAACACGAGCAAAGGCTTTGAGCTACAGTTTTCTAGTAAGTCCCAGGCTGCTTGCCAAGAGGCTCACACTAACACCAGGGTCCCATTGCTCTTGGTGCTATACAAGGCATGTCTTGCCCTTAAGGGCTAGTAGTGTCAATAGACATCACAGAGAAAGCCTGATGGAAAAGCAGCGTTCTTATCTTCGTATTGACACAAGGCAAAGAGGTTATGCCCTGGTCTACACCTAAATGTTTTACTGGCATCCATGCCAGAGATGGAATTATACTGGTAAAAAGTCCTTTGGCCAGTAGAGCTTATTTCATTTGTGGATCTGGTACATGCTGCATCTTCACCGGAAAGGAGTGCCAGCCACTGTTCCCTGTAAGTTGTGCCCTTTTGTGGCCTCTCAAAAGAGATTCAGATGCTGCCCAGTTGAATACAAGAGTGCCCATAGCTTACAGTTTTTTTGTTCCAATGGGTGGTGCACATTCACACTTGCCTCAGTGCACATAAAACATTATTCCACACATAGATGGAAAAAATCCCTACATGGATGGAAAAAAATTCAGAGGGAACATTGGTGCCAGTATAACTGTATGTGTAGAGCCCTAGAAAAGGTGATGACAAGGCCTGGGGACTTGCCGGAGGTCACACTGGGAGTCTGACAAAGTTGGGAGCTGAATCCGTGGATCCCCATTTGAGTGCCTTAATCACAAAGCCACCCTTCATCTAACATTCCTTCTTCCCCACTAGCCATGGGATCCACAGTAGGTGGAGAAAATGCTCACACCTGGTGCCCAGAGCAGTCAATATGTTATCATCTTCCTCCATTTATTCGTGTACCTGAATAGTTGAATATTTGACAAAACCAGCTTCCTCTTCTCTGGTTCCAGGTTTTGAGCTCATCAAGTGCGAGGACCCCGGCATCCCACAGTTTGGCTACAAGGTTCATGATGAGGGGCACTTTGCAGGCAGTTCTGTCTCCTTTAGCTGCGACCCTGGCTATTCGTTACGAGGCAGCAGGGCGCTGGTCTGTTTGACGGGCGAACGCAGAGCCTGGGACCAAGCGCTGCCGGCGTGTGTGGGTATGTCCACTGTCATTCCAGTTCTTTCTTTGCTAAGTGCTCCATTTGCATCTCCCACCCCAAATGCCCCTCCCACTTGTGTAGCCAGTCCACTAGCCTGATACGGCCTTGTGTTGATTCCCACCCATTGACTCTAACAGAGGCAGCACTGTAGAGCCCTTTCCATGTGTCCTTTGGTCAGACATCTTTGGGTTGTGACTATAGATTGAGAGCACTGAGCTGTGCGTGTGTACCACAAACAGCCCCTTATGCAGTGTACCTCAGTCCTGACCTGAAACAACCCTTGCTATCAACTTCAAGCTGTGGTCCCTTCAACACAACTCTGCTAATGTTCCTCACCTGTACCTCTCCTGTTGTTCTGACCTTCGTCCTCTCTTAGGCAGGTCTACACTAAAAGGGAAGGTTGAATCAAGATACACAACTCCAGCTATGTTAATTATGTAGCTGGAGTCAACGTACCTTGTTTTGAGTTTTCCTGACGTCCCCACAACGGGAGGCAAATGGGAGTGAATTCTCCCATTAGCTTCCCGTACTCCTCACAGAAGCTGGAGTACTGGCTGCCAACGAGGTTACCCTCTGAGTTTGATTTAGCGAGTCTTAACTAGACTCGCTCAGTTGAACTCCGGAAGATCAATCATAGCAGCCTTAAATGTGCTAAGCTGACCGGTGATTTCTGTTAATGGCAGACGTCAACTGAGAGCTAAGTTTCAACAGTGAAACTCACTTTGAGAACGACACAAGATTTAATTCCAGATTCTCAGTGATTTTAACTCTGTTGCATTCATTCTCTTAATTTGCCTCCTCTCCACCACCCCCAAGTGGTCCATTCTTCTCCTTACCCACAAGAGTGGTACCTTCTTGCCTAGACGAGTCTGAAATTAAAACCTCAGTATCCAAAATGAAAGTGACTCCCATGGGCTAAATTTTCACCACGGATTCTTAAAATTCACTTGCAATGTTGATTTGATCTCTTCTTGTGATGTGTTCAATGGCATCCATTTTGTCATGGGGGAAGGAGAGCTGTGTGCATAAACAGATAGTTGTTGTTTATATGGCAGTGCCGAAAATATAAGACATGTTAGACCAGCGTTTATTAAACTGCGTTCTGTGGCACACGAGGCAGTCAGAGGTGTGCCGTGGAGACAACAGAAAATTTCTGCTCCCCCGTCCCCTGCAGAGCCCGTAGACAACTCACAGTGGGGCTGCCCCCCAGCCCGCAGGACGGCCCCTGTCCCATGGGGTCTCCGCTGCTGAGCAGCCGCCTCCTCCTCCACGTGCGCAGGCGGCCACTTTTACTGCGGCTGCTGCTTCTGGGAGTGGGAGGGGTGGCTGGAGCTGAGGAGCCGCTCCTGGACCTCGGCGTTTTAAAACTGCCGCCTGTGGGGAACCTGGCTCAGGCTCTGCCACCCGCCCCCGCCCCTGCCTGTGGCGCACTCGGGCTCTGCTGCCACCCCCCTCGGGGCTCGCTTGGGCTTTGCTGCCCCCCATGTATTGCTGCTCTCTCTCCTCTGCGCCCCGCCCCAGCCAGCTGGGGAAGTGGCAGTTTAATCTGGTGGGGACGGCTGGCGTTTCCACTCTTCCCATCTCCCACGCCCTGCCAGCGGGAAGCCTGGCCTGGTGCTGCAGCTGCACTGGGGTCCCCCGCTGCATGGGCTGCGGGGGAGGGGACTGAGCTCTCCATCCCCCTCCCCCTATCAAGACTCCGCATTCCCGGCTTGCTCTGACACCCTGCCCTGAGTCCCCTCCTGCATCCTCCCTGCCGCAAGTCTCCTCCTCCACCCTCCCTCCTGGCCAGACACCCTGCCCCAAGACCCTCCTCCCCCCCTCCCTCCTGGCCAGACACCCTGCCCCGAGACCCTCCTTCCCCCCTCCCTCCTGGCCGGACACCCTGCCCCGAGACCCTCCTTCCCCCCTCCCTCCTGGCCGGACACCCTGCCCCGAGACCCTCCTCCCCCTCTCCCTCCTGGCCAGACACCCTGCCCCAAGACCCTCCTCCCCCCCTCCCTCCTGGCCAGACACCCTGCCCCAAGACCCTTCTCCCCCCTCCCTCCTGGCCAGACACCCTGCCCCGAGACCCTCCTCCCCCCCTCCCTCCTGGCCAGACACCCTGCCCCGAGACCCTCCTCCCCCCCTCCCTCCTGGCCGGACACCCTGCCCCGAGACCCTCCTCCCCCCTTCCCTCCTGGCCGGACACCCTGCCCCGAGACCCTCCTCCCCCTTCCCTCCTGGCCGGACACCCTGCCCCGAGACCCTCCTCCCCCCCTCCCTCCTGGCCGGACACCCTGCCCCGAGACCCTCCTCCCCCCCTCCCTCCTGGCCGGACACCCTGCCCCGAGACCCTCCTCCCCCCCTCCCTCCTGGCCGGACACCCTGCCCCGAGACCCTCCTTCCCCCCTCCCTCCTGGCCGGACACCCTGCCCCGAGACCCTCCTCCCCCCCTCCCTCCTGGCCGGACACCCTGCCCCGAGACCCTCCTTCCCCCCTCCCTCCTGGCCGGACACCCTGCCCCGAGACCCTCCTCCCCCCCTCCCTCCTGGCCGGACACCCTGCCCCGAGACCCTCCTCCCCCCCTCCCTCCTGGCCGGACACCCTGCCCCGAGACCCTCCTTCCCCCCTCCCTCCTGGCCGGACACCCTGCCCCGAGACCCTCCTCCACTCTCCCTCCTGGTCTGGCGCTTTTCTTTTTTTCTCAACAAAAAAAATCCTTGGTGTTCCCCATAAAAAAAAAACATTGTTTGGTGTTCCTCAGTCTTAAAAAGTTTAAGAAACACTGTGCTATACGGACCATATAGAAAGACAGTGTCTCTGTGCCAAAGAGCCTGTTATATATTTAGAGGAAGGAAGACAATGTTGGAAAGAGCTAAGTAATGCCCAGTGGATAATTAGCATGTGTTTGATTAGTTCCAGGCATGTACATACTAACCCCAACAGCCCTTTACCTAATCATTGTTAGTTCTTTATTTTAAATAGGCAATTATGTGCTATAGCCAATGTCCATGTACATTCACAAGACATGGTCTTTATGCTTGCAAATACAATTCATGCAATTAAGGACTGCTGTCCAAATGTGGCCCTTCAGAAACCTTCAGATTGGCTTAACTCTGCTTTGATCCATGCTAAATTCTCATTGCTGGTAAATCTCCAATTGGCTTCAGTAGACGGGAAATTAGGCCAAAGCTAAGAGACTCCTCCCCTGATGAAATTGAATATTAAGCCAAGGAAGTCCATTGTGGGAAGAAAACTCCTGTGATCTGATGAATTCAAGGAGCCCTTTTGATTCCAAAGAAAGAAAGTTGGTTCCTTTTCATCATCAACATCTTCATTAACGAACTGTTTTGGATTTTAAATTGCGTATGCTGTATAGATCAGATTGTGTGCAGCAAAAGTTGGTGTGTGCACGCACGCTCTCTCTCTCCTTCTCCCGCCTTGGGAATAATACAAAAACCACTGAAGGCCCCCAAATGGATGCGTGCATGGGGACAATCAAGACAAACAAGAAACATGGTAAAAAACAGGAGACTCCTTTCTTGAGGGAGATTTATGTCTCCATCTCCCTATAAAGATGATGCACAGTCGTGCCACAATATGCACAAAATTGACTGCATATTTACTCTGAAGGTTATTACACAGTAACTGCAGGATAACTCAGTGGAAATTATAGCAATTCAAATTGCTGTAGACATGTAAAACGTGGCTGGACAAAGCATTAGGGAAAATGTAAGAAGCATGTTGTATTGACTAAAAGATCCAATACATTTTTCCACCTCTAACTACTATGACTCCGTGGTGATCAGCTCAGCACAAAATACCTTGCTAACGGATCGCTGCATAATTAGGCTGTATTTCCAGCGCATGATCCACCTCTTGGAGAACTCTTCCATATAAGGTCTCAAAAACTGGTGATTCATTTTCAGGCTCTGGAAATTACTTGGACCTGAGTGGCATGGATATCCCATCAGTAAAAACTAGCCGGGGTTCAATTCATGCAATGACTATGCTGAACTTTGCCTCTGTCTATTAAAATTAATAGGCTCTGTGTTTTATAATCCACTGATCTTGTCCTCTCAGTGGCAAGGGGGGGTGTGTGTGTGTGTGTGTGTGTGTGTGTGTGTGTGTGTGTGTGTGTGTGTGTGTGTGTGTGTGTGTGTGTGTGTGTGAGAGAGAGAGAGAGAGAGAGAGAGAGAGAGAGAAAATTCACATAATTTTAACAGAACACATTTAGGGGGGGGCACTGTGTTCTTTATAAGATCGATAAGCAGGCATGGAATCATAGAACACTAGAACTGGAAGGGTCCTCGAGAGGTCATCAAGTCCAGTCCCCTGCCCTCATGGCAGGCCCAGGCATGGGGATAATGTGGCTTTATTGTGCTTGTGACTCATGATCATGGGCAGCTGGTATGCTAGGCAGGGGAAGACATTGCCTTCCCAAACTGCTGTTCTGGCTCTGCCCCCAGAACACCCACTGTAGGAATACAGGGGTGGAGTGTTGCTGCTCCCAGCACCTGCCCTCCCCATGCTCCAGGCCGGGGAGATGGGGAGCATGCCCGCCCTCCTGCCCTGTCTGTGTTGGGGGGGCATGTAGGTGGCTTGGCTCCTGTGTGGGCGGGGCCTCCGGAGAAGGGGTGGGGATGCGGTGAAGCGGGGGGCTTCCGTCTCCCAGCCCTACCTTCACCGACTACTCATGATCATGATTAAAGACGTGTGCATATGCACATTTGGTATTATGCACTCTCAAGTTACCCCACAGAGTGTGAATGAGAGAAAGCCGAATGCTAATCAGCGCTAAACAGGTGCACTGTGAAAACAAAGGGGGATGGAAGAATTTTTGCTCCACTGTGAGATCACGTCAGGTTGTAGGAGCCCGTCCTGCAGATAGAGGCAGAGCTATTCTGCTGACTCGCATGCAAGCCAGAAGAGATGAGACTCATTAGATTTAGGATCACAAAGTTGCGAATCTCTTCCTGGAAACCTCCAAGGCCTGTAGTAATTATGGGCTGAGAATTTCCTCTGTGATTAGTTACATTATAGATAAGAGTGTAGCCTAGGCAGGAGATGCATTTTGTTTGTACGTGAGCAGTCTTAGGGGTTTTTGAACACTTAGAACATGAGAATATAAGAATGGCCATACTGGGTCAGACCAAAGGTCCATCCAGTCCAGTACCCTGTCTGCCGACAGTGGCCAATGCCAGGTGCCCCAGAGGGAGTGAATCAAACAGGTAATGATCAAGCGATCTCTCTGCTGCCGTCCATCTCCACCCTCTGACAAGCAGAGGCTACAGACACCATTCCTTACCCATGCTGACTAATAGCCATTTATGGACTTACCCTCCATGAATTTATCTAGTTCTCTTTTAAACCCTGTTATAGTCCTAGCCTTCACAGCCTCCTCAGGCAAGGAGTTCCACAGGTTGACTGTGCACCGCGTGAAGAAGAACTTCCTTTTATTTGTTTTAAACTGGCTGCCCATTAATTTCATTTGGTGGCCCCTAGTTCTTATATTATGGGAATAAGTAAATAACTTGTCCTTATTCACTTTCTCCACACCACTCATGATTTTATATACAGTAAACTTCCGATAATCCGGCACCTTTGGGACACAAGGGGTGCCGGATTATCAGATATGCCGGACTATCGGAAGGGGGGGCTATGAGGGGTCTGGGGTGGGGGGGCACCTCAGACCCCTCATAGCCCCCCCTTCCAATAGTCCGGCTCTGCCCCAGGCGTCCCTGATTCAGCCGCTGCTGAAACTGACCAGCAGCGGCTGAATCGGAGACGCCTGGGGCAGAGCAGCTGGAGTGCTGCCGGGTTGGTCGGGGTAATGCCGACCCTTGGCGCGGCGAGACCAACCAGGCAGCACCCCAGCTGCTCTTGGGGACGCCTGGGGCAGAGCAGCTGGGGTGCTGCTGGGTTGGTCCCGCAGCGCCGCTCCTCGGCGCTACTGGATCAACCCTGCAGCGCCCCTGCTGCTCTGCCCCAGGCGTCCCCAAGTCAGCTGCTGCTGAAATTGACCAAGAGCTGACTCCAGGAAGCCTGAGGCAGAGCAGCTCTGCCTCGGGCTTCCTGGAATCAGCCGCTGGTCAATTTCAGCAGCGGCTGAATCAGGACGCCTGGGGTGCTGCCGGATTGGTCCCGCAGCCCCCAGGGTCAGCGCTAGGGGACCTACCCGGCAGTGCCCCAGCTGCTCTGCCTCCGGCTTCCCCAATTCAGCCGCTGGTCAGTTTTAGCAGCGGCTGAATAGGGAAAGCTGGGGGCAGAGCAGCTCCAATGGTCCGGCTGCAGAGCACTTCCGGGTTCCTGATGGTGCCGGACCATCAGAAGTGCCGGGCCGTCAGATGCCGGACCAATGGAGTTTTACTGTACCTCTATCATATCACCCCTTAGTCTCCTCTTTTCCAAGCTGAAAAGTCCCAGTCTCTTTAATCTCTCCTCATATGGGACCCGTTCCAAACCCCTCATCATTTTAGTTGCCCTTCTCTGCACCTTTTCTAATGCTGGTAGATCTTTTTTGAGATGAGGAGACCACATCTGTACACAGTATTCCAGATGTGGGCATACCATGGATTTATATAAGGGCAATAAGATATTCTCCATCTTATTTTCTATCCCTTTTTTAATTATTCCTAACATCCTGTTTGCTTTTTTGACTGCCACTGCACACTGCGTGGACGTCTTCAGAGAACTATCCACGATGACTCCAAGATCTCTTTCCAGATTAGTTGTAGCTAAATTAGCCCCCATTATATTATATGTATAATTGGGGTTATTTTTCCCAATGTGCATTACTTTACATTTGTCCACATTAAACATTAAACTTAAAACCACAAAACATCAAGCATTTTTCCTAACCAGTCATGTGTTTTTTTTCCCCAGCGGAGTGTGGGGGTACTATTAGAGGAGAGTCATCAGGACGGATATTGTCACCAGGATACCCCACACCCTATGATCACAACCTCAACTGCATTTGGACAATCGAGGCAGAAGCTGGTTGCACAATAGGGTGAGCTGGGGGGTCAAATATACGGGCTGCTGTACTGCTTGTTTTTACTCATAGCTCTTCCACGGCGAGCTTTTGATTTACTGTATTCTTTTGCCAGCAGAGCTAAGCAAAACTTGTTTGGAGGAATGGGTTAGGTGCTAAAAATGCAATTATGGTTTGACAGAAATTATTTATGAATTTGTGTCAAATTTGGTGTATAGTCTGGGTCAATTAAAAAAATTAAGATGGGAGGACTCAAAAAGCTCCATCTATTTAACTTAACAAAGAGATACCAGTAAGTATCTACATGGGAACAAATATTTCATCTTGGCCTCGGAGGATAGAACAAGAAGCAATGGGCTTAAATGGCAGCAAGGGAGGTTTAGGTTGGACATTAGGAAAAAGTTCCTAACTGTCAGGGTGGTCAAACACTGGAATAAGTTGCCCAGGGAGGTTGTGGAATCTCCATCTCTGAAGATATTTAAGAGCAGGTTAGATAAATGTCTATCAGGGATGATCTAGACAGGATTTGGTCCTGCCATGGGGGCAGAGGACTGGACTCGATGGCCTCTCGAGGTCCCTTCCAGTCCTAGTATTCTATGATTCTATGATTTAATAATGGGCCATCAGTCTAGCAGAGAAAGATATAACATGTTCCAATGGCTGGAAGGTGAATCTAGACTCATACAGCTAGAAAAAAGTGAATTTATAATGTGGACAATATGTAACCAGTGGAATAATTTCCCAGTGGTTACTGACCATTTTAAAGCTGGTTTTTTTTTTCTATAAAAGGTCTGCTCTAAGAATTATTTGTGGAATGTTCTATGGCCTGTGTAATACAAAAAGTCAGACTTAGGTTTTGCCAACACTTAAAAGTTTAAGGCGTAGCTGTGGGTGTGCTTTAGTGCAGCAGTGTGGCAACAGCAGGAACACTGGGAGATGGGTATCCCAGCGCTCTAATAATAATATAATATATGGACATATACCTATCTCGTAGAACTGGAAGGGACCTTGAGAGGTCATCAAGTCAAGTCCCCTGCCCTCATGGCAGGACCAAGTACCATCTCTGACGGATTTGCTCCAGATTCCTAAATGGCCCCCTTACGGATTAAACTCACAATTCTGGGTTTAGCAGATCGATGCTCAAACCACTGAACTATCCCTCCCCAAAAACTACCTCCGCAAGGGAAGTGGCCCAGTTTACCCTGGCACTTTCCAGTGCTGTAACGGGGTTGCAGTGCAGAGAAGTGCTAGGGCAGCCTTAGCCTTAAATGGTCATAATGATGCTTTCTTGGAATCCGCGAATCTAAAAACAAAAGCATCAAAGCATTTCGGTTTAGAACGTGGTTTTGTTTTGACATATATCTTAGCTGTCTTTGCAAAAACACAACAACCAAAGATTGGGGGGCAAGACACCCAGAAAGGAAACGAGGAAGCTGAAGTACATGTTGTATCCTTTAACCCCAAACCACATCTTTTCAGTCTTTTGTTTCAGCAAGAATACTTAAGTGGAAAATCAGGGTTTTTTTGCTCTGTTCTCAGCTCTCTTTGGTCTGTTATCATGTGTTATCTATATTATGATTATTATCTATTTCCTCTATTATTTACTCTCAGCCCTGTTTGCTCTCTTATCCTTTATATTATCTCGCTTCTCTGTTATCTCTTTTTACAAGTAGGCTAAAGTCAAAACTGGCCTTGCATTTGAACAGCTAATTCCCATCAGACATCCAGGTCCCCTAGTTTGTGTTGAAAACATGACCCGTAGTTCTTCTGTAGGGAGGTTGGGTTACCGTGTGCTCTTATGCAGCCTTAGGTGATACTCTGGGAATACATGGTGGTTGCTATAGATTTACTTCCCATTTGCAGCTTCTGAGAGGCTAGAAGCAGGCTAACACTTACTTAAAGAGGTTAGAAGGAAAGTTGTTTCACTTTGCGGGTCACAAATGAGCCACGGACGCTTTCTCTTCTCCCTGCTGGAATGGTTAAAAGTGGCACCATTTGTCCTTCCACCCCAGCTTTGGTTAATTTATACCCCCTATACGGCTTGTCTTTGAAACATACATTATTGTCAGAAACATCTGTCATGCCACAGTGCGGAGAAGGTCAGGTAATTTGCGCTGCCGCTCTTGCCTGATATGACTGCTTTATTAAACTTTCATCTGTTCGCCCTCAATCCTGTATCTGTGAGTTGCGCAAGAGGCTTTGATTTTGTGTTCTCTCGGGATGCATTTCAGCACTGAAAACAGGCTCTCCACAAGAGTATTGCATGGACATTCCCTAGTTTGGCCCAACACGCTTTCAATTGCGTTATCCCACCAAATGGGCTTGTATTTAAGATCCAAACCTCTGAAAGATTATATCTTAGGCAATTAGGGGCTTGAGCCGTTTCCCGCTCACACCACCAACATAAATAGATAGGAATAGGTCATCCAAAGTTGGCGGAATCACATGGTGCTAGATAAAGAAGGAATCACAGATATGAGCTGTGAAGGGAGAAGCTGGAAGGATAAAATCGCAACACATGGCATCCTTTTATTGTAACATCACTGTTCTGTAGCTTTAATAATACTGTAATAAGGGAATGCACAAAAGGGAATTCGTTTCCCCCTAAACGAAGGATCAAAACAGTTTGCAAACATCTGGCAAGCATAGAGACCAGAGACAGTTTCCTCCTCCTGCCTCTCCCCACCTTTATTCTTCTACCCCTTTGCTTTTGGTCCATTGCAGTGTAAAATGTAATGTTTTATAGTTTTTCAGTGTGTGAATTTGACACTGCCGCAGATGGGGACCTGAAAACACTGACTCGTGCAGCCACCAGCAGGCTTATGGGAACCTTCTGCTTCCTGGGTGCTTCCCTAATCCAGCACCAAATTCCCTCATGGCCCAGCCACACCACCCCCACAGCCGTGAATTTAACTGGTTCTTCCAATCCAGCTGCAGCGGCCTTTAAGAGAAAACCGACAAATATTTGCAAATACATTTTTGCTAGTAGATGGGGAAATGTGAAGAATTTATTCAACCAATTGTTATTTAGACCAGCTCTTCTGTTGATATTCAACTGCTATTGCTCCCAATAAAAAGTTTTGCAGTAAACTCATCTGCTCTGATCTGCAGAATCTCTTGCTGTTCCGATCTTGTGGTGTCACACTGCTCTGTCCCTATATGTGTAGCCTGACCCATAACTTCCTTGCTACACAGCACAGATCTGATCTTTAACAGAGACTGTTAATCACATTGAACCATGTGGTTCCTTTATTAAAGAAGTTTATGCCGGGCGTGAATTTGGTCCAGCATTTTTAAATGAAGAAATTCCTGCATTACTTCAGGTTTCTCAAATTATTTTGGTGATGGCTGATGTGGGGAAATCAGTATGAGATGTCTGAATGGCCGCCAGGAAAAGGGGGGACTGTGGATTGTTTCTCAAAAAGCGCTTCCTGCCATCTCCCAGCATAGGACTTTGTCATATCCCAGGCAAACCATTGACACTTCTTGGCTCCTGTCAGAACAAAGGACGGATAAGGAGGGCTCTGAAGATAGGGAGTTTGGAGGGGCTTCTCCAGTGGCCAAGGTATCTGCCTCCAGGCCAAGGGTTCAAGCCCCACCATCCAACATGGAGTCATCCAGCACAAGCTTGGCAATGAATAGATCTGGCACCTTGAGCACAAAGGACAGATAAGGGGGGCCCAGAATGGAGGAGGCTGGAGGCCTCTTCCAGTGTCACAATAGCTAAGGTACCTACCACCAAAGGCCAAGGGCTCAAGCCCCACCCTGCCACCCTTGGGACATATGACAGATTTAGGATGTCTTTTGATTGAGCTTTTCTCCACTGATGTCTTGCTCGCATCCTTGTTGCTACAGATCTATTCCAATTAACATGTACATGCCCTGCCGCTATTCATAGTGCTCTTTTGCATCACCTCTTGCTGATTTAAATGATGATCTGACCCATGGCCCCTGTTCTAAATTGGCAAGTGGTAGAAGCAGGCATTAAACTGCAGCAGTGGGAACCGTGTTTTTTGATGGATTGCAGGGTACCAACTAGGTAATCAAACTAGGGAGAAATAAATGTGAATGTAGTACTCATGGAAGACGCTAGGGATGCGAAAGTGCCTGGGCTCATCGGTCATTGTGCATGCAGTGTCTTCCCCCCCACTGCTGCCTCTGCATCAGAGGCAGCAGTGCCTCAGGAGAGTGGGGCAGGCAGGAGCTGGTACACACAGGGAGCTGGCTTAAAAGGCCCCTCCCCACACGCACCAGCTCACCAGTATCAGAGGCAGCAACGTTGAGGGGGGCGGGGGACAGGCAGGAGCCAGGGCTTGCAAGGAGCCAACTTAAAAGCCTCGTCCCCCATTTGAGTGGAGGAAGCCACCATCCCTCCCCCCGCGTCACGGTATAACTGCTGAAATTTTCAGCGGTTGCACATTTACTTGAATAAACACTTTTTAACATCCCTAGAAGGCCTGGGTTGAGAATCAGAAAGACTGGGATTCTATATTTATTCATAGAATAAAGGCTGCATGTTTTGTAGCATCCACTGGCATATATACAGTGCCCTAGATGAATATGGCTCTACATGTAACAGACACAATTAAAAATATAAGGTCCCAGACTTGCAACCTGATCCATGGAGACAGATTCCTGACCCTGTCCACAGCCCCATTATTTTTGTTGCGCCAGACCTGTAAGTCCACATAGTGCCCCCTTGAAACTTGGAAGTCTGACTCTCATGTATTCTAAGGCAGTGTAACGGGGTCTAAGAGTGGATATGAATAGGATTCATTTCTACAGATGAGGTTGCCACCACTAGAGTTTGAAAGCAGATTTACTCCTACGCGTAACCCTTATCCACTTCCGTAGGAATCCATGAATGAGTCATCCTACACGCTTATGCTTGTAGGATCAGACCGATGGTTTGGAAGGACTCAGAATTGGAACAAACCTGTGACAGGTGATAATACAAATTGTGACCCTCTCTTTCTTCCGAGGTTAAGCCCCTTGTGCTGTTCCTTCAAACATCTGGATTTTTTTCCCCACTGCTCAAACAGAACAGATGAATTTTGGTTTGTTGGGAGAGCGAGTTTCCATCAGCTTCATTTTTATGGTAATCCATCAGAATAATAATCCTCTTCACACATGATACAATTGTGTAAAGCTCTCCTTTATAACTTGCATTAAAATTAATCACAAAGCTTTTTGAATAAAGCTGTATCTCTCGGCGAGTGGGGAGAGAGAGGGAACAGAAGAAAAGAGGAAGCGAGATAATGGAATGTCCATTATTGGAACAAATGGAAAAGGGGTGTGCTTCGAAAGGGGATTAGCCGTCTCCCCCCACCAGAAAATTGCAGATAAACTGTCTTTCGTTCCAGGAAAGAGGCAGGAGGAGGGGGATTGGAAAGCAAATGAAACTCGCCCCTGACATCTGCTTGTATGCCCAAGAACAGCCTGGGAATATGCTGATTCAGTGGTGTTTTATTGTTTACCAGCAATCTCTCTGTTGTATGAGAGTTTATTGTTATTGCTAAGCCAGGGCTCATGGATGGCACTATATCCACAGGTCCCTTTTTCAAAGTCTCCTCTGAAAATACGAGCAGAACTATCTGGGTCTTTGGAGTAGTTTCATTCGAGACTTCTGGCGGCATGGAGTTTTGGCAGATCTTAGGATGCTGGCGTGGTGCTTTCGGGGACTAAGAATCCCTACCGACTGACTCTGAAAGTCCCAGCCTTAAATGGAGGCTTGAGCCTTTGGCTGATGAGTTGTAAAATCATTAGCATTGCAATCATTCTGCGGCTTAACCAGCTCAGGACATGATTTTATGTTGTGTAAACATAAGAACATAAGAACGGCCGTACTGGGTCAGACCAAAGGTCCTTCTAGCCCAGTATCCTGTCTACCGACAGTGGCCAGCACCAGGTGCCCCAGAGAGGGTGGACCGAAGACAATGATCAAGCGATTTGTCTCCTGCCATCCCTCTCCAGCCTCTGACAAACAGAGGCCAAGGACACCATTTTATCCCCTGGCTAATAGCCTTTTATGGACCTAACCTCCATGAAATTATCTAGCTTCTCTTTAAACTCTATTATAGTCCTAGCCTTCACAGCCTCCTCTGGCAAGGAGTTCCACAGGTTGACTACACACTGAGCAGAATTGGGCTTGAATGGGTGGAAAACCCTGAAAGCTGCCATCAGTGAGGGGGTTGGTGCAGTGTTATTATTGGTATTCCAGTAGCGCCTAAAGGCAGGAAGCAAGATCAGGGACATTGCTGTACTCAGTGCTGCATATACAGCTACTAAGAGGCAGTCTCTGCCTCAAAGACCCTATCGTCTAACTCAGTGGCAGGCCATGTCCGGCCTGAGGGCCACGTGCAGCCCATCGGGGTTCTGTGTGTGGGCCACAAGACATTTTGTTGACTGTTACCCACGTGAACATTTTCCTGATTCTGCAGGTTTCCGTCATCGGTGTTACTAAAGTGACATGTGCTTAAAGCAAGGACATAGGAGGGGCGGGCTGATTGTGCACAACAGTGACTGTGAGAGCCGTGCGCTCCCTCTGCAGCCAATCAAAGTGCTGCAACAGTTCAATTGGCACAACCTGCAAATTCTAGGTATGCACGCACAATAAGCAAAACTGTCCCATCCCAGGAAACGGTCTTGGTTACAACAAACTTGCGGCCTGCGGAGAAGGAAGAGGGCCGCATATGCAGCCTAAGTTGCCCATCGCTGGTCTAATTACACTTCAGGAGGAAAATAGGCTGTATTCATATCCCCATCCTATAGGTGATAGTCAAAGGCACAGAGAAATTAGGGGATGTGTCAAATTCACGGAAGGAGTCCCTGGCAAAGCCAGGAGCTGAACCCCTTTATTCATAGATCAGTTTCACACATCCAGAATGGGATTTGATTGTCTAGGAAGGAGTCCTGTTGAAAGGGATTTAGGGGTCAGAGTGGACTCCACATTAAACACGAGTCAACAGTGTGACACTGTTGCAAAAAAAGCAAACGTGATTCTGGGAGGCATGAACAGGCGTGTTGTGAGCAAGACATGAGAAGTCATTCTTCCGATCTACTCTGCACTGATTAGGCCTGAGCTGGAGTTTTGTGTCCTGTTCTGGGCACCACATTTCAGGAAAGATGTGGAGAAACTGAAGAAAGTCCAGAGAAGATCAACAAAAATGATGAAAGGTCAAGAAAACATGAGCTATGAGTGAAGACCGAAGGAACTGGGCTTGTTGAGTTTAGAAAAGAGAAGACTGAGAGGGGACATGATAGCAATTTTCAAGTATCTAAAAGGGTGTTACAAGGAAGAGGGAGAAAATTGCTCTCCTTGGCCTCTGAGGACAGGGCAAGAAGCAATAGGCTTAAACTGCAGCAAGGGAGGTTTAGGTTGGGCATCAGGAAAAACTTACTAATGGTCAGGGTGTTTAAACACTGGAATAAGTTGCCTAGGGAGGTTGTGGAATCTCCATCACTGGAGATATTCAAGAGCAGGTTAGACAGACACCTGTCAGAGATGATCTAGACCAGTGGCTCTCAACTCATTTCAGTCCATGGACCACCAGGCCAATCAAAAAATTTTCTTGGACCACCTCCTTTCTGAGACATGATAGAAAAGAGCAGACAATGAACATTTTGGTTTGAAATTTATTTTCTCTAACAGATTTTTGGTGCCTGTCCATGCCGTGTGATTTTGGACAATGTTCTTGTGGACCACCGAAAAAGTCACCATGGCCCACCCGTTGAGAACCACAGATCTAGATGGTGTTTGGGCTTGCCATGAGGGCAGGGGACTGGACTCGATGACCTCTCGAGGTCCCTTCCAGTTCTATGATTCTATATTCTTGTCCTGCAGGCAGCTCTCTCCTTGTGCAGGACTGGATTTCCCTCTGGGATTTCCCCTTGCAGCGAGAGGAAGGGGTTAGTTTCAATGTTAGATCCACCTTGTCACATCATTACTTTTTCCTGTCGTGTGTGCTGGGTCCCTGCCATTTCTATTTAAAAGCACGTCCCCGTGGCAGCAAAAACCTCTAGATGAGGTTTTTCTCTCCTTCTCGTTGAGTGAGCACCTAGGGCAATTTTCCACCATTCTGCACCCTCTTAAAATCCCTTAATGCTTTCAGACATTTGGGTAATAGAGTACAGCATGTTTCACTTGTTATTTAGAGGACTTATGTCACTCTGGTGTGGAAAGCCGCTTGGTCCTGAATCTCTAATCACAGCTGCCTTCTGTCTCACAGTTCTTCTGCATACATGGCATATTCTTCGAACCCTTTTATGCAGGGTTCAGGGAACACTTGGGAGAGGCGCGGGGCAGAAGAGGCTGCCTTGGGAGCAGTGTTTCCCTGTAAGCTGAGCACTTGGGAGGCCACCTAGGAGAGATTCAAATGCCGGCCCGCTGATTAGCAGAGCACCGGCAGCATGTGTTTTTATTGGTGGTGCACATCTTCACAAGCCTTGGTGCGCATAACAAAATTTATTCTGCATGTGGATGGGAAAAAACAAGAGGGAACACTGCCCTGAAGTTGTTGCTTAGTGAGGCAAATGCCTGCCTGCCTAGGAGCTCCATAGTTTTTTTCTTGGCTTTCTGGCTTGTTTATATTCTTTAGCAACAAGTGGCTGAGAGAATGAAGGACGCAGCTGGAGTAATCATTCTGTGCTCTTTGGTGTTTATCTGAGGATTTAAAGGCCCTTAATAAAGTGGATTTACTTTAGCTCATCAGGGGCTAATTTATTATGAATCCCATTCTGCAGTTGGGAATATTGATGCATTTACAGCGGCGATGGAGCCTAGGCGGGGGAGCGGGTCACGTGAGTAGCCCTCCTTCATCTCTCCGAGCCACAAGATTGTAACCAGACGGTCTCCCGGGGATAGGGTAGTGTTGCTCACAGCGCTTGCATGCCTAGAATGTGTGGGTGGTGCCAACTCACCTGTCGCAGCTCTGGGACTGGCTGCAGAAGGAGCGCCCGGCCCTCACATCACAGTTGTGTGCAATCAGCCCCTGCCTCACTTCTCATGCCCTGGCTTTATGTGCGTGTCACTTTAGTAACACCGGTAGGAAAAAAACGACACAAGCAGAAACCAGCAGAATCTGGCAACCCAGACCATGGGCAAGAGGAAACGAAATGTCTTGTGGATCACATCTAGAACCCTGATGGGCTCCATGTGGCCCGTGGGTTGCTGGTTGCCCACCCATGATCTAGAGCATAAAGCTCAAGTTTGCAATAACGCCTGATAATTTGAGATCTTCTGCTCACAACCTGAGGTATATGAGGTGCGTCTGCTCTCAGCCTCAGGTAATTTGAGGTGCTTCTGCTCTCAGCCTCAGGTAATTTGAGGTGCTTCTGCTCACAACCTGAGGTAATTTGAGGTGCTTCTGTTCTCAGCCTCAGGTAATTTGAGGTGCTTCTGCTCTCAAGCTGAGGTAATTTGAGGTGCTTCTGCTCTCAGCCTCAGGTAATTTGAGGTGCTTCTGCTCTCAACCTGAGGTAATTTGAGGTGCTTCTGTTCTCAGCCTCAGGTAATTTGAGGTGCTTCTGCTCTCAACCTGACTTCCAGTACTGCTTAGCACCCACCTCTCCATGTGTTTTGGAGACAAGTATCAGAGGGGTCGCCGTGTTAGTCTGAATCTGCACAAGCGGCGAGGAGTCCTGTGGCACCTTATAGACTAACTGAAGTGTTGGAGCATAAGCTTTCGTGGGCAAAGACCCACTTCATCAGATGTGTTTTGGAGAGCTGGTCATCATTGCTTACTTAGCCGCCACTTCTCTTCAAACATCTTCCGTCAGCTGATCACATTTAGCTTTGTAATAGCTAGAGCTTTATATCAGATGGTGTCAAAGAACTCTTCCATCCAAGAGCCCCCTGGGACAGAAATATACCTCACCTGCTACAGCACCTTCGCTCTGGGCATCTCAGAACTCTGTCTTGAAGTAACATCATAACCCCTCTGTGAGGTAGTTATTCTTGTCTCCATTTTATTGACGGGGAAACTGAGTCACAGATGTTATGGGCCTGATGCGAAGCTCACAAAAGTCGGTGGAGAGACTCCCGTCTACTTCACACCAGAACCTACGGGACTTGGCTCTGGTTCAAACCAGAACAAACCAGGTTCTTCCAGCAGGTCCCTTAACTCTAAGGCTATTCCTCCTCGCTCGAATCCTAGTTATCTGCTTGCCCTTCTACAAAATCAAAATGAGGGAGGGTGTTACTCTAACCCTGGGATTCCCTGGCATGCAAAGGCGCATCTTGTAGTCTTCAAAGTTGGTTTAGGCAGGAGGGAAGTTAAAAAAGGAGAAACCAGAGATCACCTCTCAGAGCACATTATGAGGAGCAGAATCATAGGCTGAGTGCTTATAAAGGGAAGTTGGCATTTGTTTCCATTCACAGACGGTGAGCTAAACATGCTGTCTAATAAATAAGCAGGAGAGCCCTAGAGTTGAATTCCTCTGTGTTTTAATCAATATTTCATTGTTTTTCCTGTACAAAATTATTACCCCAAAACAAACATAACAAGCATATTAAATAAAAGCCTAAAACGCAGAACCCTCCGGAGTAGTCAATTAATAATATCAAATCACTGACTAACATATCTAATGCATTACTATAGTAACCATTATCCCGCATAGGGAATTAAAATATTAAAGTGGCAGGAGAAGCGAATAAAACAAAACAAACAAAGGAAGTGAGGTCCTTGAAAATCAATGGATTGAAAAACTCTCAAAAACTCAGAGGCTGTGTCTACATTGGCACCCCTTTCGGAAAAGGGATGCTAATGTAGCACTTTGGAATAGGCAAATTCGCGGGGGATTTAAATATCCCCCGCGGTATTTGCATTAACATGGCTGCCGCTTTTTTCCGGCTTGGGGAAAAGCCGGAGAAAAGCGCCAGTCTAGACGTTATTCTCCGGAAAATAAAGCCTTTTCCGGAGGATTTCTTATTCCTACTTTCAAGTAAGAATAAGAAATCCTCCGGAAAAGGCTTTATTTTCCGGAGAATAACATCTAGACTGGCGCTTTTCTCCGGCTTTTCCCCAAGCCGGAAAAAAGCGGCAGCCATGTTAATGTAAATACCGCGGGGGATATTTAAATCCCCCGCGGATTTGCCTATTCCAAAGTGCTACATTAGCATCCCTTTTCCGAAAGGGGTGCCAATGTACACACAGCCTAAGTGTTGCTATCTTTCCTGCACCAAGCTTGTGGATATTATGGGTAGTGGAGGGGCTGGTATTACTAATTAACATTAAGAAATGGATTTCAGTACTGATTTTTGTGGGCAAAATTTATTTTGAGACAATGGACATTTGTAGTTCCACACAGACTGGCTTAGAGAGTGCTCTACTACAGCATTCATGGGAAAAAATGTCTGTCTAATAAAAACGTTTGGAAAAATTATGAGGGTGTCTAGTCACGCATGAAACTATTGCATACATTTGCAGCTCAGTATAGATTAGTCCTTGATACTCACAGGCTATATTCTCATTCATTTTCTGTTTAATCACGGTAACAATTGGTGCCCTCCGTGGTCTCTGCGGATTCCAGGTTTTTTGTCCTTTGTTCTTCTCTACAGGTTTTACAAATAGGTTTTACTTTGAGTTGTGTTATTTATATGCTGTTTCCGTCTTGTGCATATATTTAGATGCATGAGGTTTTTATGTGTTTGCATTCGATCTAGAAACAATAAATACAAAGTTACAGGAAAAAAAAGTCACTCCCCCCCCGCACACCTGATCCTAGCCCATCTCCACTGCACAGCCCTGTGCTGACCACACGTGGAAGCAATTCCTAGAGTCTCATGCTTCCCTTCAATGTGGCGATGGATTCAGAGAGAGGACTAGCCCAACGAGAGATGAGAAGGAATGAAAACAGGAAGTGAGGAAAATGAGACTAAGGCTACATCCAGACTGCAGGCTTCTTTCAGAAGAAGGTTTTTTCGGAAGCGAAGGGGAAGCAGGAGTCCAGATTTTGAAATAACTGGGTTGGTAGTGTGGACGCGCCGATTATACATTTGATCTAAGGGGAGTTGTTTCAAAATGAAGCCCTAGTGTAGACCTGGATGTGGAAGCCACTGTGCTGCTCCTGTACAACTTCCTTTCACTTTTCTGGGCCAGCTTGGTTTTAGGCTGTCCTAAGGTTTTATCCTCCCACATGGCACCATCATAACTGAGCACTTTCCACATATAATCACTGGCAGTAACGAAGTCCCTAGTGGAGACATTCCCAATGACATCAGCAGCCTTTGAATTGGGCCTTTACTCTCTCTGGGGGAGAGTTCTAGGATTGGTGAGTGATTCTTGGATGCCCAGCTAGACATACTGTAAAGGGGTTTGATTTCCAGAAAGCGTTGGGAACCCTCTTCCGCTTTTCATCCGTAGCTCTCAAAGCGCTTCACAGAGAAGGTCAGCATCGTTATCTCTCTTTACAGATGGAGAAGCTCTCAAACAGAGAGGTGAAGAGACTTGCCCTACATCAACCAACAGGCTCGTAGCAGAGCTGGAGTCTCCCCTCTTTCCACTCCGACGGACATCAAGATCATTTTTAGCTGCACCCACAAAGGACTCAGTCTGTGTTCTAGCTGGGCTGGGTCACCCTGCAATGATGTACCGGCAGTTTTGCCGCATGGAAGGTGCCATTTTGTTCTCAAAATGGCGTCCTTCGTATAGCATGGTGCGTGCGAGGACACACAAAATGGAGGACCCTATTTGGTTGAGCAAAATGGCGCCCCCGCCAATGTTACCTCACGCAGAAGCTATGCAGTGGACGCCATTTTGCTATACCACATGGAGCCCTCTGCATAGCTTGCGTGTGAGGTAACGTTGACATGGGGGGAGGGGCATTCTAGCAGTTGCTCATTCTGGTCTACCCCGGTAGATGCCTACTCTCATATTTAGTTTTACAAGGATTTTGATGAGTTGTTCCATTCTTCTCTCCGCAGGCTCCATTTCATGGTTTTCCACACGGAGGAGTTCCACGATGTGCTGAGGATATGGGACGGGCCAGTGGAGAACGGGATCATCTTAAAGGAGATCAGCGGCTCCAGCTTGCCCAGCGATGTCCATAGCACCTTTAACTCCGTCGTCCTTCAATTCAACACTGACTTCTTCACAAGCAAGCAGGGGTTCGCTATTCAGTTTTCAGGTAGGCACCACAGAGATGCTGTTTCCTTCAGGGTTGGACAGGGCTGGTGATGAATGGCCACACACCACACTGCATTCATTGGGCAGGCCCGAAAAGACCACTCCATTGAGTGCAACTGATGGATGAATATTGTAGGTGGGCAGAGCAATGTACCGTATCCAGATTCACCACAATGAGCTTCTAAGTGCACAGTTGATCATGAGAACTACAGTAGATGGAATTGTGGGTGTTTGTCCCCACAGCCTTGTCGTTCCTTGTGAGGTATCCCACAACAACCGAATAGTGGGGGTGCCATGTTTCCCACAAGGTAATGGCTACCTTCAGCTTTTCCTAATACTGCTCAATGCTGTAGACACAACATTCAATAGCACAAGAAGTGTACTCCACTGGAAATTGCTTGTGGTTTGGGGGCTTTTGGTTTTTTTTGTTTTTGTTTTTGGATGAGGTAGATACTCTGGAGGTCAGGGATATTGTCCAGAGTGACCTAGACAAATTGGAGGATTGGGCCAAAAGAAATCTGATGAGGATCTACAAGGACAAGTGCACAGTTCTGCACTTGGGACAGAAGAATCCCAAGCATTGTTACAGTCTGGGAACCGACTGGCTAAGCAGCCGTTCGTTAGAAAAGGACCTGGAGGTTACAAGGGATGAGAAGCTGGGTACGAGTCAACAGTGTGCACTTGTAGCCAAGAAGGCTAATAGCATATTAGCAGGGCTCGACAAATAATACAATCTACTCGCCTGTGGTGAGTAGATTGCAACCCGGAAGAGTCGGTTTCGGGCGATCTGCACATGCACAGAACGATCTGTGCATGCGCAGATCGCCGGACAGCGCGGCTGGCGAGCGGGGCTCGCTGCAGTTCGGCGAGCCCTGCATATTAGGGTGCATTAGAAGGAGCATTTCCATTAGATCTGTGGGCTGCTGGTGCCCTGGCACTGAGCACGTGGCAGGCAGGAGATGGGGCTGGGACCACCTGAGCCCATAGGCAGTATGCAGCGGCATAGGACACCATGACATTTGGGGCAGTTTGGTGCATCTGATTCATGGGGCCCTCCGTGGCTGCGTGTTTTGCCTATGGGTAGAGACAGCGCTGGTTTGGAGCTGTAGTCACAAAGCAGGGGTGCATTGGTTTTGGAGTGTGCCGTAACTAGACAGCAACGTTCCCGGAGAGCTGAGCGGTGCCTTTCTTAGTAGGTAGGCAGGAGCTCTTGTCGTAGCTCCCCAGCGGTTTTGCCGGATGAGGGTGCGATTCTGTGCGGGCTGGCGGGGTGCATGCATTGCAGGTGGAGCCCTCCGGGGGAAATCTCCCTGAGTCAGAACTCCTGGGGCACACAGGACCGAATGCCCTTGGAGACAGTGCTGCATCCTCTGTTCCGTACCTGGCTTACGGCATGGGCTGGGGTGGAGCATGCACGTGTCCCTGACTCACCCTAAGTCAGGGTGGGCAATCATTTGGGGGGGGACACTTCACCAATTTTAGTAGTGGTTTCCAGGCCAGCTCAGCCCCTGGAAGTGGCAGGACATCGGGCAGAAGGGGCGGGGCCCAGGCAGAAGGGGCAGGACTCAGGTAGAACGGGTGGGCCCAGGTAGAAGGGGTGGTTCCCTCTAGGCACCATATGAGGGAGAGATAGGAGACTTTGTGCACTCCCTGCAGCATGGGAGAACACATGAAATCTCTCAGTCCTTGCCCCTGCCATGCCAGGGGCATGCAGCGCCCAAAGGGAACCGCCAGCTGTTTTGAACAGCTGGCGGTTCCCTTGGGTGCCACATACCTGGGGGGGGGGGAGATTTTGTGCTCACCCCCATTCCCAAACATCAATTGGGCAGGGGTGCAACAGGGCGGGCCGGATCAAACGGTTTGGTGAGCTGATCCTCAAGCATCCACTGGCCGGGGGCGTGGCAGGGCAGGCTGAATCCTGCCCACCAGCTGTATCCTGCCCACCCCTGCCCTAAGTGCTTTGGGGGGCTGGGAGACAGCCGGGACTGTGCTCCCCAGTGTTTTGGCCAGCCCCTGCACAGGGATAACATCAGGAAACTGACTCTGCGGGAGCTTGTCATCACCAGGCTCTGTGCAATTAGCTCATGTTACCCTAGCAGAAAATAAGCTCTAGGCAGTTGTCTGATGCAGAGCTGTGTCCTTATTTCCTACTTCTTCCAACAGCCGTAGTTCACAGGGCGCCATCATGAAGCCAGAGACCTGAGCTCAAGCATATGGGCTGGGATGTGGTATAATTTAAATACATTTTATTGAACCCTGTCCCCGACGCCAGCACTAAAATGCATGAGCCTACATAGTTTTATTGCCACGGGGACATTAGGGTGCATGTCCTCAGCTGATGTAAATCAGCCGGGACTTTCACAGTGCGATCCTGATGTACAAGGACGCAGGGTCCGTCTCATATTTTTTTTCAGTTGCCTTGTAAGGATGCGAGGCGCGCACGGCCGTCTCTGAAAGTTCAGACTTCATGCTTCCCCAGGCGGGAGGCGAAATCCCACTGCTGCGCAGTGCCGATAAACACAACTAGCCTATCAGTTCATTCAGCAGCATTTGTTTGACACAAGATTATATCACGGGGCCACGTGAGATCCGTGGACGCCGGGCTGTATGAAGTAAACATGTATGTGCGATGCATGATTATCCATCACATTTGCACTCTGTGTTTCACACTTGAATTTGCTATTCCCCGGAGCCTTTCCCAGCTGGAAGAACAGATGCTCGCTGCAAAGTAAAAGACTCTTCTGTGTGTGTGTGTGTGTGTGTGTGTGTGTGTGTGTGTGTGTGTGTGTGTGTGTGTGTGAACTTTAAGGGGATAGAGAAAAGAAAGGGGGAGGACAGTCATTGCTTTACAGAGTGTATTTAAAGAGGATAACAGTGATCATCTCCGTTATGCCTCCTGGCTTCTTCTCCCCTTCCATCCTCTAATCAATTATTTGCACTTGAGTCAGCAACACAAGGTGAAGGATGTTTTGGGGATTCAGGCTCTGGCCAGAGACTTGGGAGGTGGAGGTGTAATTCTTGGCTTTGCCGCTGATTTCCTCTGTGACCTTCAGGAAGTTATTTGGTTCTATGCCTCAGTTTCTCCATCTGTAAAACCCAAGCAGAGATACTTTCTTCTCTCTTAGGGTACGTCTCCACTGCATCCCTAGTTCGAACTAGGGATGCAAATGGAGACAACCGAAGTAGTTAATGAAGCGGGGATTTAAATATCCCGCGCTCGATTAACATGATCTCGCCGGCGCGCTAGTTCGAATCACAGCTGATTCGAACCAGGAAGTGCATGCCGGGACGCGTTAGTTCAGATTAAAGCCCTTAGTCCGAACTAATGTTACTCCTCAAAAAATGAGGAGTAACATTAGTTCGGACTAAGGGCTTTAGTCCGAACTAACGCGTCCCGGCATGCACTTCCTGGTTCAAATCAGCTGTGATTCAAACTAGCGCGCCGGCGAGATCATGTTAATCGAGCGCGGGATATTTAAATCCCCGCTTCATTAACTACTTCGGTTGTCTCCATTTGCATCCCTAGTTCGAACTAGGGATGCAGTGTAGACGTACCCTTACAGACGGTGTTGGGATAAATGTCTTACTGTACATGAAGTACTAAGGTATTATGGCAGTGGGGATTATATTAAACCCTAGGGCTACGTCTACACTGGCATGAATTTCCGAAAATGCTTTTAACGGAAAAGTTTTCTGTTAAAAGCATTTTCAGAAAAGCACGTCTAGATTGGCAAGATGCTTTTCCGCAAAAACACTTTTTGCAGAAAAGCGTCCGTGGCCAATCTAGACGCGGTTTTCCGCAAAAAAGCCCCGATCACCATTTTCGCGATCAGGGCTTTTTTGCGGAAAACACTACTATGCTGTCTACACTGGATTTAAATATCCCTGTCTTCATTAAAATAAAAATGGCCACCGCGCTGTGCCGGCTCAGCTGATCATTGGCACAACGTGGTGGATTGGTCGGCAAGGAAAGCCTTCGCCGACCGATCCTGTAAACCTTGTTTCACAAGGCATAAGGGATCGGTCAGCAAAGGCTTTCCTCGTCAACCGATCCATGTCTTGACTGCCACGTTGTGCCGACAATCAGCTGAGCTGGCACAGCACGGTGACCATTTTTATTTGAATGAAGCGGGGGATATTTAAATCCCTGCTTCATTGACTATGTTGGGTAGTCTAATTTACATGCCTCTGCCGGCAGAGACATGTAGTCTAGACATACCCTAAGGTTCCACAGGACTCTTGCTTGTTTTTGTGGATACAGACTAACATAGCGACCCCTCTGATCTTCTGCTTGTGAGTCTTTAGATGACACTCATATCACATGTTCCAGTTTTTCTCTGCATCCACAAGGTTTAAACACTTCTAGTATTATTTGGCTGTTTTTTAGTCAATGAAAGCCAAGCATGTCACCTTCCATGACTCCAAGCGCTGTTCTTTACGAAGAATACCAGATAATGTGAGAAAAGCATAACAGTTGTCAACACCGCTCTTGAAAAGTTTCCCCTTCCCCCCCACAAAAAACATTTTTTCGAATTGAAAAATTTCAACCAGCAGCATATAGAATGTGCAGGAGAGAGTCGGGTAAGCCAGGCACGGAGAGGCATGCAAACCTGCATTTATATATTTCTTTGTTTGCTTATTTTTAATACTCCCAGTTTCCACCGCCACTTCCTGCAATGACCCAGGCATTCCCCAGAATGGGAGCCGAAGTGGAGACAGCAAAGAAGCAGGTGACTCCATCGTCTTTCAGTGCGACCCTGGATACGTCCTGCAAGGGGAGGCCAAAATCAGCTGCGTCCAGATCGAGAACAGGTTTTTCTGGCAACCTGACCCTCCCTCCTGCATTGGTATGATCCAGGCAATGTTTCTTTGACTGTACAGCGAGCGGGTCTAGATTCCCCTGGCTAAGGTGTGTTGGAACGTGTCAAAAGGGGGGGTCGAAATCCCAACTGGCTTGGTGGATAAGTACAACAGGGTGAATAGGCTTCACATAGCCAGTAACAAGGAAGAGGTTAAAATCCATATCTGAAAATGAGAACATCAGGAGTCTGCCCAGACATGTAAGGAAACTCACCATGTAGCTCCACTGTGCAATGAGGTTTGCCTAAGGGGTCTGGCATGGCAGTCTGAACATTCCTGATCCCACAGCCTAGAGGGAAATGGGGAGGAGATATTAGCTAGGAGGCCCGGGATTGTCTGTGCTAGGACCTTGGCTGTGTGATTTCTTTTGGCACAACGAGGTAACATTTTTTGAAGCACAACTCCTTGACATTCTCCTTGGGCTCATAACGTCATAAAAGAAGCTTATAAAATCTCTTTATCTTTTTCAACATGGCCGGAACATAGAACAATTGTCATGCTATGCACATAAAAGTCATAAATGTTCAATTAGCTGGCTAATTAAATGTTAGCCAGATATTAGTCATCCTGTAACCTTTATTCATGTTTATGCAATGTTACCCCAAGCAGCTTAAATTAATTAGCTCCATTTCTTAAAACAGATTTAAAGCCAGCTGGGAAACTTTTATAACATGCCCAGCATTTGTTTGCTGCAGGACAGCTTGATTTTTATACCACTCTGTTAATAATCTCATATGGCATCATTTCTATTTGATGCTGACAGCCTTATTAGTTGTCTGGAAGCTGGAACTAAAATTACAGTGTTGTGTATTGTACCCCTCTACCTACTCCCCCACTGAGGATTTCATTCACATCAAAAGTGGAAATCTTCGTTCTTGTTTTCCCAGGGAGATGGAACTGAGATGAGATGATGCAGGCTAGGAAATTCTCATAGGTCGTCTTCAGTGAAGGTTATGTGAGTTAGAGCCATTCTGGTCCGTTGCTTTTGGACAGAGCCATGGCAGGTGTTAGAAGACACAAGATCTCCCACTCGCATCTCTCAGGCTGCATCTACACCACGCGTTTTCTCGTCAAAAAATATGCTAATGAGGGACTCATTTGCATGTGCCACAATCTCATTTGCATCTTTTCTGCCGATCTGTTTTTGTGCTGGGGTTTTTGCATGAAAACAAGCAGTGTGGAATTTTCTTTTTGCGCAAAACCCCCCTTTTCCACAAGATCCTTATGCCCCCCAAAAGGAGGTATTACCGATCTTGCGGAAAAAGGGGTCTTTGCGCAAAAAGAAAACGTCCACACTGCTTGTTTTCGCGCAAAACCCCTAGCGCAAAAACAGATCGGCAGAAAAGATGCAAATGAGATCACGACTCATGCAAATGAGTCCCTCATTAGCAGGGCTTGCTGAATCGCAGCGAGCCCTGCTCGCCAGCCACGCTGTCCGGCGATCTGTGCATGTGCGCATCATTCTGCTCATGCATAGATCGCCCGAACCTGGCACTTCCGGGTTGCACTCTACTCACCACGGCGAGTAGATTGCATTATTTGTCGAGCCCTGCTCATTAGAATATTTTTTTCTGAGAACACTCGCTGTGTAGACATAGCCTTAGAAAAAGATTTGATTTTCAGTCCGTTTTGGCAATTAGTGCATTGGCAACTTCAATCAAAACCAACGCCTCATGTGTGCCTGACAGCGCGTATTCTTACTTCCAGAGCAGGAAACTTGATTTTGACTGGGAGCTGCTTAGATAGTGAAAGTGGAAGGCTCAAGGCATCTTTTCTCTCTCTCTGACCCATTTGTGTTTCTTAATAAGATTGTAATAGGCTCGGTTTTTCTCTCGCTATGTAGATGTCCAACACCCAGTACAACCGGTCCCAATCTCGGTTAGGGTCCTTCATTGCAACTATATCACAGTCGTGTTTTGGCAATCTAGCAGTCTGTCTTTCCCTCTTTTTCTCTCCCTATGGCTGTCTGTGGCCCTCTACCCATTCATCATTCCATCCATCTCTTCATCTCTCTACCCGATCTCCATCCATTTCTGAATCTACCCTCCCCATGACTTGCAGGGGCACCTAGTCTAGCTCTCAACCCAGCAGTCTACTTCCCGCAATTGTCAGTGGTTTTCCCCAGGTGGTTGAACATGCATCGCTCATCCCCAACCGCTCCCTTTCTGATTTCAGCTCCCTGCGGTGGGATCCTGACGGGGCCGGCCGGAGTCATCCTGTCCCCGCAGTACCCGGAGCCCTACCCGCCGGGGAAGGAGTGCGACTGGAAGTTGACGGTCTCTCCCGATTATGTCATTGCCCTGGTATTTAATATGTATGTACCCCCGGGCCGCTCAGAGTCCGTTTCACTTCTGCCAGGACCTGTGGGATAAGGGGAGGAGTTCACGGGTGGGGCGAGGGGGAGCGAATGGGTTTGCCTGTGCATCTCCTGATCTCTAGAGGGGATGTCCCTGAGCTCCGTGGATCTGTTCCCAAGTGATCCCCTCACCTGTGTTGATAAAAAGAAAAAAGGAGCACTCAATGGAAAGAAAACCACGAGTGTCTGCCGGCTCCTTCTCCCTGCCCACCCCAATCTAAAGCAAGCCTGGTTTTAAGGTGTGACCTGCTCTGCTTATAGTACCCCCAAACTGGCCAGAAAGAGGCATCTTTCCAGGCCTCGTTGGCAGACTCAGGAGCAAGGCCTTGTCCTTCCCAGTAACAGCTGCTGGAAACTTCATTGAATGCCTGCGCCCTCTCCTCCTTTAAACCGTCCTGCTGCGCTGAGGGAAAGAGCCGTCTCCTGGCGCGACTTGCTTTAATTTGTACTTTTCCATAAGAGCCGTAACGAGCATCTCAAGAAGCCCCTTCGTGAACCAGACTCTCTGCATGGAAGAGCAGAGAATGGCAGCATTAGTACCATCGATTTGTACGGGTTCTTTTCCCACCTGTCAGCAGGGCCACCTTGTGCTTACGGCGGGACAGGGGCTCTGGCGAGCTAGATTCAGTTCCCAGCTTTGCTGTGGGCTCTCTGGGAGACTTCCGGCATGTGGCGTGGTTTCTTGGGACCTCAATTTCCCATCTGTAAAATGGGGATTTCGCCCCTCCGTTTCCTCTTGCCTTGCCCACTCAGATGGGAAGCGTTTTGGTAGAGAGGCTGTTTCCTTACTGTGGTTCTTGGCACACTGGGGCCCCATGTTCTGTTCTGTCTCCCAGTACGCTCATGATCCACATACTAGTTCAAGCTCTGCTGGGGTTTTTTTTGTTTGTTTGTTTGTTTCTCCTCCAGCTTTAATTTGGAGCCTGGGTACGATTTCCTCCACATCTACGACGGCCCCAGTTCGCTCAGCCCCCTGATCGGGAGCTTCTACGGCTCCCAGCTGCCCGACCGGATAGAGAGCAGCAGCAACAACCTCTTCCTGGCTTTCCGAAGCGATGCGTCCGTGAGCAACGCCGGCTTCGTTATCGATTACACAGGTAACCCGCCGGCCACGGCGTGCTCTGCACTGTGCCGTTCTTCAGGGCAGCCGACCCCCGCCCCCGCTCCTGGATGAACCACACACTGGAGATGATGCTGCGGTCCTTGTGGCTGTGCAAAGGTACAGAAGGGAGGCCAGGCAGTTGATCTCCAGGGGGAAAAATTTGCAAGAAGGTTGGTTGGGAATAGGGACGAGGCTCAGAGAAAGGGCCACCAGATCACCTAATCTGAGTGGCCGGATAGCACAGGACGCCGACACCCAGACGCTAAACCCAGCCACTGAAATTAGACCAGGATATGACAGCCCACAGGAGGGACCCAGGTGCACCAGTGCCCAAAGCCCCGGCAGTGGCAGGTAAATGATTACATGAGCGATACCCAGGTAAGTCTGTCCAGTGAGCTACCCCCACACTCTCCAGAGGAAGGTGGGGAAAAAAAACCAGTCTCTAGAGCCCTGTGCAGATACAAAATTTGTATCCGCAAAAATGAGCGGCGGATATCCGCCTGCACATCTGGGAACACGGATACCCGGGGATAGAAAGCAAATACCCGTACGTTTGCCGGGTTCTAGATACAGAATTTGTATCTGCATGTGCAAAAAGAGCCATAGAGATCCTTCCCAATCCTTACATTGCAGCAAGGGAGGTTTAGGTTGGACATTAGGCAAAACTTCCTGCCTGTCAGGGTGGTTAAACACTGGAATAAATTGCCCAGGGGGGTTGTGGAATCTCCATCACTAGAGATATTGAAGAGCAGGTTGGACAGACACCTGTCAGGGATGGTTTAGATGGGGCTTGGTCCTGCTGTGAGGGCAGGGGACTGGACTCGATGACCTCACGAGGTCCCTTCCGGTTCTAATGTTCTAGGATTCTATGATCCCCCAGGTTGTGAGCAATTAGTCCCTGAATATGTGTGTAAGAACCAGCCAGCCAAGCACCTGAGAGAGGGAACTCTTGGTGCCACCTCCGGCGCTTTGAAGGAGACAAAAAAGTCCAAAATAGAATGGGGGCAGGGGAGGGGGAGATCCCTTCCTGACCTTTGCAACTAAAACCCTGAAGCATGAGCATTAGGAATATAAGACATAACGTGGAAGGAAGCCCCAGAGCTGCCTGGTGCTGCTGCGCCCCATCTCAAATAGGCCTGCCATATAATCCCACAAATTGGTCCAACTCTATTCACACGAGTTTATGTTGTTTGTCCCACATTTCTTATTGGGAGTTTGTTCCAGAACCTCACCCTACTTATGTGTAAGAACCTTTAGTTTCCAGCCTGCATTGGTTTATGGCCAGTTTATCCCCATCTATTCTTGGGCTAGGATTGTCCTTTGGCTTGAGTAGCTCTTCTCCTTCCCCGGGGTTCCCTCCTACACACACATATACACATACTGTGGGGCTACGTCTACACTGGCATGATTTTCCGGAAATGCTTTTAACGGAAAAGTTTTCCGTTAAAAGCATTTTCGGAAAAGCGCGTCTAGATTGGCAGGACACTTTTCCGCAAAAGCACTTTTTGCAGAAAAGCGTCCGTGCCAATCTAGACACGCTTTTCCGCAAAAAAGCCCCGATCGCCATTTTCGTGATCGGGGCTTTTTTGCGGAAAACAAATCTCTGCTGTCTACACTGGCCCTTTTGTGCAAAACTTTTTCGGAAAAAGACTTTTGCCCGAACGGGAGGAGCATAGTATTTCCTCAAAGCACGGACAATCTTACATGAGATCGTCAGTGCTTTTGCGGAAATTCAAGCGGCCAGTGTAGACAGCTGGCAAGTTTTTCCACAAAAGCAGATGATTTTGCGGAAAAACTTGCCAGTCTAGACACAGCCTGTATGTACAGAGAGCAATCCTCTCTCCTCAGCCTTCCTTCTGCTAAGCTAAACAAGCCCAGCCCTTCCCATAGGCCCTCCATTCCCTCAGCCTCGTAGTAGCTCTTCTTTGCACCGCAGGTCCAGTCTGAATTCATCTTTCTTTGAACACGAGTGACTGGAATGGTACACGATATTCTGGGTGAGGTCTAACCAATGCCTTGTATGATGCCATTCATCCTTCTCTCCCTCGATTGCAAAACACCTTGCCCGAGGCTCCTTAGGATTGCATTTGCTTTCTCATAGCTGCCTCATGTTCGTCTGAGGTCATCAAGTCCTCTGAACTACCTGATTTGTGGAGTTTCAGTTTGTCCATCAGGTGAGAGCACCCCCCTCCTCCTGGGGCCAGGAGAAGCTAACGTAGAAGCTTTGGGAGGTGTTGGCTCTTGGAGAGGTTCCCTAGCCTAGCCAACGTGGGCAAACTCACCAGCAAGTACAGTGCTGTGATTCAGTTTTGTTACGCGCTGTAGAATTGACTCTGGCATCCACATTAGCAGGGCTCGACAGGTCAGCGAATCTACTCGCCCAGGGAGAGTAGATTTCAGCCGCTCGCCCTGTTCACTGGCGGCACGCGCATGCGCCATGCGGGTCTGACGCATGCACAGTGCGGGGCTGGTGAGTAGATTTCACCACGGTTTGTCAAGCCCTGCAATTAGCATCAGCAGCAAAGGAAGGGCAGGGAGGGCGGCAAGGCGGAATGCTTTTCAATGAGCATTGTCTTATATAACCTCCTAGGAACAGTTGTCTCTGCCACTGATTCTCCTATCCTTGGGTAAAACACTTAACTTCTCTGTGCTTCCATTTCTCCAGCAGTAAGACTGGGGGTGATGGGACGACCCCCCTTCCCCCGTGAAGTGTTTTGAGATTTAAATATAAAGCTCCTTTCTAAATGTGAAATCCTGACCCCTTTGAAATGAATGGCAAAGCTCCCCCTGACTTCTGTGGGGCTGGGCTTTCACATTAGTGTTCCCAGTTCTCACCCCGGCTACACAGGCCCTGGCGGTCGAGATGGGAGCATGAGGGCATTTGAGGTCCCTGATTGGAGAGGAAGTGGGAAAACAGTTACATGGGCTGAACTGAACCCGGCCTGTTTCCACACAGCCCGTAAGACTTGCGTGGAGGGAGCGTTGGGTTCTGTTCTGAGACCAGGTTTTTTATGATTCTTTGTGTTGCAGTAGAACCAGCCTCGCTGTGCTCAGGGCTGGCCACGTGCCAAATCGAAAGCCCACCCCAGCCCCCGAGATCTCATTTCCCTCGCCCGGCGCATTGACACAAACACACAAAAGCCGCCAGTGCTCTGGGCTGGTGCAACTCCCTTTGCACCGCTTCTTTGCTCATGTCCCCAGCTTAAATGGATGCTGTGTCGCTGTTTCCCCTCCAAACGGTGGCATTTTTGCCAGCGCTGAGCAACTTAGTGGTTCGCTGCCCAGGCTTTCCTTTGCTGGGACTCTTTGCCAGTCTGCTGCTCCTGAATTATTTGTCTGTGCTGAATTACCTAGAGCTTGCCTGGTGCTCAGGCGGCGGGGCCACAGCACAAGGAGAAGATGCAGGCAACGAGGGAACCGTCACGGCATGGCGGCTGGTTTGGGTATTTCTCTGGGGTTCCCATACTTGGTTCATATCTGGTCTCCATGATGGGGTGTTCCCCACGGCTGGGGCTGGCTGGGTTGGTTTCCGGCTTGTGCTTTCGTCTGCCATGCAGAGGAGAGCCAGGCTTGCTTTCCATGGACCAGGAGGTGTCTGGAAGATTGAGATGACAGCCTGTTCAGCCATGGGCATTAATGGGAAGGGGAGGGAGCGTTTTGTGATACTCGACACCAGATCAAAGTTTGGAAGGTTTCTCCTTTTCCCCAAACTGGAAGTGTAGGGCCTGGTGCTAAGTGACTCCGGGCATGAGGGAGGTGTTTTGGAGTCACCTTTGCGTGCGTCATGCTTTGCCACGTAGGCACCTGTCTCCACTCTCCAGTATAAGTTAGAGCAGCCTCAGGGCTACTGTATTTTACCCTTTGCTCCCTGGGGTGGCCTGGGATGCACAGAACCACGGTAGCGCTGTGGGTTTTGGGTGTGCCTCTAATCCCCCCCCCCACACACACACACACACTGAAGGCCGTGAGAAGAGACCTTGTAGGGTTCATCAGTGCTACAATAAAAGGATCACAGCTGGTCCAGGTTCGCTGACACAGCCTCACAAGGCTGGGGCTATGATGCATTTTAGACATTGAGGGTGGAGCTGGATGCCAGGTTCTGACACCTGGCCAGGTGTGAGGGTCTCAAAGTCTGAGCTCCAGCTTGAGTTCAAATGATTTTAGCTCTGCAACACGAACCCTGCGAGCTGAGTCCGGTGGCCCAGGCTCCATGCCGGAGGTTTTTTACTGAAGCGGATGTCCTCATAGAGTCCGTATAGCAGCTATTCTCCTGCTCTGAAGGGCCCATTGTACTGGGGAGGGGGGGTGATTCTCAGGGCCAAAGCGTGTGTATTTATCCTCACCTTAAGACCCCAGAATGCTGCCAGGGCAGCATCAAGGCACTTTTATGTATCTGTAAATCCATCCCACTGGCTCTTTTGGGAGAGCAAAAGAAAATCTAGGAATCCTTTTTATCTTCAAAGTGGAGATGGAGGGAGAAACCCATATAAAAAATAGATCCACACATGAAACCACACACACACAAAACCACACAAACACCCCTTGCATTCTGTATAAGCATTCTGGCTTGCTTTTCTCCATTCATTTTCCCCCCACGAAATGAGTGTCTAGCTAGCCAAGCCAGGTTAATGTTCTAGAAATGGGGCAAGCAGAGCAGCAGAACGAGGCTGGTGAGTTTCACATTCTTGCTACATTGTCCTGCATTTTGTTTCTCGTCAGTTTCACTCTCCGCTTCTCCCTAGCTCTGCTCAGAATTTCTAAAAGGGCTCAGTGCCCACAATGGGAAGCAGATTTTCAAGAGTCACTCATGTGTGGAGTGCTGAGCTCTCTGCGAGACTCTTCCCAGAAGTCTCACCATGAGAGCTGAGCACTGGACAGTCTCTGCCTTATTGAGGCCCATTGAAAATCTGGCCCTGAGGGTTTGAATCCTGTCCCGGGGGTGAGCGCTTCGGTTAGTTCTTAAGAGGCCTCAACTGGCACTTGCAGGATGGAGCCTGCTGCCAGCTGGGTGGCATTTGTGCTTCTAGGGCCGCAGGGGACAGTCTTTCACAGGAAGAGATTTTCTTCCGAGAGTTCGAGGCTAAGTCAGCACTGGCACTTTGCAGCGCCGCAACTTTCTGGCTCAGGAGTGTGAAACACACACACACACACACACACGCAGCGAGATACAGCATCGTACAGCACCAGTGTAAGCAGGTTACAGCGCTGGGGGCTGTGCTGGACTGGGTGGTGGAAGGTCGGGCATTGCTGCAGGGGGATCAGGAGAGCAGTGGGGGGGGGTGAAAGCAGTGACCTGCTTCTCCTGGCACTGCAGACTGCGCTGAACCCCAGAAGTGGCCTGCAGCAGGCCCGGCTCAGTGAAGGGTGGAGGGAGCACACATGGCTCCGTGCACCGCCCCTGCCGTGAGCACTCGCTCCACACTCCCATTGGCTGGGAACCTGCTGCTGCCTGCTTCTGGGGCGCAGCCTGGTCTGCGGTGCCAGGAGAGGCAGGAAGATGCCTTGGCCCACACACACACAATCACACTGCACCACTGATTGGGAGCCACTCGAGGGAAGCCCCTCCTGCCCCAGCCCTGACACCCCCAAAGCCGGAGCCCCCTCCTACACCCCAAAGCTCTCATCCTCAGCCCCAGCCCTGGAGCCCACACTCCAGTCACATTCTGTTGAGTTGCGGCATCACTCCTTTTCTTCAAGTGAATCATGAGAAAAAACAGTTTGAAAACATCTGGTTGACATAGAGCGCGCTCTCCCAGAGTTCATGGCCTGGCCACACTTTCAGTGCAAAGCCTTGATGCAGCCGGGCTTTAAACCTCTAGGTGTAGACGGAGCCGTAGTGCAGTAGCTGATCACACAAACAACAGGCAGGCAGAGGGCCAGCTGGGGTGAAATCGATGGAGCACACCTGAGGTTCACAGGACTGTGCCTAGGTGCTGTGGCTCTCCTGGTGCTTCCATCTCCGTTAATGAGGTTTCCCCTGCTTGGCTTTCCATGCTGCATGTCTACCAGCTCTTGACCCTCGCTTACGTCCTCTAGGGCAGACCAGCTCAATGGCTATCCCCGGGCAGGTCGGGTGACCGGTTGGACTAGCGTTGAGTTCTCATAAAGGAGCTAAACCCCAGTATGCTCGGCCGATTCCCTCTCCCTCCTGGCCGCCCCACCTTTAAAGGGCGATTTGCGGATTCCTGCTTGACTGAGGCGCGCATGCGGCCTGGATGAATTGTGCTCTCCATTATGCATGAGCTACTCCCATCGGAGTGGCACAGACATATCAGACAAAAGAGCTTTGGCCCCAAAGTGTATTTACAAAGGGAAGCGGTTGCCAAGCCCGGTGTCCTTTCTTATTAAAGCAGCAGCTTTGTGGCCTTTGAAGTGTTTTATTTCTTTCTCTGGGGAATCGAGAGTAAAACACACCTGGTAGATCCAGCTCTAAGGGCAAAGGGGGTAAGAAATGATTAAAGTCTTAAGCTGGTCTCTTTAACTGCCCTTTGCTTTCCAGCCAGGCTGAGAAGTAGCAAAGCTAGCATTGTTATTCAGGGAGGCCTGAAATTAAAGCACATCCAGACAGTCTGTTGTTCTTAGCGGAACCCAGAGGCACTGAGACCACTCAGAGGGAGAACGATGCGGGCTCTGTAGCCTCAGCGGTAGAGATGGGGCCGGCAATATACAGGCCAAGGGCAGAATCTGGCCTGTTAAACCTTCAGACCCGTCCCACCACTGTCCCACCTCCCAGCTGGACTCCCTGGATACGTCTAGACTACAGGCTTTCGTCGACAGAGGCTTTGTCGACAGACAAAGCCTCTGTCGACAAAGAGAGTCTAGACTATAGCCAGTTCTGTTGACAAAACAAGCTGCTTTTTCGACAGAAAGTCTAGACGCTCTCTTTTGAAAAAGCACAGCGTGGATACAATAGCGCCTTTTGTCGACAGAACTCTGTCAACAAAAGGCGTTATTCCTCGTAGAATGAGGTTGACCGCCGTCGACAAAACTGCCACGTTCTGTCGACTTACTATCGACAGAACGCAGCGGTACTGGAGACACAGGTATACTTTTGACGATAAAACCCTGTAGTCTAGACACACACCCCCGTCTGCCATGCCCCTGCATGCTGCTCAAAGCAGCCAGCCGCTGGAGCTCGCATGTGCATCTCTGAGCACCTTGGGCCCTGGAGTAGAGGCGAGAGGGCACAATCTCACCGCCCCCTTACGCTGGAGAATCCTGCCCCCTGCGCAAGCACTTTGGTTCGTTCTTAAGTGCTTGAGAATTTGAGAGCTGGAGCCAGGAGTGGGAGGGTGTTTCCAGGGACGCAAGGGGAGAACTTGGCTCATTCCTACGACGTGTCAAGCTGCCTGGGCCCGTCACTGCTGGGATAGACTTGTCATTGGGCCCGCTGCCCAAGCTAGTGGTTCCGACGTGAGTGACGAAGGAAGGCTGGATTCCTGGGAGGTTGTGCTGTTCCGGCTTCTACGGAAAGGAAGGGCTTGGCCTGTCAATGGGCTTTCCAGGCCGTTCCAAGCCCCTGCTACTCACCAGCAGCTGATGGGGGCAGAGAGAGAGGGAACTGGGGAAGCCAGGCCCATGCAGAGAGGGAAATTAGGACTAAGCAGGAGCTAAGAAGGAATGCCAGAGGCACATGAGGCACCCCATTGGGAGGGCTTGCCTGCTTTCAAATGTGTCTGGACAAACTGCTGAACTCACTGCCCCCACCTGAACATGCAAGCAGCATGGTCTAGTCCAGGGGTAGGCAATAAAACAGCAGCTGTTCCCCAGGGTTAGCCGCTGGTAGGTCGCTGCTGCAATATTTACCTGCAACTCCACAGGTACAGGTGAGCACCGCTCCCATTGGCCGCAGATCACCGTGCCTGGCCAATGGGAGCCGTCATCCCTCCATACCTGCAGAGGCGCAGGTAAATATGGCAGTGGGCTCACCCTGATCCAGCCCATGGGCCGGTATTTGCCCCGCCCCAGTCTAGTGGATCGGGTGCTAGACTGGGATCAGTGGCAAATGCTACCACTGACCTGCCACGTGTTCTGAGCCCAATCTCGCCCCTTCTCTGTGCCCATCTGTAAAACGGGGGTGTTGAGACTTTATCCTCCTGTGGATACTTTATCCTCCCCCACAGCTGGTAATCTAAGTGGTGTGACAGTCAGACAGGGCCAATCTGCTTCTGTTTCTCATTCTGAATGAATGGACGCAGCTCCAGAACCCAGCTAGAAACGAGTAAGACAAAGGCAATTAGTAGCTTTTCAAACTGAACGGATTAAAACAAAATTTCTAGCCTTTAATTAGAATTCTTTTGAGTACAAATCAAGGTCTTTGGTTTTGTCTCCGTTCCCACTCCCCTTTTTTTGTCAGCCAAAACATAGTGAACAAAAGGTGGCCTCATTAAATTAGGGCCGTTATACAGTATTATTTTTCCCCCCTAAACACACCTACAGAGTTAATCACGCCTACATACTTCCCACAAAGCTAAACTGCTGGGAGAAAAGAATGAGGCTTTAACTTTGCTCATTAACTTCCCCACGCATTAGAAGGAGTTTGAGAAGCAGCCGAAAAAGGAACTTCAGGGAATTAGAGGAAGAAGAAAAAGAAGGGGGGAGGGGAAAGAGCATATGAAAGAAAAATCAAATATCTTGTCGGGCTTATTGTCAGAGCCAAATCCCAAGTACAGTTCAAAAACACTGGCTTGTTTGTAACATCTCGATGCATAGGGTCAGCCCTCCCCCCCCTCCCTACTCATAGACCAACATGTCTCTAGGTCCTCAAGCGAGATCTCTCAGCCTGTCAGCCCCAGATGAAACATTGTTAATTACCGGAGACTTTGTAATTCTTCACCAGGAACATACAGGGAAGGACACAGCAGCCATCCACCAGCCCCTTTTGGAAATCCAACATCATCTCAGGGACTGGGATCAGATTGCTAGCCTCAAGCTAGAACACGCCTGGTGAATTTCAAACAGCCCTGGCTCTTTATGTGCCATTGATTGGGGACCCAGGGGTCTGAAAGGGCAACTTTTGCACTGGGTAGGGAGAGGAAGAACTGTGTAGAAAGAGAATGGTTTGGGTCTCAATGGTCCTTGTGCAGGGCACAGAAGGGAAAGATGAAAATTGGTAGGAAGGCATCTTAGGCCAGATCTAAACGGGGAGTGCTTTTGCCGGTATCATTTATTTCAGTGCCTTCTCCCGCAAGTAAAATGAGCTAAAGGTGAAGTTTGCTTGTATGCAACATGGCCGTAGTCAGAGCACTTGATTGCCTCAGCTACGTTGGTCAGGGATCCCATCTCTTCACGCTAAAGCTGGGCACAATTTTTTGGACTCATTTTTCTTCAAAAAAAGGCATTTTTGGTGCACCAAAACAATTTGTAAATGCAGGTGAAAAAGCTTTGACCGAGGGGGGAAAAAATGAAGCAAAACTGTTAATTTGTGACCATTTTGACTTTTTTTCAATATTTTGTTTGGATTTTCCATTTCAAAATGGTGTTTGTAATTCATATTGGGCCAGCTTTTTAAAAAGAAACCCCCAAAGGGGACAACAGGTCCCCACAATAACAACCACATTGAAACAAACAAGCAAACAAATCTTTCCGAGCAAATAGAAAAGCTTTCCTCTTTTGAATTTGGGGTTATTTTTGAAATTCTTTGATTTGATGAAAGTTTTTGAGCAAACCTTATCCGATCAAATTGAAATACATTCCCTCCTCCTCCCAGATTTTTCATTTCTGTCCCCATACAGAAAAAGTCATTACTCGATATTTTTACTTCATATCCCTGACCAATACACCCAGGCCAACAACGTGTGTCATAAGTTTACTTCCTTTCTCTTACACAGGAAGAAGATATATTGGTAGAAGCACTTTCTACTGATATAACTGCTTCCATATGGGGATTGGTATGACTTTTAATAGACCAGTATAGTTAAAACTAGGGATGTTAAATATTGGTCAATTGAATCGTTGAGTAATCTCACGAATTCTTATTAGTTAGCTCAGAGGTTCTCAAACTTGTGATACCGCGACCCCCCTCTCTGTTGCTCATGACCCCCTTCTCCATTGCTGTAACCACCTTTTCAGTTGCTTGCGGCCTCCCTCTAAGTTGCTCGCGACCCGCTGGGGGTCAGGACCCACAGTTTGAGAAACTCTGGGTTAGTTGACTAGTCTACAGTCCCTGTGGGCAGGACTGGCAGCCAGTGCACTCCAGCCCCACTCCCGAGGAGTCCCCTGCCACTCCACATGGGGTGCCAAGCAGGAACTGGACAGAGGCAGCAGCATAGAGTGGCAGCAGCCCCTGACTGGGGGTGGGGAGGGAAATGCATGTAGTCTATAGCATTAACCTATACGCTTTTGCTGATCAGATAATCGGTTAAGCGACTACACGATTACATCCCTAGTTCAAACAATAAGGCCTGCTGGACAGAATCAGCATGGTTGAGGAGCCATGGCTAAAAACACAATCCTTGTGTTGTTAATGTGCATCTAAATCTATTCTCCCCATTTTCCAGCCTAACTCCTGCTACGAGTTGGGAGTCACTTGTTCTCATTAACACAGGACCCAGGGTGCCTTCACTCCCCATTCTGTTGGCCATATTTTTAACATGGGGTTATGCACGTGCATCCGGAGTCTACATTTCCAAAGAGTTCATTGCAGGATTTTCCGGTGCTCAGCACCCACAATTGGGGCTCAGTCTCCATTGTGTGCCCAACTCACCCTGGAAGACCACTGTGCCTTGCAGAAGAAGGCCCTTACCTAAAAAAATGCCAGAGTTGCGTTTTACAAACGATATTGCAGCTTGAACCTCTCTCGTCCGGCACCCTCAAGACCTGACTGGTTCCAAACCAGAAAATTTGCCAAGCCACCAGAGATCAGTGTTGTCTAGCAGCATTACCAACCAGGGGCGGCCCGGGCCTATAGGCCGACTCAGCCGTCACCTAGGGCGCCACCTTCAACAGCGCCCAATGATGACGTCACGGGGCACCCTGGGCGCCCGATGATGACGTCACTTCATGGATGGCCGTGCAGGCGGGGGCACCGATCGCTCATTCTGCCTGGGGCGCCAGCTGCCGCAGCCGGCCTCAGACCGCTCCTGTTACCAACACTTCCACTGTGTGCTGGGCTCTTAAAAGACATCCGGGGTAGAGTAGAGCTACATCACAGCACAGAACATGGCTATGTCTAGACTGCAGGCTTCTTTCGGAAGCAGCTTTTTTCGGAAGAGATCTTTCCAAAAAAAACTTCTTCCGAAAGAGAGCATCCACACTGCCAAAGCGCATTGAAAAAGCGATCTGCTTTTTCGAAAGAGAGCGTCCACACTGAATGGACTCTCTCTCACGTCTAAGCTGTGATTGCTATGAACAGAACGGACACCAGGGCACCTGTGCTTTATCCTCTTTCCTCTTCTTTCGAAAGAACTCCCTTTTCCCCATCCACACACGCCTTTTTCTGAAAGAGCTCTTTCTCAAAAAGGCTTCTTCCTCTTAGAATGAGGATTACCAATGCCAGAAAAATCCCTCTGTTCTTTTGATTTCCTTACGGAAGAACGCAATTGCAGTGTGGACGTTTCTCATGTTTTGTCAAAAAAACAGATGTTTTTCCAACAGAACTCTAGTGTACACATACCTGCTGAGAACCAGGACGGGTGGCTCTAAACACACGTCATGGGACCACAAGAAACTTGGCCATACCCATGAGCAGTGGACATGTGGCTAATTAAAATTATGCTGGAGCAGGAAAGTTGGCGGACCAGATAATGCCCAACTAGAGAGGTTCAACCTGTAGCGCAATTGATGTGTCAGGTCGTTTCCTTCCAGTTGCTAAAATGTACTCCGTATCCCTGCCTGTTCTTCTCAAGACCCTGTTCCGGTGAAATGGCACCACAGGCTGTTGGTCTGCAAAGGGAGTTTGTCCAAATTCAGCATGAGGCTGACCTCTCTGGAGAACTGAAAAAAAAGTCACTGGTTAGAAAGGAAGCTCTGTTGAAACCAAGATTTGGGGTCATTTGTGGCACGGGGTGAACCTCCAAAGGCTCTCAGGTTGCGTTGGGTTTTAGTAAGCACCTCAGTAGTTCGGATGCTTTGGTGCTTATCTGAATTTCCCAAACCTCTGAGGTTTTTGCAGCTCCATGAGCACATCCCTCCAGGTAGCCAGCCTGCCGTCAAATCTTTCTGCTTTGCACCTCCGTGCCATTTGTTTCACTCTTCATCCCAGCTGGCACCCGGAAGTGCTGGACTGGAATTTGAAGAATAACTGCATTTTCTCAACCTCGGGAGAGGTTTGCTTTGTAGTCGGTGCACTGTCAGAGATCTGTCCCGTCTTTCTCTATAGTGGCTAGCTCATCTGTAATGATACCTTAAATGCAGCATCAAGGAGAATAAGAATGGATTTAAAGCTGTATTACGGTCCATCAGCAAGAGAGATCTATGGGGAAAAAACATGCCTTTGGTGAGGGGATTTAAATTTCAAGTGGCATTTGAAATGATCCCTAAAGTAGAAGGCGCTTATGTGCAAGTACATTTTGGAGGGCTGTTGGAATCCCTGAGCATTACCCAATAATTCCAGTGACTACAATGAACATGCTACTGGTTTGTTCTATTTTGCTTGTGTAGAACAGTATTATTGTGGCGTACAATGTGCAGCGCAGTCGTGCCTGCGTTGGTCATAAGTTTCACGTGAACACACGGATGCTGGGGGACAATGGTTCTCTTTGGGATAATGGGGGGGGGGGGGGCTCAGAACGGGAAATGTAGCTAAGCGGATCCCTGTTGAAATCAGTCCTGAAGCTGTTCAGTGACTGAGTGCAGAGGAGTTCCCCAAAATTCAGTGGAGGGCTTCTGCCCCATACATAGCTCTGGTAGATTATAGTGGACAGAAAAATCCTGAAGGGGCCAGAGGAGAAATTTATCAGGGGGATGGGGGGGGATTTTGTAGGGTTACCATAGGCAGTCCTACGCCAGTTCCTCCTCCCCTTCCCACCACCACATCCCTAGCCTAGGGAAGAGCATAGGATGGCATGAGAGATAGGCGAGGCTGGGCTGTAGCACATGCTGCTCCACAATTCTGGCTTTTGCTGCTGGCTATAGGCAGCTCTGGGGAAGCTGACATAACCTACAGCAGCCCCCAGAACTGGCTATTTGCTTCTTCCTCCCCTTGGGCTAGACTCCCTGAAAGTTCATCTCAGCATCTGACTCTCGGGGTATGTCTAGACTGCATCCCTCTGTCAGCAGACGGATGCTGATTAGGCAGGTCGACATTGCAAACGAGGCACGGATTTAAATATCCCACACCTAATTTGCATAAAAATGGCCGCCATGTTTTGCTGACTCAGCACTTTGTCAGCAAAACGCAGCAGTCTAGAGAGGGATCTGTTGAGAAAGAAAGCCTTTTTCGACAGATCTCTTATGCCTCCTGCTCCGAAAGATCCTCATTTTTTGAGGAATACAGGATCTTTCGAAAAACCCTGCCATTTTCGACAAAACCGCGTCTAGACTGCGGTTTTACTTTTGAAATGGTGCTTGTTCGAAAGAGCGCCATTACATGATTATGCCAATGAAGCGTGGGATATTTAAATTCCCGCTTCATTTGCAATTTCGAAGTGTCTAATTTACATCCCTCTGTCGAAAGAGGGATGTAGCCTAGACACAGCCTGACTGATCAAACCGGCGGTGCCCCTCCCAGGTTGACAAACACACGCAAGATGATTCCTGCAACAATTCCGGTGTTCCTTTCTGAAAACTGAAATCCCCACGGAGCTGCCGCATGCTTAGCGATTCCCTGCCGGACATGCTGTAGAACATCCAGTCGCGTTTAGCATCAGAGAGAGCTGAAGAGGGGGAATGGCTCAAACAGCCCCTAAAAATGAGTCATCGTATTGCACTTGAAAATACAGGGATGTGCCTTGAAAAGGAGCCTTGTGATCTTGTGGTATCAAAGGAAGAGAGGCCGGGCTTCTTTCAGAGCTGCATTGGCATCTGGGAAAACGGCTGTGGTTGAGCAGCCGAGGATCCCAGCAAGGGAATGCTGCAGTTTATTGTATTTTGTCTTGGTAAATGAGACTTCACGCCAATTATTTTCTTTTATGTGACTCCGCAGAGTGTTGTCTGAGGATTTAGTGTTGACAAAGAGCCCCATAGCAACAGCCTTTGAGGCTACTGTGCTCTGCCTGCAGGACAGATGCAATGCAGACGGCTGCAGCACCAGTTTCCTTCAGTGTCCTGTCCGTGCTCTCTAGCTGTCAGAGAAGAGATTTCTATCCAGGCCGTATTTGACTCATTCATTCTTTGCTTTTTATGCCATGCTGGCTTGGTAGAGGGCCAGTTTTGGTTGCGGACAGTTTTGGGTGTCCCTTTGGAACTGGAATGAGACCACTGAATTTACTTGATGCAAGACACCAAATGTTTTTCAGTCGCTGCCAGGCAGGACAGGTTGGGAAGCAGTCCCCACTTACTCTGCAGAGCTGGACCTTGTGGAGGTACGCAGTGTCCCTCTAAGATTTTTCCAACCACGAGCAGAGTGAGTTTTGGCTTGTGCACCAATACTGCGGTCACGTGGGCTGGTTTGGGTGTGTGCCGCCATGGCACCCAATTTATTAACACATGTTCCCAGAGCCGGAGCAGAACCCTCCACCCCCAGCCCTGTGGCATGTCCCATTCCCAGCCGCCGGAGCAAACCGCCCCTCCCCCGGCCATGTGGCATGTCCCATTCCCAGCCACCGGCGCAAACCCCCCCCACCCCCAGCCATGTGGCATGTCCCATTCCCAGCCGCCGGAGCAAATCCCCCCTCCCCCGGCCACGTGGCATGTCCTATTCCCAGCCACCAGAGCAAATCCCCCCTCCCCCGGCCACGTGGCATATCCTATTCCCAGCCGCCAGAGCAAATCCCCCCTCCCCCGGCCATGTGGCATGTCCCATTCCCAGCCGCCGGAGCAAATCCCCCCTCCCCCGGCCACGTGGCATGTCCTATTCCCAGCCGCCAGAGCAAATCCCCCCTCCCCCGGCCATGTGGCATGTCCCATTCCCAGCCGCCGGAGCAAATCCCCCCTCCCCCGGCCACGTGGCATGTCCTATTCCCAGCCGCCAGAGCAAATCCCTCCTCCCCCGGCCACGTGGCATGTCCTATTCCCAGCCGCCAGAGCAAATCCCCCCTCCCCCGGCCATGTGGCATGTCCCATTCCCAGCTGCTGGAGCAGAACCCCCCATCCCCGGCCCTGTGGCATGTCCCATTCCCAGCTGCCGGAGCAGAACCCCGCACCCCCGGCCCTGTGGCATGTCCCATTCCCAGCTGCCAGAGCAAATCCCCCCTCTCCCAGCCATGTGGCATGTCCCATGCCCAGCTGTCGAAACAGACACCCCCTCCCCCCATCATGAGGCAGGTTTTGTTCCCAGTCCCAGATACCAGAAAAGACCCTGGCTCTTCCTACCTCGTGGCAGCCCCAGCCACTGGAGCAAGCCTCCCTCCTGCCACACAGCAGGTCCCGGTCCCCTACCCCAACGGCTCCCTCACCACACCGTCCCAGGTGTCCCCTCCCACCAGAGCAGCCGCCTGCCACATGGCTCTCCAGAGGAGGTGAGTGGGGGAAGAATTTTTTGTACGCAACCACGCACCTTAGTGGGAACTATGGCGGTACGATGCTTGTTCTGCAGAGGGATGAATCAAAGGTCCCCGAGACGGAATCGTGCTGGGGTCACATGATAAGTCTGTCGGTGGTGCTGGAGATCCAATCCAGGAGTCCTGACTCCAATCCCCCGCTGTCACCACTGGGCCAAAGGCCTCCTTAAACGTGAGGCTGTCCTGCCACGTGGCTCTGAGAACACATTCGTGGGTCAGTGTTGGCCGTTGTCACGGAGACTCGGTCAGGAAGGAGCTGGTGGGTTGGGGTGGGAGTATTATCGGCATGCCAAGAGGAAACATCTGCACACCTTGCGAAGGCACGTCTTGTCCCTCAAAGCACGGACTCTCTCGGGAAAGGAAAAACAACCAAGAAGGAAGAAAACAAAAGAGCAGCAGGGATACACTTCAGCAATCAGCCGCCAGCCCCCGTCAGCCGGCATGACTGGAGCGCCGCGCGTCATGATGTTTCAAAGCGAGCGCGGAGACTGAGATCAAGCGTGTGGCTGCAGCATCTGACAGCCGGGCGGGAGGCTGATTGGCAGGTTGCGGCGGCATCCACTTGCGAGATGAAATGCAGGGAAACTGTTCAAAAGAACAAGAGAGCCCTAACGGGGGCCTGGAGAACCCCGTTGGGTGCTGCCTCGTTAGGGAAGAAGCTCATAATGAATGCCGGCATTCCAGGGGCCTTCGGGCCGGCAGAACGGAGAGGCCGTTTGGACAAGAGAGTGCAGTGTTTACTCCTGCAAATGTCTCATGGGCTGTGATGTACGTGGGTTGGCTGGGCCGGGAGGCAGCACCTCCGCCTTTTCCAGGGCATGGAACGTAAAACCAGGAAGGGCCTGGGGGTCCCTCGCTCCCAGGCCCATGGAGCCAAAGACGAACAGCAGATGCGTGGGGCGGGGCTCCGCTGCAGCTTTCAACTTCCTACTCCCACAAAGCCAAACACCCCTGCACTACTCCCTGTCCCTTCAAGGCCCCTGACACTTCTCTCCAAGGCCCCAAACCCTGCTCACTACATTTCTCCTCCCTCCATCACTCACTCGCAGTCCCATTCTCCCTCCCTCGTTGTCACCAGTCTCACTCAGGAAGCTGGGGTGCAGGGACTCTGGGCTGGGACTGAGGGGTTCGGAGTGCAAGAGGGTGATCAGGGCTGGGACAGGGCCTTGGGGGTGTGGGGTGGGTGCAGGCTCTGGGGTTGGGCTGGGGATGAGGGGTTTGGGGCTGCAGGGTGGGGCTCTAGGCTGGAACCACAGATTTTGATGGGCAGGAGGGGCATCAGGAGAGGGCCTGGGACATGGAGGAGGGGCCTTTGGCTGGGGGTGTAGGCTCTGGAGCGGGTCTGGGAATGAGGGTTTTGAGGTGCAGGAGGGGACTCTGTGCTGGGATTGAAGGGTTCCAGATGGTAAGGGGGGGGCAGGGCTGGTGGAAGGAGGCTCCGGGGTGTAGGCGCCGGGCAGCACTAACCTCAAGCAGCTCCCAGAGGGAGCAGCATATTCCCCCTCTGGTTCCTAAGCAGAGGCACAGCCAAGTGTCTCTGTACGCTGCCTCATCCACAGGCACCGGCCCTGCAGCTCCTATTGGCCTCCGTTCCCAGGCAATGGGAGCTACAGAGCCAGCACTTGGGGCAGAGACAGCGAGCAACACGCATAGGATCCAGGGGGCTGATTCCAGGAGCTGCAGTTGCCAGGGCAGGCAGGGAGCCTGCCCTTAGCCCCACTGCGCCCCCAGCCAGACATTTCACAGCCCAGTCAGAGCTGCCAGGGTGCCTTTTCAGCCATGAGTTCTAGTCTACAGCCAGCCTGCTGGCAACCCCAGCTCCACTTCTGATGTCGGCACCAGTGTCTAATACTGGGTCCTAACGCTGTGGTGCAGGCCCAGCTTATGGCCTCTGTTCCAGGTCTGGGTCGCTGTGCCCGACCCTGCTGGCGGGGGTAGGCATATTCAGAAGAATATTAGTATTGGGGAAGGCCACTTGCTCACCGATGTAGCCAGGGCTGAGCAGCCGTGGTCGTTATCCAAAGACTGAGGGTTCAAAGAGACGAAATGGCAGCTCCTGGTCCACCCCCTTGTGGTTATGCTCTGCACTGTCCTGGGTGAAATGAGGCCCCCAGGCCTGGCCTCTTACTGTTCAGCATGACCAATCTCTCTCTGCCCAGGCTGGAACTGCGGGAAAAGATGGAATTAAAAACAAAGTTCTAACTTCTGAGAACAGAACTATTCTGCCACCTTATGTCTGAGGGTCGGGGCCCTTTACAAACAGCTAAATTTGCCTCCTACCATGCTGCCTTCCCCCCCTCCAGGAGGCAACTCAATTGCAACATCCCATTTTACAGTTAAGAGAAGAAAGCTGCAGAGAGAAGAAGTGAGGTGGCCACGGTCATGCAACAAGTCAGTGGCAGAGCCAGGGAAGGAACCAATGAGTTTTGTCTCCTTGGCCTGTGCTTTTACCACTAGGCTGTGCTTCCCTCTAGAGAAGAGGAGTGGTTTTACCTCCTGTGGCCCAGTTCAACTGTCCCTAACGGAAGTACTTTGCAGTCTTTCTTCTCCACCTATCCCAGCCACTGTCTAATGGCACAGCTGTCACATGAAGAAGACCACAAAGCTAATCCTACTTTTCTCTACAAACAAGGGGGCCAGGAGAGGCCCTGGTGGGAAAGGGTTGAATGTTTTTTACTTTCAAACAGAATTAAAACTGTGCATTATAATTCTTAGGCAGCTGTGCTTATTCACAGATCCCACTGTTCACCAAAAAGCCCTGCACTTTAATCAGCAGTTTCTAAATGACAAAAGCACAGGAATAATTATAACTCTTAATTATCATTCATTTTTTAAAAAGTCCCTCCGAAGCCGCAGAACAATCTCCGCAACCTGACAGATCTGCAGTCTTTACTGGAATTCTTAAATGGAAATGGGGATTTGAAGTCTGCGAGGCATGGGGAAGAGAATGAAAAATGTCTTCATTTTGTCTAATTGCGCGTTGTCGTTCTGCAGCAATCTCAGTCACGCTACACATCTGGATTAACAACCAGCTAGCAAATGGCCCCGTATGTCGCTGTGGGTTAGAGCACTGAGCTTGTGAGATGCTGGACTGATAAGTGCCTGAGAGAGGCTGTGGATAGATGCAGGGCATCCAAGCTATATTAAAAGAATGAATCCCTTATTGAACAGCCTGCACATGCAATTACATGCTCTGATTTACAACGCGCATTGCGTTCTGTCTCCAGTTCAGCAACGGATGCGTGCATCGGCTTCAATCAAGGCTCTACCTGCCCGATTTGGTACCAGTAAATAGTTGAATGACAATCTCCTCCACCATGTTGTGCTTTCGACACTAAGGCTACGTCTAGACTGGCATGATTTTCCGCAAATGCTTTTAATGGAAAACTTTTCCGTTAAAAGCATTTGTGGAACAGAGCGTCTAGATTGGTACGGACGCTTTTCTGCAAAAGCACTTTTTGCGGAAAAGCATCCGTGCCAATCTAGACGCGCTTTTGCGCAAAAAAGCCCCGATCGCCATTTTAGCCATCAGGGCTTTTTTGAGCAAAACAGTACTGTGCTGTCTACACTGGCCCTCTTGCGCAAATGATTTGCACAAGAGGGCTTTTGCCCAAACGGGAGCAGCATAGTATTTTTGAAAGAACACTGACAATCTTACATGAGATCGTCAGTGTTCTTGCGGAAATTCCAGCGGCCAGTGTAGACAGCTGGCAAGTTTTTCCGCAAAAGCAGATGATTTTGCGGAAAAACTTGCCAGTCTAGACACAGCCTAAGTGTGTGTCTAGAGTACAGGCTTTTTTCGAAAAAACTTCCCCTGCGTCTAGACTTCTGCCACGTTCTTTCGAAAGTAAATCAAAAGAATGCGGCAGTTTTTTCAACCACGGAAAAATCTCGTTTAATGAGGAAGAACGCCTTTTTTTGAAAGTGCTCTTTCGAAAAAAGGCGCTATGTAATGCAAACTGTACTTTTTCGAAAGAGAGTATCCAGACTGCCTGAGTGCTCTCTTTCGAAAAAGCGGCTTGCTTTTTCAAAAGTACTGGTTGTAGTCTAGATGCTCTTTTTTTAAAGAGGCTTTTTCGAAAGTGTCTTTCGAAAAAGCCTCTTTTGAAAGAGGCTTGCAGTCTAGACATAGCCTAAGTTAGAGATGGGCCTGAACCAAAATCAGGGATGTGATTATCACCAGATTCCTCAGGGTGTGAAAATGTGTTTGGAATCCGGATGTGGATCTGGGTTCAAATCTTGCAATCACCCTCCCCCTTCCTTCTCCCCGTTTCTGATATAATGGGCTGAAGTGGAATCCCGGATCAGAAAAGCAGTCTTCGAAATTGGGATCTGCCTGTTTTGTGGAAGAGCATAGTTGCTTAGGAAGGGGCTTAGACATATGTTTGTAATATCAACCATAATTTTATGCCCAGGCTATAGGACTTGGGGGGAAAAAAATCTTCAAAAGTGCCCGCGTGATTTAGGAGCCTAACTCCACTTGCCTTTCGTTGGGCCTTATGGGTAAAATTTTTCTAAGTGCCTCAGCCCTTTTTTTAATTGGCTTGAAAATTTTGCCCTAAGTGTCCGCCTCCATGACTATGGTTTTTGGAATGCCAGCAAAATTAAAACCCCAACTGAAGACCAATGAAGAAAATTGCTTGTAATAGCACCAGCACACCAAGAACACACAACTAAAAGGGGATATGAGAGTGGTCTATAAAATCATGACTGGTGTGGAAAAAGGAAATGGGGAAAAGTTATTTACTTGTTCCCATAACCTAAGAACTAGGGGTCAACAAATGAAGTTAATAGGTCACAGGTTTAAAACAAACAAAAGGAAGTTTTTCTTCACTCAGCACACAGTCAACCTGTGGAACTCCTTGCCAGAGGATATTGTGAAGACTAGGACTTTAACAGGGTTCAAAAAGAACTAGATAAATTCATGGAGATTAGGTCCATCAATGGCTATGAGCCAGGATGGATAGGAATGGTGTCCCTAGCCTCTGTCTGCCTGGAAATGGGTGACAGGAGAGGAATCACGTGATGATTCCCTGTTTTGTTCACTCCCTCTGAGGCATCTGACATTGGCCACTGTTGGCAGACGGGATACTGAGCTAGATGGTCTGACCCAGTCTGGCCCTTCTGATGTTCTTATGAATTGTGGGAGATCCTGTCAGTCCTTGTGGGCATACGCCGGGGATTGTGGGAAGCCACAGGAGGACGAACAGCCCTCGAGTGATGTCCCCTGCGGCCTCACAGCAGAGAGTGGAGGTTCCATGCTGTGAAAGCAGAGGCTGGGCTGTAACCCGTCCCCCCAGGCTGACTCTGCAGTGACAAGAGTCCCTTTGTGGCTTAGCTGTTAGTCGTAGAACTCTTGGCTCTTGCCTCCCAGTGCCGTGCTCTGCCTATAACCTGCTGAATGGGCATCTTCATGCTGGTCTCTTGCAGAAAACCCCAGGGAGTCTTGCTTCGATCCTGGGTCAGTTAAGAATGGCACCCGAGTGGGCACAGACCTAAAACTGGGCTCCACGATTACCTACTACTGCGACGGCGGCTATGAGATCGAAGGCGTCTCCACCCTGACGTGCATCATGGGAGGGGATGGGAAACCCGTGTGGAACAAACCTCGGCCCACGTGCACAGGTGAGTAGGGTGGCCAAGTGTCTAGTTTGCGCCCGAACAGTCCGGTTTTCACCGCCCTTGTCCGGATAAAAAACGGTATTTTCTGTTTTTCTCGGATGGAAGGCCGGTGGGGACAATTTTTTTTTTTTTTTGCGCAACCAATGTTTGCCTGCCATGTTCAGTATTTTTTTTTTTTTAAATATCTGGCAACCCTACAGGTAAGGCCGGAGGAGTGAGCAAGGAGCCAGCTCCAAACTGTCCATGGCTGCCGTTCAGACGCACAGGTGTCCCTTTCAGTAGCGCGCTCAGCAGGAAATGGGAGGGCGGGGGTGGGGGAAGGTTTGTTTTTATTCCTGTTGGAATGGAAGATGAAAGCACTAACTGCCTGCGGGCAGGGAGAAATTACTCAGGGTGCAGATGATTTCCTAGCTGTCCATTATGAGGCCCCGGGGGGGGGGGGGGGGCTTTCCCAGGCTCCCGGGCAAGGTAGGTGGCAGCTAGGAGCCCCTGGAAAGAGTGGGGCCTTGGGCAGAAGAGGTGGAGCTAGGGGCAGCCAGCGCTGAACACTGCCTCGACCACAGCACTGCCCCCCACACCCTCAGAGCCACTCGGCCACGCTGCTCCGGCGGCGATTTAAAGGGCTCCAGCCACTGTCACTTCCGTAGCGACAGCTGGGAGCCCCGAGCCCCTTTGAAATGCCGCAACCTGGGGCAACCGCCCCTTCCCCCGTCTTCGCCCCACATTGGCAGGCCTGGAGGCCTCTTGCCACTTCTTCCGGCGAGGTAACGAAGGCATGGCCCTAGAATGAAGCAGTTGTCAGATACAGCCTGCCAAGCTATCGGTGCTTAACTGATTTCCTGAGCCAGGGTGGGAGCTGGTAAGAAAACAGGGGGAAAATCACATATGTTTTCTTGTTTTTATCAGACACTGATTTTGATTCAATGTTTTGGACCAGCACTGCTGGCTAACTCAGGGGTGGTCAAGAGACACTCCGTGAGCCGGATGCAGCCTGCCAAGTGGATGGATCCCTGCTGCTCCCCCACCCCGAGGCCAATCAGGGCGTAGGAAGGGGGGAACATATGAAGACTCCTCCCCCGCCAGCTGGTGGTTCACTCTAAGCACAGCAGGCATCTTGCAGGTCGGGGGGCAGAGAGCAAGAGACTTTGCATGCTCTCCCCACCCCCAGGCCCTGATTGGCCTGGAAGCGGGGGGAACGCACTGGGTCTCCTCCCGCTGCCTGGGCGCAGGTGCCTAGAGGGAACCGCCAGATGTTCTGAACAGCTGGTGGTTTTCTCCGGGGTGGGGGAGGGCAGTGGCAAAAACTTCATGTGCTTCCCCACCCACAGGCCCATCAGGGTCTGTGGGCGGGGGAGCATGGAAGTGTCCTGGCCCCGCCCTTTCCTCCTGAGGCCACGCCCCTTCTGGGGCAGCCCGGGGCCACTTCAAAAATTTGTGTAGTGACCTCCCCCCCTTCTAAAATTATTGCCCATCCCTGGGCTAAAGGGAGCCCGACAACTACGAGGCTGGAACATGGGTGTGGAAAGGAGAACTCAGTGGTTTGAAAATGTTCTGACAGGGATTTCCGCGTGAGTCACTGAACTAGTCTCCTGTTGCACAGGAAAAATAATGAATTCATTGAGAACCCATCCCTCCAACTCCCCTGCTTCGGAATCAAATGGATAACGCTGGAGATCAGGCTTTAGGTTACCTACAGGACGTGACATCCCCCGCCCACTCCCTGGGATGGTGGTGGTAATTAAACGTGAAGCAAGCATGAACTTGAGTTAGACTAAGCTGTATTGTTCTTAACGAGAACTAGCAGTCAGCGCTCCCCCACCCGAAGTGTAGAATTGATCGCAGACTTGGGCAGCGAGCCCTGCACAGAATTATAAGCACATGCCCGGGTGTATTCTAAAGCAGCGGAAAAAACGGGTAATGCGTGACGCTAGGTCTTGAACGACAGCTGTGCTAGTCCCTTCTTCCACTGATTTCTCCCTGGCTTTGTCTTTCAGCACCGTGCGGTGGGCAGTACACTGGATCAGACGGAGTAGTTCTGTCTCCAAATTATCCTCGGAATTACACCAGCGGACAAATCTGCCTGTACTTTGTCGTCGTGCCAAAGGACTACGGTACATAGCATGCTGAGCTAGACTCTCAGCTGGTATAAATCAGCATTGCTGTGGCGAAGCCACTGGAGATAAGTCAGTTCGTAGCAGCTGAAAATGTTCTCCATGATCTCTTTTCAGTGGCTCGGTGTGAGTGTATTATTCCCAGGGAAGAGGACTGAGAAATATGGCAGAATGGGCACTGTGGATTGTAATTAAATGTCACGTCTGCGGATGCTTCCAATTTAAATTATGACATAAAAATGGTGCAACCATTGTCAACATTTTTTAGGGTGGTTTTTTTTACAGTTTCTCAACCCAATCACAGAGTCACTGATTTAAAAGAAAAAAAAAGTTAAAATTGGCTTTACAGGGACTAGGTTTTCCAGTGGAGCAATGGTAGCAATGGGCCCCTTCAGAAAACCTCTGGGCGAGCAGATGCTCAATTTTGGGGTTGGGGCATATGTGAGTGTGCGTGGATATGTGTGTGTGCACATGTGTGTGTGTGCATGTGTGCGCGCGCGTGTGTTTTTATCTCCACAGTGCACACAGTCTTTCTTTCACATCCTTTTTTCTCTCGAAGTTGTAAACAAGTCCATAATCCTCCGGGTCACTGGCTTGAACCATAGTATGGCCTCTCTTCAGCTCACTGACTGCTAATTCACTCATGCCAATCATTCACACTACCCATGATGCATGACATATGCGTGCATGCAGGACACGTGTGTGCATGCATGTGTATGTGCATGTGTGTGCTTGTGTGTGTGTGTGTGTGTGTGTGTGTGTGTGTGTGTGTGTGTGTCAGTCACATCTGAGTAAAAATCCATCCGGTGGCCCTTTAAAAGTCTTTCAGGAAATAAGTGTGTGTCGAATGGCTATTTAGAAGGCAACTATGAACTCCCTACAGCTGCTAGAACTGATCTATGCAATCCAGCCACTGCCAAGTGAAATACTGTCTGAGGCATTAGATAGAAATATTGCCCCTGCGACGACAGTAATGCTCCCTGCCATTCTAATAAGCACAATGTGGAGGCCCAGTCCCTTGTACCATATTCATAATGTCTCTGAGCAAGGCTGTCTCCCTCATGCACACTCCTTGTGAGAGGTTATTTCTCCTGCACGCCGGCCATGACCTTCCTTTTGCTAAAGCCACTGCATGGAATACTGGACTCTGAAGAGAGTGCGCTTCTGAGGTATGTCTAGACTACAGGCTTTTGTCGACCGATGCTGTCAGCAAAGCTTCTGTCGACAAAGAGCGTCTAGACGACATCCAGTTCTGTCGACAAAGCAAGCCGCGGAGGACAGTGTAGATGCAATAACGCCTTCTGTCGACAAAACTCTGTCCACAAAAGGCGTTATTCCTCGTAGAATGAGGTTTACCTCCGTCGACAAACCTGCCGAGTTCTGTCGACGTTATGTCAACAGAACTCAGCGGCAGTGTAGACGCAGGTATAGTTTTGTCGACAAAAGTCCACTTTTGTCGACAAAACCCTGTAGTCTAGACACCCCCCCCAGCCTAGAGCAGTGCTCTGCCATGGGGACCGGGATCATTCTGCAACAGTGACAGCAGCAGGCCCTGATTCAGCAAAAGAAGCTTGGCTGACTAGCTAGGGAAGCATCCCCACACTTAAATACTTTGTTGAATCAGGGCCTTTAGGTGCATCCGAGCCAGATTAAATCTAGGCACTGATAGTGTTGTTACAGCCGCTGCTGTGGCGTGAAAGCTGGACAGATGGGTCCTAATGTTGTGTAACGTATTTCCTCTTTTTCAAAGTGAGCATAGGGCTCAGGAAACTTGCTGCACTGGCAGCTCTGGAGTATGCAGCCCTGTACATTCTGTCGTGAGGAGGAAGAGAAGCTAACAGGAACATTTACTCCCATCGGCCTCCCTCTTTAAAGACAGCGCCTAGCTCAGTGTAGGGAAGCCGACTCCAGCTCTGTATTTTACATAGGGTAGTGTAGACCTGGCCTAAGTTAGTTTCTTTCCTCCGTTCTCCATGTTTCAACGTCTTTTATTTAAAGGGAGTGGGAAACCGCTAGTAGCCAATACTGGATGAATGCTGTTTCTGTGGCGTTCCTGATTCTCCAGCTAGTAGGTTGCCAGAGGGCTGGCCCAGCCCTCTCGCAGTGTCCTAGCATGGAAGCCAGGCTGTAAAACTGAATTTGCAAGTCACCAATGTTGCCGCTTGCTTGTTGATGAATTTCACAGTGAGGGACCTCACAGCCTGTGAATCTATAATGGGGAATTTACGACTTACAGATACACAGCACAGGGAAAAAGAAGAGAGCCTTGGGTTCTTGTTGAATTTTATACAATATACACAAATAACCCAAACCCGCCCACACCAACTTAAAAACAACCTGATCTTCTCATTATCATTTTCTCGTGTATGAGATTGGAGGTCATCTGGATGCATTTATAAAATAAGTAATAAATTAGGGAACCCAGAGTAGCTTCTTCTTTGGCATTCTCAGTGGGGGTGCCTAGGACTGGCTGGAAATTCAGGTATCTTTTCACCACTAGAAGCCATCCTTTCAGAGCAGATGGGCTTGGTTCTGGAATTGACCGGGGGAGGCGTCCCGAGCCTCTGTTTGTCAGAAACTGGGAATGGGTGACAGGGAAGTGATCACTTGATAATTCCCTGTTCTGTTCACTCCCTCTGGGGTATGTGGCATTGGCCACTGTCGGCAGACAGGATACTGAGCTAGATGGACCTTTGATCTGACCCAGTCTGACTGTTTTTATCTTACGTTCTTAATGAAGGGCACCATTTTTGGAAATAAATCTTGCCCTAAACGTTCCGGGGCAGGGAACAGCTTTGTGTTCTGTGTTTGTACCGCACCTTGCACCATGGACTCCTGCTCCATGGAGTGGTTTAGGTGGAGACCAGCGCAGAGAGAAATTTTGTTTCCACATCTGTAGCTGCAGATACCCGTGGCTAGAAAGCAGAATTCCGCAGATTTGCAGGGCTCCACCTCTGAGTGTATCAGAATGCAAAGGATAAACAATAATCGATCATTATCCCTGAATGAAATTATACAGCCTGTGGTATGTAGAAGGGCAGATTAGAGTTGCCATAATAAGATTCCTTTGGTCCGTGAATCATCGGTGAGCCAGCTCTGTGGAAGTGTGCTGCTGCCCATGTTTTGCCGGCTTTATGGGTAGATAAGGAGCTTCCCTTTCCAGGGATGACCTTCAGGCACTTTTCTTTGAGTCCCCAAGACAGTTTAGAGTTACTTGAGGCACCGGGGATTGGCTTTGGCTGTTGCAGTATGTTCCCTGCCCTTACTGGTTCCATTCTTGCCTCTGTCCATTCACAGTGGTTTTCGGACAGTTCGCCTTCTTCCAGACAGCGCTGAATGATGTCATAGAAGTTCACGACGGACCCAACCAGCACTCCCGGCTCCTCAGCTCGCTCTCTGGCTCCCACACGGGTAAGGATGAGTCCCCGTAGCACTCGATGGGGACTGCCCTCTCAAAATGCCACCATGCTCACTGCACAGCCACACGCAAAGGACACCCAGCTACGTAGCATGGCACAGCGAGCCAGTTTGGTGAGTCGGGCAAGGCCCCAGGGGTTCATCTGCCTTGCAGCTGGGAGTGAGCCTTCCAGCCCAGGTACACAGACTCTAGCCAGCCTGACTATGTACGAGGGCTGGGAGACTTGCTTCATAGAATCCTAGAGCTGGAAGAGACCTCAGGAGGTCATCAAGTCCAGCCCCCTGCCCAAGGCAGGACCAGTCTCAACCACTTGCAGCTGCAGGGAAGATGAACCAACTGTAGCCTGCCGGAGAACAGCTAGTTAGAACAGAGAGGGACCGGCCCTTCTCTTACAAACCTTTCACACTAGTGTGGTGGCGTACAGGGGAGGTGAACCTCCCTTAGCCGGCTTGGGAAGAATTCCTCCCGTGCGGGCCCTGTGTGAACCGGCCCCTACACAAGGGAGGTGACACAGCGAGGGGAAAGAGGGGGCCATAGCGCAGGAGCTGGCGTTATCTTCTAATTGAACATTGCTCGGCCTTCATTTTTCAGCACACATCCGCCGCTTGCTTGGTTTTATCTCCCCCCTGCTGCCCTTATGGAGCCTGTTTCCTTGTCATGTGAGAGTCCTGCTAGCAGGCGATATTTTTCCGTATTGACTGTTGATCTAGAGTGCTTCATTTTCGGGAAGCCCAACTGGAGACACCTTGGAAGGGCCTGATTTTCGCACGCGGAGAACCTACCCTCATTGCTAATCGCTTCTGAAAATCTTCCTCAGGGACTAGATCTCTCAGGATAGGGGTTTTAGTAAGATGTGCCCCCTGCCTTTTTTTTTTCCCTCCGAAATTTGAGTTTGTTTCTTTTAAAAAAAGGAAATAAAAGGACGGCCACCATTACATCATTTCTTCATGAAAACCTCCCACCATAGGCAAGCCCTCCCTGCTGTGCAGAGCCATATGCTTCTGCAGGCACAGTCTCAGGGGTCCCTTGGTACAGGTAAGGATTGCTTTGTGTGCAAGGAAGACTCCTCCGTGCCCGCCCCGGAAACACATACTCTATGCAACTTTTCCAGGCTGCGAAGGTCTTTTCACAGAAAGGCCTCAGCTAGCCAGTTCCCTGCGTGGTGCTGTAATGTGCGTATGCCTGCCGTCTGCTTCCCTCTCTCCCGTGTAGGTGAATCGCTGCCCTTAGCCACCACCAATCAAATCCTCATCAAGTTCAGTGCCAAGGGTCAAGCGACTGCCAAAGGATTTCATTTTGTCTACCAAGGTAGGTGCCGGTGTGGTCCAGAGACGCCTCCGTGGTGAGCAAACATCTCATTGACATTGGGTAGCGCCTTTTCTTCCCCAAATAGGCGAGGGAAAGTCCTGCACAGCTTTGGCTGCTCTTGTTTCAGTGAATTTGGCAGCGTGAGTTGCGATTCTCAAAGGGGCTTAAGATGGTTTTCAATGGGCGCTGGGTTCCGTTAACCCCGTGTGAATTACAACCTCTCTCTAACATTTCCAGTTTCCTCCCTCTTCCCTCAACCACGCTGTCTTGTGGAACTGGGCCCTTTTAGCAGCCGGCTTCCCAGACACACCCACCTGAGAGACCTTTTCCACACTTACATTTCAGCACATTTCTCAGTGGTTGGATGTTTGTCTTTGCTGTTCTGTAAAACAACTTCCTCTCCCTATAGGGCAGCCTCAGAACCCCCCCTCTGTCAGAGTTTCTGCCTCTTATGCCACACCTGTGCCAGCATGCGAAGGGCTGGCTATGGCATAACTAGTGTTTGCCTCTAAGATTTTCCAACCACGAGTGGAGGGAGTTTTGGCTTGTGCACCAATATTGAGGTCATGTGTTCTGGTGTGGATGCGTGCCACCGTGGCACCCAATTTATTAACACACACACGTTCCCAGCTGCCAAAGATGTGGCATGTTCCATTCCCAGCTACTGGAACAGACCCTCCCCTCCCCCCGGCCATGTGGAATGTTCCATTTCCAGCCACTGGAGCAGATCCTCCGCCCCTCCCACCCCCCGAGCCATGTGGCGGTCCCATTCCCAGCCCCAGCCGCCAGAGCAGACCCCAGCTCCCCCTGCCATGTGGCAGTCCCGGCCATGGGAGCAGGCCTCCTTATGCGGCCATGGCAAGTCCCATCCCCCCATCCCAATGGCCCCCTCACGACATCATCTCAGCCAGCCCCACCCGCTGGAGCAGCCGCCTGCCATGCAAGAGGTGGGTGGGGGAAGAATTTTTGTGCACAACTGTGCAAGCATGCACCTCAGTGGGAACTATAGTCATACTTAAAGATGGTTCCCATGTATTAAACAGAAGACCCTATATTCCCAGAAGATAGTGGCAGAAACAACAGACTCATCTTACCCATATGACTCATCCTTTCTAGAGTAACCACAGAAATTTTTATACACTGGGACTACGTCTAGACTGGCATGATTTTCCACAAATGCTTTTAACGGAAAACGGACGCACTTTTGTGCAAAAAAGCCCCGATCGCCATTTTCACGATCGGGGCTTTTTTGCACAAAACAAATCTGAGCTGTCTACACTGGCCCTTTTGCCCAAACGGGAGCAGCATTGTATTTCTGCAAGAAGCACTGATTTCTTACATGAGATCGTCAGTGTTCTTGCAGAAATTCAAGCGGCCAGTGTAGACAGCTGGCAAGTTTTTCCGCAAAAGCAGCTGCTTTTGTGGTAAAACTTGCCAGTCTAGACACAGCCTGGGAGCAGACAGATGGCGGCTGTAAGCATCCCCAGGAAGGAAAGTGGGGCGCATTTTCACTCTTCATCGGAGACCCTTTCAACTGAGTTTCTGTCTAATGCAAAATTATTGTAATTCTGATAACAATCGTTAATGATTTAACCAAATCAAAAAGCTTTGATTAAATCAATAAAGATTACCTCCTGCTTGTTAATTGCAACTACCCACTGCACACTCCACAGCGATTTACACATGGAAATCAGGAGTAAAAGGAACAAATTACCTCACGTCCCACCTACCCTAGCCAATATCAAATGGGTTTTGCTTCTATTATATACCTACGGGGATCACTTTTCTCTCTGCTATGCCCGTGTCTAGCTCTTGTGAATGTTAATACCTGTGGGTACCATGTAGTCTTACCACCTCAAAGTGTTTTGCAAAAGTGGATAAGAATGCTCACCATATCCATTTTACAGATGGGAAAAATAAGGGTACATGTGTGCTGTTTGGGTTTACTTTATTCAGAGCTAAATACTACTAATAAATGCCCATTTGGAAATGTTTTGGTGCTCAAAAAATTTATTAAACTTTTAACAGCCATTCAACAGAATGAAACACTCATAGAGGTATCAGTTAGCTCAGCCAGCCAATTAAAGCAACAAAAAAGCTCCTTTCACACTCCTAGAATGTGCCTTCAGGTGCTCTAGCCTTCTGCCTCCTCCGCCCATCCCAATCTGTCAGATCTATAGTTTTTGCAGGTAAATTCAGACCTATTTCAGGCATAAGCTGCTGGGAGAAGATTTACATTAGGTATGGTAGATATACACGTGACGTACAGGCAGCCTCCAAGATACAACCACCAAGTTCTGACCCCCCCACACTTAACAACCATTTTTGTAAGGTGGAAGGCCGGAAACCCCCAACTTACATCCTTGGCCTGCATTTACAATGGCGCACAGCACCTACCGTAAATGTGGGTTTGAATTACAATGACCCTGACTTGCAACGCTTCCTCCAGAACGAATCATGTCACAAGTCGGGGGCCTCCTGTATATGATATGGTAGATATGTTAGATATACATGTGACATATCCCAGGGCACAAGCCGGACTGTGGAATTACCGTGCTCCGTTAATTATCTGACTGAGGGTACCTCTCACACTGCTCTGCTAATGACAAGCAGCCCCTTCAGGCTTTGCCCTCACACAGCCCGTAGTATGGGAAGACACACTCACAGGTACATGAATGTGCTCCCAAGCCACTCCTGAGCTACACATAGGAAGATCCAGCAAATGTCCCTTGCCTTGCACCCCAGAAATGTGCATCTTATGCTGCTCAAGACCTTCATGATCAATGCAAACTTATTAGTTTGCCACTCTTCACAGGCTAATGGACATGTACCAGGCTCTGTAATCTGAGCAGGTCCCCACACATGTTGGCCGAACTCACAGGTTTAGATTAAACATCAAAATATGTTTTTAACTAGAGAAAGATTGATTTGAAATGACGGTAAGTGATAGGCATAAAGGTCAGCATTGGTTACACACAAAATGCAAAGTAAACAGTCATTCTAAATGCTTATCATAATCAGACTGAGTCTCAGAGGGGTCATCGGGGTTGTCTGTAACTTTAAAAATAATGAGTAGTGCTGCAGCAACTTAGGGCATGTCTACACTAGGAAATTATTTCACAATAACTACATTCAAAGTAATAATTCTCAAAATAATAAAACTGAAATAGTGTGTCCCCTTTACGGGGGAGCCTCGTAATTAACCGAGCCTGTCTCGGACTAATGTGGGTGCATTACCTCAATTTAGAGTCCCAGGACGCACTGGGGAGGAACTCCTTCAAATTAATCTGGGGCGTAGTTATTTCAAAATAGCAGCACCGGAGCGTCTCCACTGCTGCTATTTCAAAAAAATGTTCCCCGAGGAAAGCAGGTGTACAGATTTCAAAATAACGGGCTTGGTAGTGTGGACGCATCACTTATTTCAAAATAAGGGGGGTTATTTTGAAATAAAATAATTTCCTAGTGTAGACCAGGGCTTAGAGACTAACAACATATATAGTATCACGAGATTTCATGGGCAAAACCCACTTCTTCAGATGAGCGTGAGTGAAGAAAAAAGGGGGACTGTCAGAATTTATAACAGAAAAGGAAGTGGGGGCGTAGCTGTCAATTGTAGTACGAGTGCTAATGAGACTAATTGAGTGGATTGGAAGTGTCCCAACTTTTGATGTCAATGAGCTGTTGAATGGAAGGAAAGCTGGTTTTATAATGCACCATCCAGTTCAAGTCTTTGTCCAGGCCAAGGGAAACAGTATCAATGTGAAAATGAAGGTCAATTCCACACTCTCTCTCGGTCGCTGGCTTGTGAAATTCCTTTGTGGAAGAATGGCTCCTTTTAAGTCCATTAATGAGTGCCCAGGGAGGTTAAATGTTCGCCTACAGGTTTCTGTGCTAATATGTGATTTGTGTCCATTTATCCTTTGTTGTAGAGCCTGTCCAGTGTGGCCAGTACACATGGCAGAGGGGCATTGTTGACACTTGATGGCATAGATCACATCAGAGCTGTGGTGTCCAACCAGTTCTGAAGAAGTAGCCCCTATAGTGGTGACTGCTAAAGCAAATTAGCCACACTCAATCGACCAAACAGCCACCTGTGGCTAGTGGCCAAGCGTGTTGGACACACCATGGCTTCAGAGGATGTGCAGTTGTATGAGCCTCTGATGTGGCGGCTTATGTGTTGAGGTCCTGCAATGGTGTCGCTTGTATAGATGTGTGGCAATGGGGATTATTGCAAGGGCAGGTTTCTGGGTGAGTGTGTTTGAGGTGTGATGTGTAGCTGCTGGCAAATCTATGCTTCAGGGTAGGGGGCTGTGGGAGAGGATTGGCCTGCCTCCCAAGGCCTGTGAGAGGGAGGGAACATTTTTGAGGATAACTTGTAGATTGTCAATGATGTACTGGAGGGGTGTGAGCTGGGGGCTGTAGGAGATGACGAGGAGTGTTCTGTTATTTTGCTTGTTTGGCCTGTCCTGAAGAAGCAGATTCCTGGGTACTCGCTTGTCTCTGTCAATCTGTTTCTTCACTTCCTCGGGTGGGTATTTAAGTTTTAAGAATGCCTGGTAGAGATCCTGTAGGAGTTTGTCTCTGTCTGCAGGATTGGAGCAGGTACGGTTGTATTTTAGGCCTAGTTGTCAACAGTTGATCGCATGAGGTGTCCTGGATGGAAGCTAGAGGCATGTAGGTAGGAGTAATGGTCAGTAGGTTTCTAATATAGGGTTGTAACATTCCCTTGTACTGTAGTGTCAAGGAAGTGTATCTCCTGTGTGGACTGATCCAGATTAAGGTTGATAGTGGGGTGGAAGTTTTTGAAATCCACACACTCAGAGAAACTGAGGAACCACCTAATCAGCATCCTATACAGCAAACAGAAGAAATTCAAGAAGACACGCTCAACACTAGAGGCTCTCATAAAAACCCGAGATTCCACACAAACTTCCTCCTGACTGGACAAGCCACTTACAATGCTCACTTCACTTTGCACACAACAGAACATGCCAGCCAGGGGACCCTTTTTCTCAAGAACATGGATGGGCATCAACATTTATCGTCCCCACTTCCTGGGCTGTTCTGTGTGTGGGGGTGGGGATGCGTTGTCTGAGATGTTAGCGGGAGGATGGGCAAGGCATCCTGGATACCACAAAACACACAGGGCACTGACATTCCTCTCTCTGGGCCAAATTAAAATCAACCAAGGCACCTCTCTAATGTGCTTGTAATCATGGTTCCCCTCCCCCACCCCTCTTCCCAGCAATTTGAGTCTGAAATGCTAATAAATGTTAGAGCCACTAAGGGTACGTCTACACTACATGCCTCTGTTGGCAGAGGCATGTAGATTTGTTTATTCAGCAAAGGTAAATGAAGCCGCGATTTAAATGATCGCGGCTTCATTTACATTTACATGGCTGCCGCGCTGAGCCGACAAACAGCTGATCAGCTGTTTGTCGGCTCGCCGCTAGTCTGGACGTTCCCCCTGTTGACATCAAAGCCTTTGTCGGCATCCCACGAGGAATAACGGGGCTGCCGACAAAGGGCTTTGATGTTGACAGGGGGAACGTCCAGACTAGCGGCGAGCTGACAAACAGCTGATCAGCTGTTTGTCAGCTCAGCGCGGCAGCCATGTAAATGTAAATGAAGCCGCGATCATTTAAATCGTGGCTTCATTTACCTTTGCCTACAACCCTAATCTACATGCCTCTGCCGACAGAGGCATGTAGTCTAGACACAGCCTAAGAGATGAAAATTCACTGATTTCCTTCTCAGGAATAAACAGTGCTTTGACGTCTTTATCCCCACTGGGAGCAATTTCCCACATACACCAAGGTCTGAGAGTCAGTCTCTGACCCTTTCACTCTCTCTGATGCTCAGCCGTTTCCATGCACCATCCAGCTCACAAGAGCATCATCCGCCAAGCGGCAGCAGCTCCAGCAATTTCAGAAATAAAGGCAGTGCCTGGACCTGTCTCTGTTGCCCCCCCTCTCTTGTGCTCAAGTATTATTGTATTGGAGTGTTACAGTAACACCCTTCATTGTTCCAATCCATTGCAATAACAAGGCTTCTAGTACCCTGTAAGAACCAAAGCCGTTTCCTCTGGGTTCCAGTCCCAGCTCAATTGCTGGATCACTGTGGCTGTGTGTGGGTCACATAGCCCTGGTCTACACTAGGGTTTTATTTAGCAATAACCCCCCTTAGGTTAAATTAATAAGCGGAGCATCCATACTACCAAGCCTGTTATTTCGAAATAATGGGCTGCTTAGCTTGAAATCTGTCCTCCTGCTTTCCTCGAGGAATAATGCTAATTTCTAAATAGTGATTTCGAAATAACGGTAGTGTGGACACTCCGGTGCTCCTGTTTTGAAATAATTATTCCCCAGAGTAATTCGAATGAATAGAGCCCCACGAAGCACCAGGGAGTAAAGTCGAGATAGTGGGTCTACAGTAACAGAGCCTGCCTCGGACTAATTTCGAGATTTCCCTGTAGTGAGGAAACGCAGTTTCGATTTTGTTACTTCGGGAGTTACTAAATCGATTTTAGTTCTTTTGAAATAGTTTCTTCATGTAGACATGCCCATAGGGTGGGGTTTGCCAGGGAACCTAATCAAGGTAGGTACTCAGTTCTGTCAGGCATCATTGAAAAACTCACCATGTAACTTCTTTGTGCCGTAGTTTTCCCATTTCTAAATTGGAGGAAACAATACAGCCCTGCCTCACAGAGCTGTTGTAATTAACAAAGCCAAAGTTGCGCAGTTTAATTCGGCCTGACCATTGTCCCTTGAGTCTGAGCTGATGATATGACTAATGCGGCACCTAGCTTCTGCATGGTGGGGTGGCAGGAACAATCAACAAAGTCTTTGTTCCACAGTGGACCATTCGGAGTCAATAGTCCTTCCTATTGACCAGGAAATGAAACTATCAGTAGGAATACAGTGTTTTGCATTAGGTGAACGTTTTTTCTCCCTCTTGGGTGAGTTACATAGTTTAAAATACACATTTCACAGTTACAGAGCAAACACTTGATTATTCCCATCTTAGCCTGGGATACGGAAGGCACAAGTCGGATTAATACATGCAGCATCCTGCAAGCATTCCATAAAGTCGAAGCACATTCTTATAACACTAATACCCAGTTGAACTATACTCACCCACAGGTGAGACAGGCTGGTTTCTAGCTTCGCGTTTGCCCATGTGCATAGAGGCCCAGAGACGTGGCCTGGGCTGGCTCTCGGTTTCTTAGCATGAGTCTCACATTTTCCCCATCTGTGTTCAAAGCGGTTCCTCGCACCAGTGCCACACAATGCAGCTCCGTGCCGGAACCCCGCTACGGGAGGAGGATCGGCAGTGATTTCTCCGTCGGGGCCATTGTCCGATTCGAGTGCAGCGCCGGATACGCTCTTCAGGGCTCCCGGAGTATCGAATGCCTCACTATGCCAGGAGCGTTAGCTCAGTGGAATGTCTCCGTGCCTACCTGCCTTGGTTTGTAAACCTGGTTTTATGGGGGATCGAGGCGGCAGTAAGGGTTCTCCGTACGCCGAGCGCTTTGTATTCCTCGTACAAAAGCCATATGCAAAATAATGGAAAAACCATCCTCTTTTTCTAGGCTCATTTTAAGGGAGCATTGAATTATATAGAATAGTTACAGACACCTACAGGGAGGATGTTAGTGTCTACCCAGAGCTGTACTCCTGCTTGCCGGGTGTACCAGGATAGTGTCCAGCACAGCTGCCTGAGTGGGAGAGCATAAGAGGAATTATGCCCCCTTTCTTACCACGTCCCACAATGCCAAAGGCTGAATCAGCCTGTGCTGTCAATCAGGCCCGCCGACAGGAGGCAGTTGCCTCGGGGCCTGGCCATTTAAAGGGGCCCGGGGCTCCTGGCCACTGTGACAACAGCAGCCAGAGCCCTGGTCCCTTTAAATCGTGGTTGCTGCACAGAGCACATGGTGCAGTGCTCCATGGAGGGCTGTCTGCATGCTATTGGCTCCTCTGCTGTAAATTACACCAGCCCCGAGGCTGCTGTAACATGTACCAGAAAATAATGGTTTCTACAGGGTCTGTCCACTGACCAGGATTGCAGAAAGGTAGTGCATGCCTTTCCCCATCCCCCCAACCCCAGATTTGGGGCCCACAGCAGGTTCCCATTGCGCTGGGTGCTGTACTGTCCGGAGCAGAATTGCAACCCTGAGGGATTCATTCACAAATCCTTTTCCTGACGAACCCACCGGTCTCTGTTTCTTTGCTGCCCCTACGCAGGTGAGGCGTTCGTGTGAAAGCCGAGCTTTCCCACATGCCAAGGTCTCGTTGGCTTTTTTTTTTTTTCAGTGCCTTGTGGTGGAAACTTGACCGAGCGGAAAGGCACCATCCTTTCCCCTGGCTTCCCTGAGCCCTATCTGAATAGCCTCAACTGTGTGTGGAAGATAACCGTCCCCGAAGGAGCAGGAATACAGGTACTATATCGAAGAGCTGTCAGTGCAGCATGAGACCGAGAGAAGGAACATACTGTGTCTAGTGCACGCATAGAGAACATGTACCATCAAGTTACTGCTACTCGGAGGAAGGAGATCCATGGAATGGGTAATTCTCTGGAATCAGAGAAAAGGAGGAGAAGAGAAAGGGAGAGTGAGAGGCAGGAGGGGGAGAAGAGAAAAAAAGAGACAGAGAGAGAGGCAGGAGGCGGAGGAGAGCTGACAGAGAGGGGGGATGCAGTAGGAGGAGAAAGCGAGAGAGAAAGACACGGAGCAAGAGAGCTCAGGAGAGAAGACCTGAAAATCCCGTTTTATGACGGCCTAATTGGCTAGTTTTGAAATAGTTTCCTAGTGTAGACGTGCCCTGAGAGACTAGTCTCTCAAGTGCTACGGGACTACTCGGTTTTTTGTAGCCAATCTAGTATAACTCCCTGTGTGGATGCTCTATTCTGGAATAGAAGTGAGTCTTTTTTGGTATCGTTTACGTTGCCCATAGCAGTTGTGTGGCACTTAATTGCACAGGATTAAAGTCAGAAATACCATATCAATTTAAACCATTTTAATCTGGAATAGATTATCTGTACCTTAGATCTCACACCAGGCTATACCATACCAGCATAACAGTATAATTATACCGCTGTATTTCTACTGGTCAGTTTCTCCAGGTAATGGAGTCTTGTATTCTGCTTTCTCTGGCACTAATCAATCCTCCACAGAAACCCTGCCTCAAACCTGAGAAGATTGAGAATTAAATTCATTCAAAACACATCACAGAGACTAGTCCTTTAGATAACATTCTCGTTCTCATCGGAAGGTATCTAGCTGCATGTTATGCTGACATCAGTTGATGCAGATAAGATGGATTCATTTAACAGGGTTCATTCATTCCACACGTCTGATAATCACTGGGCCTTCTTTACACCATTTTATCTGCGGGGATTTTGTTCTTTAGATGCTCTTATTTCCCAATCAGGCATTTGGCTAAGAGAGGGCTTTTCCTCCTCTCTCTCTGCAGCAGCCATAGCTGTTGGTAGACATTATAGAATCATAGAATAATAGGACTGGAAGGGACCTCAAGAGGTCATCGAGTCCAGCCCCCCGCCCTCAAGGCAGGACCAAGCTCCACCTACACCATCCCTGACAGATGTCTATCTAACCTGTTCTTAAATATCTCCAGAGAGGGAGATTCCACCACCTCCCTTGGCAATTTATTCCAGTATTTGACCACCCTGACAGTTAGGAATTTTTTCCTAATGTTCAATCTAAACCTCCCCTGCTGCACTTTAAGCCCATTACTTCTTGTCCTGTCCTCAGAAACCAAGAGGAACAAATTTTCTCCTTCCTCCTTGTGACACCCTTTTAGATATTTGAAAACCGCTATCATGTCCCCCCTTAATCTTCTTTTTTCCAAACTAAACAAGCCCAGTTCATGAAGCCTGGCTTCATAGGTCATGTTCTCTAAACCTTTAATCATTCTTGTTGCTCTTCTCTGTACCCTTTCCAATTTCTCCACATCTTTCTTGAAATGTGGCGCCCAGAACTGGACACAGTACTCCAGCTGAGGCCTAACTAGCGCAGAGTAGAGCGGCAGAATGACTTCACGAGTTTTGCTTACAACACACCTGTTGATACAACCTAGAATCATATTTGCTTTTTTTGCAACAGCGTCACACTGTTGACTCATATTCAACTTGTGGTCCACTATGACCCCTAGATCTCTTTCTGCCATGCTCCTTCCTAGACATCGTAGGTGTGTATCGTCTGACATGTTTATTCTGTCACCAGGTGGACTTTATTACCCTGTCTGTATGTGTGGCAGATCTGCATTTGACATGGAGCAACCAAGCTGCATTCTGACCTCTGTGACACTGGTGTAAATCTGAAATGATTCCACTGAGTTCAGTGGAGTTACTCCAGATTTACAGCCATGTCTCTGAGATTAGTATCTTGCCTGACCATGGCCTGTCGCATCCATGACAGCTTGTTAGCAGGCAGAAGGGAGTGGGTAAGTGCTCAGTGGCATCCAGTGGAACAGGCAGTACTTCCAGACTGGCATATTCCTGCTTCTTGTTTTGTGTTTTAAATCCAATTAACAGAACACTTTGCGAAATGCATCACAGATTTCTTCCCACTCATCTGAGATGTTAAGCCATTAATACAACCCAATTGCAGGAGGCTCCGTTTAAACATTTAAACAGTCAATGCAATTTTGCAGAATGTTTGGGACTCACATTATCAGGAGGTGATAATTAATGCACTGAGTTTTTTAAAAGTGATAGCAATAGATTCTTCCTTCTGCCACTTCTCACGCAAAGCTTTAGTGGAGATGTTTTCAGCCCATGTCTCAATCACTGTTTTTATATTTCCACGTTGGGTATGGAAGGAAGTGAATAATAATGTAGGCTGGTAGGAAAAACCATGTCTGTCATTCGTAAGTGCTCTCCCCCGATTTTCGGTTCTCCATCATCATGATGCATCTAATAAACCCTCACACGAACCACAGTGGGTAAAACTAAGCACCGTAACATGAGGGAAATCAGGAAATAATCCAAAGGCCCTTTTTCTGCTCAGGGTTTATCCACATGGGGACACTTAGGAAAGTTAAAGTGGATTAGTTAAACTTCACTAAACCCCAATGTGGACACAGTTAATCAAAATTACAGGAGCCGTAATTCAATTGATCTTAATTAACTCTGAAAGTAAAGTAATTCAGATTGAATTAAGGCCACTTGCATTCTGAATATGAGCATCCATACAGGGTCAGAATGTGGTTTAATTCAGTGTTTCTCAACCAGTGGTATGAGTACCCTTAGGGGTACTCGAAAGAAGCCTGAGGGGTACCCTTAGGAGTAATCTTGAGAAGCCTGGGGGTACCCTTTTGGGTACTCGAGAGAAGCCTGGGGAGTACATCAACACAACCGAAATTTGGAGAAAACTATGAATTTTTGTTTTAAGTTTCACAGCGCTTTATTATTTTTGTACTTTTTACATCCAAAAATTTCATCGCTCGCTCGGCTACAATTAAGTTGTTTAAACAAATTTGTTGCAATGGTAGAAAAAAAATGGTGTGTCTGAAAACTGTAAGGCTATGTCGAGACTGCAAGCCTCTTTCGAAAGAGAGTGTCTAGACTGCACGCGGAACTTTCGAAAAAGCAAGCCGCTTTTTCGAAAGAAAGCAGCAAGTGAGTCTGGATGCTCTCTTTCTAAAAAGCCCTGTTTGCTTTCAAGAACGCCTTTTTTCGAAAGAGCACTATCGAAAAAAGGAGTTCTTCCTCATGGAATTAGGTTTACCGCCGTCGAAAGAAAAGCCGCGTTCTTTCGCTTTAATTTTGAAAGAACGCGGCTTCAGTCTAGACGCAGGTGAAGTTTTTTCGAAAAAAGCCTACTTTTTTCGAAAAAAACCCTGAGTCTGGAAACAGCCTAGGTTCTGGGGGTACTTTTTTTTTTTAAAGGGGTACTTCATAAAAAAAGGTTGAGAAACACTAGTTTAATGAGTCCACCATAAAGTCTCCCCTTTACTTAATTTGGATAATCATTCTGAGTGCCCTTGGGTAGGCAGCCCTCAAGGTTACCTGCAAAGAGGGAAAAAATACATTTGGGTTCATGCACACGAGAAACAAAAATCATCTTGCCTCTAAGGCTATGTCTAGACTGCAAGCCTCTTTCGAAAGAGAGCGTCTAGACTGCACGTTGAACTTTCGAAAAAGCGGCTTGCTTTTTCGAAAGAAAGCATCCGATGAGTCTGGATGCTCTCTTTCGAAGAAGCCCTATTTACATTGAAGAACGCCTTCTTTCGAAAGAGGAACTTTCGAAAGAAGGTGTTCTTCCTCGTGAAATGAGGTTTACCGCCATCGAAAGAAAAGCCGCGTTCTTTCGATTTAATTTCGAAAGAACGCGGCTTGAGTCTGGACGCAGGGGAAGTTTTTTCGGAAAAAGGCTACTTTTCCCGAAAAAACCCCTGAGTCTGGACACAGCCTAAGTGAGCGTCAAGTCCGTTATTTCCAAAGGTGTAACCAGGGCAGTGCCGCAATGCCATGGTGGTGAGACATCAGCAAGGGAGTGGTCCTTGCCCTATTGCAGAAGCCTCTGCCACTTGAGCTGTAGAAATAACTCTGTTGCTTGGAGCAGCATCAGGTTCTTATCTTCTACCCCTGCCAGCACTGAGAGGGGACCACAGAACCTTCAGCTAATAGTGTGAGTGGGGCTATGGAGGATGGATAGAGCCACAGTCAAGGGACAGAGATGTGAATTTCCGCCGAGGAGGCTGGTGTTGATTTGCCATGCTTCTTCTCTGCTGGAAGTTTCTCAGCTGAAGAGAAGAGGGCAAGAGACTTCGACAGGTGACAGATGTCACCGATGGAGTCTCCCTCCAGGAGCAGTCAAGGAAAGGAATGCACCAAAGGCAGCACACGAGCGGTCGCTCTGTGTCTGACCCCCACACAAATACAGCTGGCATCTACTTATGCTTATGCCCTTCGAAGGCTTTCTCTGCCCCGAGGTGAACTACAGTGTAACCAAAGCCACTTAGCTCCCAGCACCTTATGTGCCCCCGTCCTTCCATTTACCTTCCTTAGTGTGTGAAATGTTGAGTTATTAGCTACTAATTTAAGTTTCAGTCGACCCCCTTTTTTGCAACAATTAAAGTTTAAACAGCTGTAAATCAGAGGAGGAGGCGACATGAACACTTTCTTAGCAGCGGCGGGAGGCAGGAGTGGGGTTATGTAATCAATGCACCAGCTCGCACTTCTGCCATGAATTATTCATTCTCAGAGCAAACCTTCCTGTGAATAAATCTCTCTCTATGGCAGTAAATAAATGCAGATCCCTCATGAATCCACATCAGCCTAGAATTAGCACTTTGAATGTCTTTATAAACATAAAGGAATTTTAAGAAAGCAAATGAAACGCAATTGTAAGAAGGAACAATTGGGGTGCCGTTACGCAGGCTGACCGGTATTGACTCCGTCAGTGTGATGGGTAACGACTCCACAGGGGTTATTAGTATTCCAGCTAGATAGACTGTGTTTGCTGTTTAAAAAAATAAGGCTACAAAGTTCTTCCAAAGCTATTTTAGCATTCGGCGTAAATCAGGCACAAAACTGGGTTAAAATGCCAGAACTAATGGTTTGATTTTTTTTTTAATACTTAGCATTAACAGGCAAAAGGAAGTCAGGCACTCGGACTGGATTTGTAAATGCAGAATATGGGCATTTTAGAGGAAATGGGGGTGTTTTCATAGCATTTCCAGATGCGGGGGGGAGGGTTGCTGGGAATGTGTGTGATTATATAGACAGTAGGATTTGCAGGGTCTAAAAGTACCAGCAAGTGTTTGGTCCAGCGCGTTCCCTCATGCTGAGTACAGTGCTTTAAGGAGTAATTGCATTGAATTTAACAGGACTTCTGCTGCTCATAAGCATCGGGGCTGCTAAGAAGTATTTACATCACGGAGGCGAATAGCAGCAATACGCACATGCAAGAGCCCTGGAAATGAGAGAGAGTGTAGCCAGCCAGGCAAAATGCCCAAATGTGGGTACAAAATCCCATCAAGTTAGACACTGAGGCTACGTCTACACTGGCATGAATTTCCGAAAATGCTTTTAAAGGAAAAGTTTTCAGTTATAAGCTTTTTCGGAAAAGCGCGTCTAGATTGGCAGGATGCTTTTCCGCAAAAAAGCCCCGATAGCCATTTTCGTGATCGGGGCTTTTTTGCGGAAAACGGTACTATGCTGTCTACACTGGCCCTTTTGGGCAAAAGTCTTTCGGAAAAAGACTTTTGCCCGAACGGGAGCAGCATAGTTTTTCCGGAAAAGCACTGATGATTTTACATGAGATTGTCAGTGCTTTTCCTGAAATTCAAGTGGCCAGTGTAGCTGGCAAGTTTTTCCGGAAAAGTGGCTGATTTTCCAGAAAAACTGGCCAGTCTAGACACAGCCCGAGGGTACGTCTACACTGCAACACTATTTCGAAATATCTAGCACTATTCCAAAATAACTTAGTTCACTTCTAAAGAGCAGGCAGTTATTTCGAAATGGTGTCAAAATGCTGTCAAGGTGGAGGACTTCTTACTCTGACTCCTGTAACCTTCCCTGTATGAGGAATAGGGGGAGTCGGAGGAAGCGAGCTCTATTTTGAAATAAGTGCTGTGTAGACACTCCTTATTTTGAAATAAGCTATTTTGGAATAAAATACACAATTGATGTAGCTCAATTTGCATAGCTTATTTCGAGTTAAGCCCTGCAGTGTAGACACATTGAGACATGGTCCCATTTTTGTCAGGTTTGAATGGCAATTGTGGGCCCACGACTCAGCATTTCTGCAAATCCAGGCCTCTTGTACAGGAGACTCAGCATGGGCATAGTTGCCTTAGGGTATGTCTACACTACCCCCTAGTTCGAACTAGGGGGGGTAATGTAGTCATACGGAGTTGCAAATGAAGCCCGGGATTTGAATTTCCCGGGCCTCATTTGCATAAAGCCGGCCGGTGCCATTTTTAAATGCCGGCTAGTTCGGACCCCGTGCCGCGCGGCTACTCGCGGCACGGACTAGCTAGTTCGGATTAGCCTAATCCGAACTAGCTAGTCCGTGCCACATGTAGCCACGCGGCACGGGGTCCGAACTAGCCAGCATTTAAAAATGGCGCCGGCCGGCTTTATGCAAATGAAGCCCGGGAAATTCAAATCCCGGGTTTCATTTGCAACTCCGTATGACTACATTACCCCCCCTAGTTCGAATTAGGGGGGTAGTGTAGACATACCCTAACTGTAGGCTTCCACTTCTGAAAATTGTAGCCATAGGGTAAGAGTTAAACTGGAGATTGTCAAAGAACGCTAAAGGTGCCCAGCTGCCTTTCACTTTCATGGGGAGTTGAACCCCCAACTCTCCTAGGCCACATATATACTTACCACGCTAGAGATCAGTGTTCCGGCATTTGATTTAGCGGGTCTAATAAGGACCTGCTAAATCAAACGCTGAGAGTGCCCCTGGACGGTGCCAGTACTCCTCAATTCATGATGAATAAGGGAGGTCAGCGGGAGTGGTTGTTCCCATCAACCTCCCACCTTGGAGATGGTGCCAAGCTTGGCTTAAGATGCATTATTTACGTAGCTGGAGTTGCATACTTGAAACTGACCTTCCGGGTCTAGTGTAGACCAGGCCTGAGAGTGCCTTGAAAATGCCCACCTAGAAGTACAGACCAGTTTGTTTCTCCTGGTGGGACAATCCGCCCTGTCACTTCCTTGTCCCCAGCAATACTATCAGAATCTGTCGGAAAAGGCATCAAGAGGAAAAAAGATTCCACTGGTAATCACAGGAGGTGTTCTTGCTGAAGAATAGGAGCCATTCAGAATGCAAATGCTGTGTCACCAGCTCTAGCTATTTTACTTATTTGCTGATTTTTTTGAAGCCTTTACTCCTGGAGTCATGTGATTGCCTAGAAATCTCAGTTTTCATATTTAAAGTAAATGCCTACTGCTTCTCGTTGTAGGAGAAAACTTGCAAGGGAGATTTTTGGACCCCCCAAAAGCTCAGAAACTGAAGGAAAATATGAAGTACCCTCAGTTAAAAATAATCATCACCCGATCATGAATGTCAAACCATTTTCACAGAATCATTGGACTAGAAGGGGCTTCGTCATCTAGTCTAGTCTCCTGCCGTCATGTTGTCTGATCATGGGGGGTTGGCATTCCTGTACATGGGAGCATCTTCCATCTGAAAACACCATGTTTCAGGGTGAAAACCTACTGAACTTTGCAGCAATTTTGCCAAAATGGAGCCAAGGGTCAGCTCCTCCGCTGCTGTGGATCAGTTGTGAAGCCAAAGGGGCGGCTTACTAGCTGATCTGGCCCGGGCTGTGTACTGAGACTTCCCACTGTCACTGTAATGCTTTCACCCAGCCCAGCAGGTGATATTCAGAGACAATAGTTCTGTAATGCATCGTCACAGGCAGAGGCACCTTTTCCAGGGCGCACAAACCCCATTGTTTGCTTTCTTACTGGCTCTGCAGTGGGTATCGCCTTTGCTTATTCACCGCCTCATTCCAAAGCGGATGATTTTTTCCCCTTTGTTTAATGTTTCAGATTCAAGTGATCAGTTTTGTTACTGAGCAGAACTGGGATTCCCTGGAAGTGTTTGATGGTGGGGATAACACAGTCACCATGCTGGGAAGTTTCTCTGGTAGGTGGCTATTTTATCAGACCAGTTAATTTCCATTGACTTCTACTAGACCTCAGCCTGTGCTTAAAGCTAAGCATGTGCTTACATGCTTCACAGAAGAGGGACAGATTAAAGCAGGGGCTGATGTGGGGTTGTGTGTTTTGCTGAATTGAGACCTTGGGCTGCATTTGGCTTCAGAAGGAACTAGCGGGAAACCTTAAACATGGCGCTGGTTGGGCGTCTTTGGAGAGTTATCACATTGGTAACAGCAGTACCACATCCTCCTAGGAAAAAGGGAGGAATGTGTCCCAGTAAGTCTGGATTCCTGACTCTTACATAAGCTCCAGTGATAGGGCTGACCTGTCTCTTGATGACCTTGGAAAGGACCAGGAAAGGTTAGTCTTGCCTAGTGGGTCCGCACTAGCGAGCATTGTACCCGTTTTCCAGCAATGCAGTAGCAACAATGGAAACACAAGGGGAAACACCTGCTTGTGAGAATCTGTGATATATCCTGTCTAAACTAGTATGCTCACCATCCCCAGCATGGCTGCACTGCACCACTGCTGGGAAATGAGTGCAAAACGTGCTGTAGATAAAGACTCTGTGTCTCACTTTTACCCATCTGGAAACTGGGTACAATACTATGGCACTTTCCCTACATTGCTCTGCCAGCCCAGCACTTACATGGTGTATAATCCAAGATGGCTGCCTTCTTTGTTAACATGGAAAACGGGAACAAGTGACCATCAAACTCAAGCTTTTTCTCTGGACTTGCTTTCTAATCTGGCTACTCCCTCAGGACCACTCAGCCCACACCCTAGATCCTCTCATCCCAGAGAGCGAAATTACCTTGTATCCAAGTGGAGTAACAAGCCACCTGTACCAGTGAGTCAGCAGAGCCCTTTTAACCCTTTCCCTGCAGAATCAACACCCAGGGGCAGAGTTTCAGGCAAAAACTTGCCAGTGGTTATTCACAGAGGGTATGTCTGGACTACAGGCTTCTGTCGACAAAGAGCATCTAGACTACATTCAGTTCTGTCGACAAAGCAAGCCTCTTTGTCGACTTGACAGTGTAGACGCAAAGGACAGTGTAGATGCAATAACGTCTTCTGTCGACAGAACTCTGTCGACAAAAGGTGTTATTCCTCGTAGAATGTGGTTTACCGCCGTTGACAAAACTGCTGCATTCTGTTGACGTTATGTCGACAGAACTCAGCGGCAGTGTAGACGCAGGTCTAATGTCGACAAAACCCTGTAGTCTAGACACACCCAGAGTTATGAGGTTGAATTGATTAATGTTTTTAACGCTTTGAGATCTTCACATGAAAGTTTCTGGGTCAGATTCATAAGGAGCGGGGGTGGGGAGCTACTGCTTCCTGGGCTGTGCTCAGTCCCACGTTTCAGATCCAAACTGTTGGACCTGCTCTTGTAACAGCAGAATGCTCATCTCTCCGCTCCGGCGAGTCCAGGCCCCTTCCTCGTCTCCTCGCCCTCATAGACCTCTCAGTCCCTCAGCCCGCCTGCTCTCGGACTGATAGAACTTTCCATGATGAAATGAGTCCCATTGGGAAATGGCTTTTCCGACAGGCCTTCGCCAGTCCTCTGGTGAACTCATTAGGACCTGTTCAAGCCAAGCAGGGCTGTTCAATGTAAGGACTTTCTGTTCTCAGATTCTTATGCAGCAAATCCTGAAAATACAAAGGGGGGGAGGAAACTACCCTTCAATCCCATATATCCCTCCTCTTTTCCCAGGAACGACGGTGCCGGCGCTGCTGAACAGCACTTCGAACCAGCTGTATCTGCATTTCTACTCGGATATCAGCGTGTCCGCGGCAGGATTTCACTTGGAGTACAAAAGTAAGGGCAGCTTCCGGTGGGTTTCCTGTAACAGCACATTCTGTAGCCTTGATCCTGCAGGTCCTGGCAGGGCATGGGAGGGGCTGACAATCCAGTGCAAATGAAGCTGACCTAAGGTGGGTGCTGACCATGAGGTTAAACCCTGGGTTTTGTCCCAGGATTCACACCCCATCCATGCTGCTATGAGCTGTATCTGGCCCTCTGCAGAAGGACACAATCATAGAATCATAGAACACTAGGACTGGAAGGGACCTCAAGAGGTCATCGAGTCCAGTCCCCTGCCCCCATGGCAGGACCAAATACTGACTAGACCATCCCTGATAGACATTTATCTAACCTGCTCTTAAATATCTCCAGAGATGGGGATTCCACAACCTCCCTGGGCAATTTATTCCAGTGTTTGACCACCCTGAGAGGCAGGAACTTTTTCCTAATGTCCAACCTAAACCTCCCTTGCTGCAGTTTAAGCCCATTGCTTCTTGTTCTATCCTCAGAGGCCAAGATGAACAAGTTTTCTCCCTCCTCCTTTTAGATACCTGAAAACTACTATCATGTCCCCCCTCATGAAATGAATGTGGAGTTGCAACAGTGTCTGTCCTAACTATCCCAATGACCTTTATAAAGCAACAGATTAGCTGCCGGAGATGTCGTGATGGGGCGGGTGAATGCGGCCGGGGGTTGCTCTCACAGCTTCAGACGTCAGACCTGGGAGGCTTATGAGCATGAACTCAAGAGAGACCTTCCAGCCAAAGCAGCTGCTGCCCCAGGCAACCTAGAGCGTGTTTCTATTGTTGTCTCCCATCTGGAGGTCCCCCATCAACTAGAGGTGATGTAGATTCCATTCCCATTCTGGGACCTCCACTCCAGGAGATTATGGCTATGTCTACACTGCACAGTTATTTTGGAATAAGCTATTCTAGAATAGTTCTTCTGAAGTACCTTATTTTGAAATAGCATGTCTACACGGCAGGGAAGCCTCAAAATTAATCTGAGGCCAGCTTCCCTAGTGGAGATGTGCTATCTCGATTTAGAGCCGCAGAAGGAATAACTTAGAATGGCCCTGGTGAAGGGCTATTTCGAAATAGCAGAAGTGGAGCGTCTACACAGCCCCTATTCCAAAATAATTGTTGCGGAATAGGCGTTATTCTTCATAGAATGAGGTTTACAGACGTTGGAATAAGCTGTCCGTTATTTCGAAATAATGGAATGTCTGTGTAGACGCTCGCATAGTGATTTTGGAATAACAGCCATTATTCCAAAATAACTTAGCTGTGTAGCTGCACCCTAGGAAAGCGTCACCTGGGTTTGGACAGGGAGCTTGGCTTGTGTCCATGTGTGTAGCACAGGGAATCTGACTGGAGTTGGGGGTGGGAAGGAAGCCACAGAACCAAGGACTTATTCTTCTGGTAGCCTATACTCTGATTCCTCCTGTAGGATCAGATCGGGTCAGTCTAGAAAAGCTCTTGCCTGGTAAAGCGACAGCAGACAGCCACGCAGACAGGGTTGCTTTTCCCCAGGGGCAGGTAATAAGCGGCCCATGGGCCAGATGCAGGCCGACGGATGCTTTATTTACCTGTGTGTCCACAGGTACAGCCGCCTGCAGCTCCCATTGGCCGTGTTCCCGGCCGGTGGGAGCTGCGGGAAGTGGTGACCCGGCCGCCTGTTGCCCACCCCTGCAAGTTGTACCTCTCAGGTCAGATGGTGGCAGGTGTATGAATGATCGCTAGATCAGAGTCCGGCCATGTCGGGAGCATGGTCGCTGTTAGGAAATGGAAGGTGCCTGTCACCGCCGGGAAAGCACGATGACGTGAGTGTTCGCTGTGTACGCCGGGGGTATCGGCAGGAGCCAGGCCAGGCATCCTTCACTCCCTGCATGCATGAAGGTTAATCAGCAGCCCTGTTCTGGCTCTTTGGCTCTTGCCTGCATGGCCATCAGCAGCGCCGAGCTGAGGAGAGATGTGCTGGGATTATCGTCTCCTTTAATGGAGTCTTCCCGCAGGCGGTGTGAATATAACGGCTGGGCAGCCTGTCTTGACAGCTGCTCACAAACAAGACTGTCACCTTCAGCTCCAGCCAACAGAGGGGTGGGTGGTTTCCCCTCCAAAACTGCAGATGGATTTCAGCTGTATTTCATTGGCAAAGAGTACGTTTAGACTGCAGGCGTCTTTTGAAAGAAGCCTTTTCGGAAGAGATCTTCTGAAAGAACACCTTCCGAAAGAGAGCGTCCACACAGCAAAAGCGTGTTGAAAAAGCAATCTGCTTTTTCGAAAGATAGCGTCCACATTGAATGGACGTTCTCTTGCATTTAAACTGTGATTCCTACGGACGGAGTGGCCACCACGGCACCTGTGCTTTTTCCTGGAGGCCTCTTCTTTCGAAAAAACTCCCTCTTCCGCGTCCACACACGCCTTTTTCCGAAAGAGCTCTTTCAGAAAAGGCGTTCTGCCTTGTAGAATGAGGTTTACCAATGTCAGGAAAACCCCTGTGTTCTTTCGCAATGGCAGTGTGGACGTAAGTGAAGTTTTTCGGAAAAACGGCTGTTTTTAAAAAAAACCCTGTAGTCTAGATGCACCCAAACTGTCCACACAATGGCAGAGGGGCCTGTGCGGTCCAGGTATCTGTCTGCAGAGACTATGCCCGTAGAAATGCCAGGGGAGCTGGGGAGAGGCTCCAGAGGTGAGAACTCAGGAGATAAAGGTTATGAACGTGAGAAAGTTTCTTCCCTTTTCTGTGTCTCCTCCCATCTTGGGTCTGTTTAGCGTGTAAGCTCCTTAGGACTGGAATCACCTCTTACTGTGTGTGTTTGCAGCACGCCACACAGCAGGGCTGTGATTTCAGCAGGGCCCTGTAGGCATGACTGTAATAAACGACGATTGATTTTCTTTGCATTGCAGGAGCACGTCGAGGCCCCAGGTCAGGGCCCCATTATGCTGCTGTGCACACAGATAATGAAAGAGCAATTCCTGCTCCAAACCTCTTACCATCTAAACCTGCAGCGGCTCAGGGCTCCTCCCAGCATTGGGGAGCCAGCGCTGGGGCTCCAGCCCTGCACCTCCTCACCCCTCCCACAGGGCTGGGGCAGCGGCTCCCCTCTGCAGTGTGCGTGGGGGGAGCCCCAAGCCTCACGGGCTGGAGTCAGGCAAGCCGGGGCCAGATCCGACCCACGAGTCGGAAGGAAGCAGCTTCAAGCTCTGCTGCTCCCCCTCCCCCAGCTGCAGGAAAGGCAGCACTTGCCTGGAGGCTTTTCCTGCTCTGCTCTGATTGGCTGTAATTGCTGCCAATAGGAGAAGCAGGGGGCAGTGCTTGGGCGTGTCGGGAGACACCGAGCCATGTGTGTCCCGACGGAGCCGCACTCTCCGACCCACTTAGACTCTGCTCCCTAAGCCCACTTCCTGGCAGACCCCTCCCACACACTGAACACCCCATTTTTGGTCCCATCCCAGAGGCTGGGGGGGGGGCACAAAATCTACTCGCCCAGGCCCCCTTAAGCACTGGAATGCAAGGGGAATGTGGGGAGTGTCTTTCTGCTTCTCAGTTGGGGGCCACGTCTGGGAGGTGAAGGGTTTTTTGGAGAGGGGGTTGCTTCTCCTTTTTGTGCAGCCCCAGACTGATTTTTCTGTGGGTCTGTAGCCTCCGACCCAGAAAAGATTCCCCACCCCGATCTCTACAGATTCTACTTATAGCTGAGCCACTGCCTTGCTCCGTGGGTGGGGTCCCCAGGGATCAACTATTGGCCAAGGGGTCCTGTGTTTCAGCTGCTGCTCTGTCAGTGACTTGTCATGTGGGCCCGCATGGGTGGTGAGTGAAGGCCCAGCTGGGGAAGGCAAGCTCTAGCCCTGCCCCTTCTGCCTGAGGCCCCGCCCTTTGAGCCAAGCCCCGCCCAGCCCAATCCTTCCTGGCCCCCTGGAGGGCCAGGGCTGCCGTACTGCAGCCTTGGCCCTGGTCCCAGCTCTCCTCAGTGGCCAAGGGGCCAGGCTACCGTGCCGCAGCCCCAACCCTCTCTGGTGGCTGGGGAAGCCAAGCTGCCATCCTGTGGCTCCAGCCTTCTTGGGGGCAGTTTTGGGACAGCTGTGCCTTCCTTTGCCTGCATTACCCTCCGCCCATGAGGGCCAGTCATTTAATTTCTCCGTAATTCAAGCTCCCTGTCTGTGGCAGCTGGCTAGGAGGATCGGTTAATATGCATACGGCATGTTGAAGTTGTTTGAGAGCTTCCTTTGGGGCCCAGTTCTTGTGCCAATGTGGGAGCTTTGACCTGGGAGCAGAGCCAGCCCTGGGTTGCCTGGCAGTACCAAGCGTCTCCGCTTCTGCTTGCTTGTTACGGGGAGGTAGCAGGATGATTGATTCCTCCCTCCATGTGCTGGTGGTCTGCGAAGTGTTCCTCATCAGAGTCTTGGCCAACGCAGCGCTCTGGGAAGCTTCCTTACTGTGTGAGGAACTACTCGTCTGTTTAGCGCACAGCAAGAGGTCGACTGTAGAGCAGCAGATGCTTCGGTGAACTGTTCACCCCAGCCAGAGCTGGCTGAGATGGGCTGGGCGTGTCTCTTCCCTGATTTATAATCATTGGGACAAGAAGGATACAGGACAGCAGCTGCTGGGAGCGAGGCCGTATCAGGAACAAGCCAGTAGCAGTATCGCCAACCCCAAATGTTCCAAAACCATAAGTCAGATCCACCAAGATCATAAGGATCTGTATGACTTTTGGGCATTCCACCACCCTGGGCCTCAGTTTTCCCTTCTGTGAAATAGGGATAACTTCCAGTCGGGTAGGGAGGGGGATTGGTGTTCCATGCCATACGTAGGCTCCATGCCTGTGTAACGTGTTGGATGGGGCATGTCGAGCTATGGCTCCCTATGATGCCGGACCTTCAGTGCTGAAAACCACAAGCCCCACCACTCAAGCTGAAGGAGGGCTCCTTTGTATGTGAGTGAGTCTCAGGCTTGTAAAGCGATGGGCCCCAGGAACTGAAGCAAAACACAACCCCATGCATGGAACCAGTGTCTGGGGTCCGCAGGAGTTTGCAACCCATCTAGATGCCTTGATATGTAAGTGAGAAGGGACCATCGTAATCAGACAGTCCCCTGTATAGGCCATAATTTTTCACCCTCTGATTCCTGCAATAGAACTGGTAGGGTGTCATTTGGCAAGGATCCGATACACAGAGTAGGAATGTTAGTGAGTTCTCGTTTACATGATTCACTGATAAGCCTGGGCTCCTCAGTTAATTCTAATGACTACACGCATCGCCCCCTCCCCCTTGATGCCTCTGGATCTGTATGACTTTTGGGCATTCCACTACCGTGGGCCTCCGTTTTCCCTTCTGTGAAATAGGGATAACTTCACTTCCTATTGTGTTTTGTACTGAAGCAGTACGTTAGCGTGAGGTACAACAGCAAGGATGATCGCAGCGATATGGTTGTTGACATTGATTTTACATGTAAGGCCCCCAGAAACTATAGTGATAGTCGGCAGTATGAAACCCTGAGTTGCTTTTTGGGGTTAGGTTTCTGGACTGGGGCAGGATGTTTCCATCTTGTACGCTTAGAAATGCTGGAAGGAAGCAGTGTTACATGATCTGGTGTGTCATGTCTCTTCCACCTCTCCTCCCACTCTGATCTCTCAAGAAATAACCCTTATCTCCCCTGCCCAAAAGCCAGGTCGACATGAGTGGACTTTTGCACCCAGGATGACTCAGTCCCCAGTGGTCCATGTGAGAAGCTGTTTCAAGTTGCTCTCTCGGCTCCCTGAAGGTCAGGGGGCACAGCCACATGTGGCCATGCGCGTTTTCTTGCCAGGCAACACCACTCTGATTTCAGAAGGGGTGTCACCATCCAACCTCTGTCAACCTTGTTTCATTTTTTTCCCCCTTTCAGTTCAGCCTCTGTCTAGATTGCAGGGTGGAAGCAGAACTTGAGCCCTTGGAAGGATGCTGAAGGTTATCTTTTAGCAACAGCTGTCAGCATTGAGAAGGAGGGAGATTCTGGCAGACAGCTGAGCTAGGGTGGGCATGAGGGGACTGCAGACTACCCTGCAGCCCGGCGGGAGTGGGAGGCGGAGGAACCCCCGAAAAGGAGAGCGTGTCACCTGACGTATGACCTTTGGGGTCGCTACTCCTGTTTGCCATGGACCTCCTTCCCATTGCGATTGTATCCTGGAAGGGAACAGGATTGAGTGAAATTGTCATGGACTATTCTGTGTCGTGTGGTGGAGCTCCGGTCGTATCCCCTGGGTCCCGCACTTCCTGGCGCCTCAGAGACTCGTGGTGACCCTCTCACAACTCTTTTCTCTCCCAGCGGAAAGGGTCCCTGCTTAATGAGCCACCCCCATCACAGGCAAGTCACTAGCTTGGGGGAAGAACCCCTTCCGTGGTCCTAGGCTCCCCTTTTTCCCCAGTGGGGGCCCACCGGGCATGGGGAGGGTTGGAGGGACCCAGTCCCGCCTACTGACTCCGGGTTCCGGCCCAGGGCTCTAGGTAATAGCCACTAGTGGGGCTCTTGCCCTTATCCCCTCAGACTAGTTGCCTCTCCCTGGGCTACCTCCCCTGCCGCTCCCACAGCACCTCCTTCCGGTACCTTGGTGAAACCTCTCCCTCTTGTAACCGGCAGCTCTCCTCCGCGCTGTGCTTCCTCCTCTCCGGTCCGTCCCTCTTCTCCTTCCTCCCACCCTTACCTGAGGGGAAGCCTTTTATAGTGGCCCAGCAGGCCTTACCTGGCTGCAGGTGTCCGATTAGCCTGCTGCTGCAGGCCAGCTGTTAATGAGCCGCAGGTGCCTGCCTGTCCTGGTTACTGAGCAGCCGTCTTTGGCCACCTTTGCTGGGAATAGGAACACACTCACCCAACTCCTGGTATACCTGTCCCCTCCCCCCCACTAAACTCCTGCAGCCCGCTGCCTTTGGTCTGCCACAGTAGCAGAATCCCATATCTATGACTGTCGCTGTATGGACTGATAAATTCATTCCATATTTGAAGAGAGGGAGGCGGGGAGCGGTGGGGAGGGACGGTCATCTCTGTCCCAGAGGAGGATAAATGACACGAGAAAAATAACGTTCTCTTTGTACCACAAGTGCGACTCAAATAAAATGGAGTCCGTCAAGCAAGGGACAGCTGGGACCAGCTCCCTCCTCTTACAAATCAGGCGGCATCCAATCTAGAATGATCTACAGCAGCATGAACACAAACACGATTTAACGTTCTCAAGGGGGGGTTAGTTGCCTGTGTGCTTTGCTTGCCTGCTCTTTGTTACTTTAAAGACTGATGTATCGTTGCTTATGGATAATACAGCAATTATTACACTGTCGACTAGCCCTGAGTCATTGAGGTCTGATCGGTAGCATTCATGCCTGTCAACCAGAAGGTTACATCTTACTTATTCATACCCTCCGAATGCTCTCCCCAAGGGGAGTGTTGGAAGCCCGCTCATGCAAGACGAATAAAATTGAACTGAACAAAGCACTAGAGAATATGGAGTGGGGAACTATTAAGATGCCAGAGGAAGCTGCTGAGCCTAAGACCGTAAATGAGATGTTGGTGCTTCTAATGGAGGATGGAGAAAGGCGATTAGGGCTGTGTCAGGGACATGGGACCCATGGCATGGGCCTTTGGATCAGGGTACGTGGCAAAAGAAAGTCACACAGTTTGTTCTAAGGACCTGGCTCTCTTGCTGATAGCCCATAGGAAGAGGTTTGGACCAGCCCAGAGGCAAAGAGAGTGTGTAGAGGAGGGACCAGACCTACCGGTCAGCCACAGAAGGTAGGGAGATGTAGTGGGTCCTTTGGTGGGTTCATGGAAAATGCATCTACCTGTGGCTCCTGGGGTTGTGGGTTTAAGGGGGTGTCTACACAGCAAAGTTATTTTGAAATAACGGCCATTATTCTGAAATCACTATGCGAGCGTCTCCGTAGCAATTCCGCTATTTCAAAAGAATGGTCGGTTTATTCCGACTTCTGTAAACCTCATTCTACGAAGAATAACGTCTGTTTCGAAATAAGGCGTGTGTAGATGCTCCACGGCTGCTCTTTCAAAATAGCCCCTCACCAGGGCCATTCTACGTTATTCCTCTTGGCTCTGTAAATCAAGATCACATGTCTCCATAAGGGAAGCCGGCCTCGAACTCATTTTGAGGCTTCCCTGCAGCGTAAAGGTGCTATTTCGAAATAAGCTATTTTGGAATAACTCTTCCAGAATAGCTTATTCTGAAATAACTGTGCAATGTAGACCTAGTCTGAGTCCCGTCTTCCCCACCTGCCCCAAGAGCATCCACGGGGCAAAATGGGAGAATTTAAGCCATCAGCGGGAAATACAGCAGTGATCAGTTCTGCTAGGCCCTGCGTTGGTCTCCCAGTGATCATGATGGAAGGCCAAAGCATACCAGGGCACCCTGTTCTTTGTGCAGATTTCAGAGGGAGGTGGAGATGGTTAAATGGAGTTTCCCCACCTGCTTTCTATGGGGAATCACTTACAACTATTGTAGGGACACAGCAAGTGAAGTCACTACTTCTCCTTTGTGGCTTATCCCAGTTGTAGTAGCCCACCCTCTCAGCTGCATTGGCTCTTTCTCGCTGTTTGCTCTTGCAAAAGCGACGAGGAGTCCTGTGGCACCTTATAGACTAACTGAAGTGTAGGAGCATAAGCTTTCGTGGGCAAAGACCCACTTCGTCAGATGCATGTAGTGAAATTTCCAGAGGCAGGAATAAATATGCAGGCCAGAATCAGGCTGGAGATGGATTTATTCCTGCCTCTGGAAATTTCCACTACATGCATCTGACGAAGTGGGTCTTGCCCACGAAAGCTTATGCTCCTACACTTCAGTTAGTCTATAAGGTGCCACAGGACTCTCGCCGCTTTTGCAGATTCAGACTAACACGGCTACCCCTCTGATGTTTGCTCTTGGGGTCTCTCTCCCCTACAGAGTGCGTCTGTGCTCAGGGCATCCTTGTCACAAATTGTCTCATTGAGACCCACGGCTCTTCCTTCTCTGCCTTCGTCACAGCTCACGTCTCTTTCACTCTGTCTTTCTTCACAGCCGTTGGCCTGTCCAGCTGTCCAGAGCCCGCGGTGCCTGGGAATGGTTTGAAGATTGGAGAGAGGTACTTGGTTAACGACGTTGTCTCCTTTCAGTGCGAGCCGGGCTATGCCCTCCAGGTACTAGACGCTTGCAAACCCAGAAGGGTTGGTTTTTTTCTGGACGGCAGCATTGCTGTGAAACGCAGAAACCCCAAATCTCCTCCACATCCCCTTCTATTTATTATTTTTTTAGGGGCACTCGCACATTTCCTGCATGCCAGGGACCGTCCGGCGCTGGAATTATCCGCCTCCGCTTTGCATCGGTAGGATTCCTGCTACGGTTTAACCACTTAGAGACCTTTTAAGATGTGGGGGAGTTTAACGCTGCTGTAAAGGGAAGGACCCAGGCCAGCCGAGGGACAAGCTGGGCCCGGGACATGGTGAAGGGCACCTCGCTCCTGGAAAGGGCCACGCCTCAGGCAGAAGGGGCGGAGCCAGGGCAGACAACCCTCAGCACTACCCAGGCTGTGCCCTCCCCCAGCACAACCTGGAGTGCACCACCCAGAGCTTTGCAACGTGCCCCAGGGGGTTCTAGCGGCCACGTGAAGCACCCAGGGCCTTGCCTGCTGCCGCTGCTGCACAGGCAAAGGGATGTCCTGGGCCCCTTTGAATTGCTGGGCCCCGGGGCAGTTGCTCCCTTCACACACACACCCCGTCAGTGGGCCTGGAAGGGCTGGCTGCACTGTGACTGGCTCCAGCCCAGGCTCATGTCCAAAACACCAACAAAATTTAAGTTGGCTCAAGTCACGGAGCCCCCACCAGTGAATCTCCCTCACAGAACCATCATTCCTGTGTGAGAGAGAGAGAGCCCTTCCCCCTACCCGTCATTCAAGGGTGCCTCCCCCCCCCCGAAAATGAAGGGGAAAGTACCAGACCCTCACCAGACTTGCCTATGTGGCACCCTGGGGGAAAGGTACCACTCAGTTGCCAGCAGCGTGCAAGGTTGTGAACCTTTGAGGCCCGCCCTGCTCCGGCTGAGGAGAACAAGTGTTGGGCTGTTGAATCACACCGGAGCAAGTTCTGTAGGAACAGAGGGGGGAAGGCAGCTTGCAGGGCCTTTGGGGCTCTTTCGAGGCAATATTTCGCTTGTTAACAACTCTAGATGTTTAATATTCATATTCTGCACTTTATGACTTTGTGAGAGAGACATGTATGCGTTTAATAGCGTTCGTTCGTTAACAGTTATTCCAGGCCCTGCTGCTCCAACTTACATCAGTCAGCTTTAAAGTAATTAGAATAGCTGCCGGCTCTTTTATCTGATGATCTACTGGCCAGAAATACATAGTTACAGCAGACATAAGTGAGTGGAGGGGACTCCTGCCAGTGGGAGTGGCTTAGGGAGGAGCCAGAACCCCTTTGGCTCAGCGTCCCAGCCAAGGAATTCAGGCACCGGGAGTGGGGTCTCAACACTGCAGCTTTGGGGGGACCTCTGCGATTAATGGGGAGATAAACAAGAAGAAAAAGCTCGGACATTCGCATTCCTGTCATGGATTTGTGTTAGCATAGCCCGGAGGAGCCCAGTCCTGGCGCAAGACCCGGTTTCAGACATTGGCACCTGTCCAGTGCCTCGCACAAATGGGGTTTTGCTCCATGACTGAGGGTATGTCTACACTACCCTCCTAGTTCGAACTAGCGGGGTAATGTAGCCATACCACACTTGCAAATGAAGCCCGGGATTTGAATTTCCCGGGCTTCATTTGCATAAGCCAGGCGCCTCCATTTTTAAATCCTGGCTAGTTCGAACCCCGTGCCGCATGGCTACACGTGGCACAGAGTAGCTAGTTCGGATTAGGCTTCCTAATCCGAACTAGCTGTATTCATTCCACGAGGAGTACAGCTAGTTCGGATTAGAAGCCTAATCTGAGCTAGCTACTCCGTGCCGCGTGTAGCCGCGCTACACGGGGTTCGAACTAGCCGGGATTTAAAAATGGCGGCTCCCCGCTTATGCAAATGAAGCCCGGGAAATTCAAATCCTGGGCTTCATTTGCAAGTGCGGTATGCCTACATTACCCTCCTAGTTCGAATTAGGAGGGTAGTGTAGACATACCCTGAGGCATCTAGCTGTTACCACCACGCAACTAATGCCAGTGTTTGATTCAGATTGCCCCTCCCTGGAGTGGAGTGCTGGAAAGTTTTGCGACTGTGTGTCCCCAAACGTGCCTGACTCTCTTTCTACCTCTCTGCATACTTCTTCACATCCTACCAATGTTACTGGGTGGCTGCTGCCTGCCAGAACCAGGCCGCTGATGTTGTCATAAAAGAACACAGTGTGCAGGCGGGGTTGGTTTGTGCAAGCCCAAGAGTCTCAACTGGATCCGTATTTGGGCTTCATAAATAACAGTACGTCAAAGGCAGCCCAGGACAGAAACCCTCTGAATCCCAGTCAACAGAAGGGCTTGCACTGCCGCATTCAACACGGCGAGGTAGACGGCACTTCTACGTTTCAGCTCAGCCTCCGCAACTCATCCCTTGACTAGGCTCCGGCCCAAGCTGCTGTGTCTACACAGCCATTTTTAGTGTGGGATTGTGAGCCGCCTGAGCCGGAGTCTCTCCATCCAGGCTTACTGGTTGGCTGCTATAAGCTCTGTAGAGCTGGTTTTTGGAGATGCTAAGAGCCTTCAGCTCCTTCCGTGAAACTCGAGACACTTATTCCAGTGCCACATATATGAAATGGGCTGTGTGGGTGTACGTCTGTGTGTACGTGTGTGTGTGTGTGACAATTACATGTGTATGTGCTAAGCCTCTCCCAAGCCTGACGATTTTCACCTACATGTAAAACGAGAGGTTGGATTCTTAGTAATTCTCTCCTTCCTAAATCAGACACAGTGAAAGCTTTGTTACCTGGCACACGAGGAGAATGGGGGCTGCCGGTTAATTGAATGTGCCGGATAACAAAGCGAATTGCTCTGCCTCCTCCTCCCTACTGGTGGATCTGGATCCTGTCTGGCTGAGGGGGAAAGAGGCACCTGATGACAGTGCCGGCTGTCAGAAGCTCCGCAACGGCAAGAATCAGGCTCGGGTGCCTGAAGACGCAGCAGTTTTGTGGCTGGAGGCAATGTCAGTTAACAAAGTTTTCCGGTTAACAGAGTGCCTGATAACAAAGCTTTCAGTGTTCGATACTCCCCAAAGCGCTGGAGAAAACATATGGAGTCTCTGGTAACTTTTGCTGGCATCTCCCAGTTTAGGTTGCTTTTTACGTGATTTAAGAGTGGTTATGTTAAGCAGACAAAAAAAACCCATCCCAGCAAGAGAAGTATTGTTGGACAGGAGTGTGCACAGTGAGACGCTGAGGCTGAACAAAGGAAAATACATACTTTCCGTGTCAGAGCGGCTTAGGAGTTTGAATGCATGTCTTTGGTGGGAATGTATTGCAATCGCAACTCACAGGTCAGTCAGATGAGATGGTGTCTTGAGTTTAAATGTAATGGGATGTCTTGTTGGTTTTGATGTTCGTGCATCTGTCCTTTCTAGAGACTTTGTCCGACCTAAATGAATATTCACATTGTTCTGTCTTAATAATTGTCCAGAGTTTGCTAAATATAATACTAATTGTTCCATCTTCAGTTGGGTAAAATGGAGACACACAGAATCAACACGAGGGCTAGATAGATAGATTACGTAGTTGTAATGTATGCATTACTTAAGAAAATGAAATACGGGTTGAACCTCTCTAGTCTGGCACTCTCTGGTCCGGCAGCCTCCGTGGCCCAGCATGATTTGAGTTAGCCAGATGTCCAATTATCAGGGTTGTGGCCAAGTTTCCTGCAGTCCCATAAAGTTTGTTTACAGCCACCAGTCCTGGATTTCAGTGTTCTGTGCTGTTATTTAGCTCTAATTTACCCCTCAATGTCTTCTAAGAGCCCAGTGAGTGGTAGAAATGTTGGTCACGCTGCTGGACAATATTGACCTCCAGGGATCCAGCAAATTCTTTGGTTCGGCACCGGTCAGGTCCCGAGTATACCGGACTAGAGAGGTTCAATCTATAGTTACCAAATTCTTGCATGACATTGCACATCCATGCAGCAATCGAGTCCCCTCTGCTTCTAACACCTCACAAATCAAGGCCCCAACACTGGGGGCCGGGGCTGCTCAGAGGCAGGCTTCCAGGCACAGAGACAGAGATCAGACACAGAGCGCAGGGAAAAGATGCAACACACCAGTGCAGTGATCAGGGTGGAGCTTGGGAAAAATTGCGTCAGTCCCCTGGTGAATATTTCTTTTTTCTTCTCCATAAAAACGACTTGATGGCCGCTGCCGTCTCTCTGCGTGAACGGTGCAGGACCTTTCTGCAGAACCTTTCCGATAACCCCGAGCCCCTGTCAATATTACAGCCCAGTGCGGCGGGACTGCAGAGGAGATGGAAGGAGTGATCTTGAGCCCTGGATTCCCAGGAAACTACCCCAGTAACACAGACTGCAGCTGGAGGATCTCTCTGCCAGTGGGGTTCGGTAAGGCGGCCGGCTCTTCGGATGAGCATTGTGGGTTCTGGTGGCCCATTGCTGCTGGTGGTCTATGAGCTGGTGGGCATTCAGGGGTTAATCTGGATGGTCTCGCTGCACCTGCAAGTGCGGCTGAGTCTCTGGGTCGCTGTCGAGTTTTGTGGACGGAAGCTTTCCCCCTCGTAATCACTCATGCCTCTGATTGTTGGAGGGCAGAGAGGAATGCAACAGCCCCACCTCCCTCAGGACCCCAGTTTGCACCCGAATTGTGGCTGGCCCCGCACCAGAGCATGCAGGAAGAGGGAGAGATTTGTCTTGTGCTCTCCTCCTCCGTTCCTCGTTGCCTGCCTGCTCAGGACCCATTCACAAGCCAGCCCCCAACAAGGCAGGGAAGCAGCACTGGGCCCCTCGCTGGAGAAGCGTCCCTTGCAATGTAGCTGGAAACCAGCGGAGTTGTTGCAAGGGAAAATCAAGATCCGGGCCTCCATGTACGAGGCACTTGAAGGCGAGCTTGCTGCCCCGAGTCAGTGGATTTGGGTGGAATTGGGCCCTGCCCGGAGTCCCAGCCTGGCATTAGTGTGCAATGCAGACATACCCGGAGGTCCCTATTCAAAAGCAATGGCTCCCACTGACACAGTGGGCTGAGCAATGTTTGCAAAGAGCACAAAAGTTCAGTGCTCCAGCACTCAACCACCGAGTGTCTACTGGACCCATGGGGACCAACAGACTTGCTAGGCCCGTGAGCAAGGCAGGGGGGCGGAAACGCACCACGCATACGCTAGAAGGGGTGGGGACGTTGGGAAGAAGGGGCGGGGCTTCGGGAAGAAGGGGCGGGCCTCAAGAAGAAGGGGCGGAGCCTTGGGGGGAGAGGGTGGGGCCTTGGGGAGAAAGGGCAAGGCTGGGGCTAGCCTCCCCCAGGAAGCCTTTTGTGCCACCTGCACCAGAGCTCATGGGGCTCCAGCAACAATTTAGAAGCCTGGGATCCCTGGGCCCTTTTGAATCAGTGGGCCATGGGGAAGCTGCTGCCTTTTCCCTCCATCCATTGGTGGGGCTGTGGTACCTGCGGTGTCACAGCACTCCACTGAAATAAGGCACAACAGAGCTTAGATGACACGGTCAGTGCAGCAGGTACTTTCTGTCCAGACGTACCTGGGAGATTCAGCAGCACAGGAAATGCATCCTACCTGCATATATACAGGTTCCTTCTGTCCACCGGCATGTATTCAGCTCCCGGCCCAATGGGGCACCAGACACAGCTCCAAGGCCTGCTGCCAGTGTTTGCTGGTTTCAGTACTAACAGGCTGGCCAGCCACTGAGTTAATTTCTTCTCCGCCTCCTCAGGCGCCCACATCCAGTTTCTGAACTTCTCCACCGAGCCGAACCACGACTTCATCGAAATCCGGAATGGACCGTACGAGACCAGTAACGTGATTGGCAGGTTCAGCGGCACCGAAATCCCCGGCTCCCTGCTGTCGACGTCCCATGAAACCACCATCTACTTCCACAGCGACCATTCGCAAAACAAGCCAGGGTTTAAGCTGGAATACCAAGGTAACGGGGGCCCTGAACAAGCAGGAAGGGAAAATCCTACCCCCAGGCCTGGCAGTGAAGAGGGAGCAGATGGCACAAGAGCTGCTGTTGTGTTGAATTAGTGCCATGAGAACTTAATCCAGATGGGTGGAAAGGGGTTACATGAGAGCCATCCTTAATCCTAATGCTGCGTCCCATTCGTCCTGCCCTTGCCGAAAGGCAAATAACAAAAAATCCCCATAGCACTTTGTGACAGTGAAATGCTTCAGAATTAATTCTGGCCAGATCCACTTTGATCTTGTCTCTCCAGACTGTCCTGGGCCATAAGAAAGTTGTCCCCAGTGGACGTGACTTTGCCGTGGAATTTCGCAGGTGCTTTCTAGGTCAGAAGGAAAGCTGATCTCTGTCTCTTACAGGGTACGGCTACACTGCACAGTTATTTCAGAATAAGCTATTCCAGAATAGTTCTTCTGAAATAGCTTATTTCGAAATAGCACCCCTACACAGCAGGGATGCCTCGCTATGAGTCCCAGGCAGGCTTCCCTAATGGAGACGTGCGATCTCGATTTACAGCCCCAAGAGGAATAACTTAGAATGACCCTGCGGAGGGGCTATTTCGAAATAGCAACAGTGGAGCGTCTACACATGACTTCTTTCGAAATAGCTATTTCGGAATAGGCGTTATTCTTTGTAGAATGAGGTTTACAGAAGTTGGAATACGCCGTCCGTTATTTCAACATTATTTCAAAATAACGCAGTGGGGGAGCCCTGGTTTTCAGAGGGATGGAGGTCGACTCTCAGAACCATGTCCCGCTTAAGTTAACTTCAGCACCTGTAAAATTTGGGCATCCCGGCTCCTCAGGGAAACAGTTAGGCCCTGAGCAGTGAATGCCCGTGAGTCTCTCATACACTCTGGGCAGGACCTCTCGGAACATTTCTTGGTGCAAACGTCTCGCGTGGATTTTCTGCTTTTGGAAGGCGCCGGGTTGACAAGCCGGACGCTGAGCTCCTCGGCCTGTCTGGCTGTGGCATAGGCAACAGCTGCGCTGTTTCCCCTCAGCACGGCCCCCGGCCAATGTGCCTTTGGAGGGATGGTCATAGTTTGTTCGCTTTTTGGCCTCTCTGCTGAGGGAACCATTGGTCACTGCAATACACTGGCCGCCACACTAGAGGAAGACAAGGACCAAGTGGCCCAAAGAATCTGTAACCCATGGCTACGTCTACACTGGCCCCTTCTTCGGAAGGGGCATGCTAATTTTGAAAGTGGGAATAGGGAAATCCGCGGGGGATTTAAATATCCCCCGCAGGATTTAAATAAACATGGATAAACGGGATTTAAATAAACTTTGAAGTAGGAATAAGAGATCCTCCAGAATAGGGCTTTATTCCGGAGGATCGGGCCAGTCTAGACGCATTTTTACGGCTTTTCCCACAGCCGGAAAAAAAGCGGCGGCCATGTTTATTTAAATCCCGCGGGGGATATTTAAATCCCCCGCGGATTTCCCTATTCCCACTTTCAAAATTAGCATTCCCCTAATTGTGTAGACGTAGCCCATGGGTATACCTTGAAACAGCCTGGTATCTATAGACACCGTGGGGGCGGGGGTACGTGTATAGCTGTGTCCTCAGGACTATCAATCCAGAGCTCTCATGAGCACCACATTTGCAAAAACTCTCCTCTGCATCTCTGACTCTGATGGGATTTGAGCCGGAAGGGACCTGGGTCCTGCAGGGGAGTTGTGTCTCTCATCGCGAAGGAGGTGAGGGGGGACGTCGATGGGCCATGGCTGGGAGCCGAGTGATCCTGCCTCCAGAGAAGACAGGAAACCTAGGAGAAGAAAAGGCAGAGCAGACCTCTCTCCGTGCGGGTGATGCAGCCAAAGGGCAGACTCCCCAGAAATAACACTAAACACAGCTACTCAGACCTAATTGAAAACATTAATTTTCCATTGGCTTTCCCGTGCATGGACTATAACTCATGCCCTGTTGTATAGTTTGAGGGAGGGGAAGCACCCTCCAAGGCACCATGGGTAATCTCAGGGAATTCGCTATGAAAATTAGATCTTGCTGTGCTGACCAATAATAACTCTTTACGGCAGGCAGAGTATGTTAGCCGGTTGCCATCCATTAATCACCCAAATCTTCTCCGTTTTGTTCAAACAGCAGGCAGATTTCCCCCGTCAGAAGAGAGCTAGGGGTTGACTCTGTGGCCATAGGCCTCATAGAGACAGGATAAACCATGGCTCCGTGAACACGGCTGCCCCAAGCAATAGGATTTTCTAGTTGTTGCCATTCAGAAGAACATTAAAACGCTTTATAGAGTCACCCCACTTGAAAAAACAAACCAACCCACCAAGCCATTGTGAAGAAAGACAGTGGCCACTTGACCCCACTTCAGTCACAGGCAAAATTCCCATTGAATCCAGTAGAGCCAGAATTTCACCCGGAATCCTGAATCATGCCACAGGTTAGACTTTTACATAGTGATTATCATGGTGGATCAGACCGCTTTTATATAGCTGCAAGCCCTTCTGCTCCTAAATCCAGCTATAAGGCAGGGAACCGAGCTATCCTTACCTACATGCAGAATTCACAGCTATATGGAGCACCCAAAAATTTGGGGCACCCCTGGGTCTTAATGTCCACCCTCCCGCCTCTTCCCATCCCTCTTCTGCAGCTCTGCTTGCTCAGGGGATGCGCTAGTTAACAGTGAAAAAGCCTGCCAGAGCTATTAGCAGACACTGAATTTGTGAAAGAGTCATTCCGGTGGTAATGAAGCCATTTAACAGGCATGTCCTGACAGCTTCGGTATTTACTTGTTAATCAACGGGACCTTAGTTTAAAATTTGCTTGAAAATATTTCATGAGTGTGTTGCTGAAGATTATAAAGTCACAGCTCTAAGCAATCGTGGGGCCCAGGGGCACCGGTTTAGCAGTGCTGCCTAGGTCCCTGTACATCCTAAGGATGGCCCTGGTCGAGAGAAGAGGAATCTTTACCACCACTGGACTTGTATTTATCAAGGGATTTTGTCTGTTGAGGTGATATTTTGGTGTCTCTCCCATGCCCTGTGTCCTCCTTGACCCATTGTACCTCCATCTTCTAGAGCGACAGCCAAGATATGGGGAGGATAGTTCTACAAAACCTTGGTGGGGGGAGGGGGGTGACTCCAGCCCTTAGAGGAAAGCATGAAACACAGAACCCGCCTCGTTCTTATATTTCCAGCCTATGAACTCCAGGAGTGTCCTGACCCTGAGCCTTTTGCCAATGGTGTCGTCAGAGGAGCGGGCTACAACGTCGGCCAGTCTGTATCTTTTGAGTGCCTTCCAGGATACCAGCTGATTGGCCACCCGGTCCTGACGTGTCAGCACGGCACCAACAGGAACTGGGACCATCCACTGCCCAGGTGTGAAGGTACGACTTTATCGGGTCACCTCGGAGCAGCACGGGGGGGCGGGGGGTTCTAGGGAGCCCAAGACGTCTGCTCAGCACTGGCCTCTTGCAACACGCTTCTCTGGGGGGATTTTGGCGGGTCAGCTGGGAGGAAGGAGGCTGGCGTTGGTATTTTGAATCCATCTTCTTTCTAGGGCAGTGCCCAGATTTCTGACTCGGGCTCTTTCAAGCACTTGTTTGGTCTGGCTTGGTGCCAGTGCTGATCAGTGAAGAAGGAACAAGCTCACGACAGCTGCTCAGTGATACCAGCAGAAGCAACAGACAATTTTTTTTAAAAGGGGGGGAGGGTCTGCAATTTCTTGATGTCCATGTGACCCTCAAGGCCATCGCTCTTCTTTTCCCTCTATGTAGCGTTGCCATGCGCTGTTGCCTAGCTGCTTTGCCTCACCCCAGAGCCAGCTCCCTTGCAGCTGTGAGCCATGCGCTTGTAGTGTGTTTGTAAAACCTAACATGGCAGAGACAGGCCTGAGCTCGTGCGGATACAGGTCTGCACCCTGGCAGGGTTGGGAGCAGTGAGTTGGGCTCTGCCCACTTTGAAAGCGGTGGGTGAGTGGTGAAATTCAACCTCAGGCATGGGTCTGTCTTCCACATGGAGAGGGTGTTTGAATTTGGGGTTATGATTCAAGCCTGTGTGTCATGTTGGTATGCTGCGTCTAGACTGGCAAGTTTTTCTGCAAAAGCGGGCACTTTTGCACAAAAACTTGCCAGCTGTCTACACTGGCTGCTTGATTTTGTGCAAAAGCACTGACGTTCTACTGTCCGAAATCAGTGCTTCTTGCGCAAATGCTTTGACGTTCCCGTTCGGGCAAAAGCCCTTTTCCGGAAATGCTTTTGCGCAAGAGGGCCAGTGTAGACAGCTGAGATTTGTTTTGCGCAAAAAAGCCCCGATGGCGAAAATGGCAATCGGGGCTTTCTTGCGCAAAACCACATCTAGATTGGCCACGGACGCTTTTCCGCAAAAAGTGCTTTTGCGGAAAAGCGTCCGTGCCAGTCTAGATGCTCTTTTCCACAAATGCTTTTAACGGAAAAACTTTTCCGTTAAAAGCATTTGTGGAAAATCATGCCAGTCTAGACACAGCCGTAGTGTTTTATTCTCTGCTTCTTCCATTGCTGCCTATCAGTGGGAGCAATACAGCAGCGTATGGCTCTGAGAAGAATATGCCTGGTAGGCCTGATCTTTGAAAGCACTGAGCACTTAGAGCACCCACTGTCAGAAACTTTGTGCACCGGGGCACATAGTGCCTGTCTTCCAAGGATAGAGGTGGGCTGCATATGTATTGACTATTTAACCCTCTCCGCTCCCCTGCCACATACATTATTGATTCTAGTACACCGATGAGGGAAGCTGAAACACAAGGCATTCAAGTGACTTGCCAATGGTCACCCTGCAATGCAGTGGCAGAGATAAAAATAGACCTGAGGTCTCATCAGTTCTTAAAATCTGTAGGGACAGAGGATCCACATTGCACCTTCACTGATTTGCCGCCTCTGCAAGCTCCCCCCAGAGCACGTTTCCCTGAGCGCTGTCACACGACAGCTTCAGAATTTGTGCTCTCTGCTTATGCTAAGAAACCATCATCATTTTGTGGATTTATTAACCTCTGGGAACTGGCTGCCAACTCTTTGCTAGGTTTATGGCCGCACATGGCCAGCATTCTCTGCTGGCTTCTCTTTCTTTTTTTTTTCACTTTTCCACCATTCCCAGCCTGCTATTTCATGCTGACACGGAGCCTGATTAGAACAGTGTTTTATTGTCCGAAGTAAGTTTTGCCTTTTTTCCAATTCAAACACCTCTCAAAGTCAGAGCTTTATGATGTGTTGGAGCAGCTAAATAAATAAGGTAAAGAACTGGGGCTTTGATCCTCTCCGCGCTTTGTATTTGCTGAGCCGAAGTCAATTTAATCACCACCGCTGTGCTGAGCCCTTGCTGAGAAAAGACCCCGGCAGCTATCCGGCTGCATCTCCAGGGTAGGATTGCATCAATAAGCAGCCAGGTCTCCCCAGCGCAGCAGCGACTGCTGCATCACTAAACCGCTGCTCAGTTGCTTCCTGTTGGGGGCGGCCTTCTTTAAAGATCTTAGCAGGGGTCTCCGGTTGCAAGACCTGTGTTGGCAGCTCTGGTTTCCAAGAGTGATTTCGGGGAATTAGCCGGAGGGAATGGCTCGGCAGGGTTGACATCACTTCAGAAATGCGTCGTTTCTCCGTTCACACCCCAGTAGGCCCATCTGGGCCTTTCATCGTGCCAAGACACAGAGATTGAGTTTTGTAGTGTTTACCGTGGAGGTGTCTCTTCTATGAAACCTTTCAAAGTCCAAGCCTGCTGACTGACGATTCTCCCCGTAAGCTGGTGGGATTGTCCTGTTCTTTTCGGACCAGTGGCTTTCGAATCACGTCACCTTAGCTCTAAGGGACATAAAACGTAGAAGGCCAAGGGCTCAGCTGGTGTCAGCTGACGTCAGTGGCGCTCAGGTGTTGTACACCTGCTGACGAGGTCGTTGAACTTCCCCCTGCTGGTGCTCAGTCCAGGCAGGTGCTGAACTGTAGCAGTAGGTGCACCGCCCCTTCCATGCTCGCTGATTTCACTCGCTGATTTCACTCGGCTTTCAAGGTAGCCGAAGCAAGCCCCGGACTGTTCTGCTGGCATTTTCCATCCAGCCCTTTGTGTCCTCCTGGCTCGCTTTCTTTAGAGCGTATCCTGCTCCACCCCCAGGAAGGAAGTGCAAGCAACTGGCGTGTCCGCAACACTTCTAAATTGTATGCTGCGCGAGCCTCGTTCATAGGCTCAGTCAGAGGTGGTTAGGTATGGTTGGGGGGATGTGTTTGCTGAGGACTCGCTGTGCACTCTAGTTCTTAGCACAATTAATATCATTGCAAACACTCCCTTTCCAGAGACTTTCTTAAACACAGCCTCCAATTGCTGTCTATTTTTACATGGAAGCTGCCCGGGAGTAATAGTCACCTTCGTCCAACAGTCTCAGCTTCCCCATGCAGGTCACAGTGGCAAATCCATTTCCCCGTAAGAGAAGGAGTGATTTTGAAATGAATCTGTATGGGCTGAAATTGCCAGAACCACTGAGTGGATTCCGGCGGGAATCACTGGGGTGCACCGTTTTTATTGCAATTGAGAGGAACGGAGCATCCTCCATCTCCGAGGCAGTTGGGAAAATCTCAGCTTTGCTAGATACAATGTGTTTGTGAGGAGGGACGCTCGCGCTCTCGTACTGCACATGTGAGTAGAAGAAGCAGGGTTAGGCACTCAATTGGGGGGGGCCAGATCCGGCCCACGGGCTGGATCTGGCCCACCAACCCTTTGGATCTGGCCTGTGGCCTGCTCCACCGGGACCCTCCAGCAGGCTTCCTGCCTGCTGCAGCCTCAGACCGCTCACAGCAGCTGGCTGCTGGGGCCACGTGCCTCTCTGTACTGTGAGCTGGAGGGGCGGCGAGTGAGGACTTTGCATGCTGCCACTGCTCCAGCCTAATTACCCTCTTCTAGATCCCTACCCCTCTGGACTCTACACCCCAATTCCCTGCCCTAGGTCACAATCTCCTCCTTCACCCAAACTCCCTCTCAGACTCCACACCCTAGTCCTGCTACACATGGCTCCCTTCTGCACCCAGCCTCCGTCCCAGTCCCCATACACCTCCACAGAAAAGCACGGCCCTTGACCACTTACCAAAATCTTGGAGTGGCCTCCCTCAAAAATGATTGCCCACCCCTGCACTAGATACACAGGGCCTGCCTCAGAGCTGACTCACACCACTGCTAATTGGAGCTCACTCCCTAAGGCTATGTCTACACTCATGGCTTCTTGCGCAAGTACAGCTGTTCTTGTGCAAGAATCCACAGAGCATCCACACTGCTCGCCCGCTCTTGCGCAAGGAAATTTACAGTAAGGCGTGGTATGAGAGGGCTTCTTGCACAAGAGCTACGCTCTTTTTTAACAGGTGTAAGCGCTCTTGCGCAAGAGGGCAGTGTGGACGCTCGGCAGGGATTTCTTGCACAAGAAAGCACTATGGCTAAAATGGCCATCAGAGCTTTTTTGCGCAAGAGAGCATCCACACTGCCATTGTCGCTCTTGCGCAAAAGCACAGCGCGCATATGGCAGTGTGGACGTTTTATTGTGCAAGAGTTCTTGCACAAGAACCCTTACGCAAGATGTCCTTGTGCAAGAAGCCGCCAGTGTAGACATAGCCTAAGGGTGTGTCTACACAGCAAAGTTATTTCGGAATAACAATGCAAGCGTCTACACAGCCATTCCATTATTTCGAAATAATTTCAAAATAACGGGTGGCTTATTCTGACTTCTGTAAACATCATTCTACGAGCAATAACGCCTCCTCTGAAATAGCTATGTCAAAATAAGGCGTGTGTAGACACTCCACTTCTGCTATTTCCAAATAGCTCCTCGCCAGGGCCATTCTAATTTATTCCTCCTGGGTCTCTAAATCAAGAGAGCACGTCTCCATTAGGGAAGCCGGCCTCGGACTCATTTTGAGGCTTCCCTGCAGTGTAGACGTGCTATTTCGAAATAAGCTATTTTGGAATAACTCTTCCGGAATAGCTTATTCTGAAATAACTGTGCAGTGTAGACAGAGCCTTAAAGTCCGGGGAGCTGCTCTAGCATGAAACCCTGTGTGGAAGCCAGAGGCGAGCCAGGCCCACAAGGTGAGAGAGCAGCCAGCCTGCAGGTGGCTGACCAGGCCCTGAGAATACACCAGTGCCGCTCCAAGCAGATTGGAAAAGGTTCTGCCCCGGAAATCTTGCACACGAGAGAGGCAGCGCAGTGCAGTGGGTAAAGCCTAAACAAGGGACTCAGGAAACCTAGGGTCTGTTCTCTGTTTGCCATTGAGCTTTGGTGTTTTTCTAGGCAGGTCACATCATCTCTCTCGTCTGTTTGGCTTGCAAGCTCATCCAGGCACAAGCGGCGCATTCAACATACCGGGGCCCAGATCTCAATTAGGGCACATATAGGTGCTGCTCTCGTGCAAATAATAATTGCTAGTAATCCGCAGATCTGCTCTCTCCACCCTCTCTGGCTGGTGGCTCTGGCCTGGGTCTTTATTAATGACCTGGATGAGGGGATGGGTTGTACCCTCAGCAAGTTTGCAGATGACACTAAGCTAGGGGGGAGGTAGATAGAGTGGAAAGCAGGGGTAGGGTCCAGAGTGACCTCAACAAATTGGAGGATTGGGCCAAAAGAAATCTGGTGAACATAAGAATGGCCAGACTGGGTCAGACCAACGGTCCATCTAGCCCAGTGTCCTGTCGGCCGACAGTGGCCAGCACCAGATGCCCCCGAGGGAGGGAACACAACAGGGAATCCTCACCTGATCCCTCCCCTGTCACCCAATTCCAGACAAAGGTTCGACAAGGACAAGTGCAGAGTCCTGCACTTGGGACAGAAGAATCCCGAGTGTTGCTACAGGCTGAGGACCAACTGGCTAACCAGCAATTCAGCAGAAAAGGACCTGGGGATTCCAGTGGATAAGAAGCTGGATATAAGTTAGCAGTGTGCCCTTGTAGCCAAGAGGGCTAATGGCATATTAGGGTGCATTAGGAGGCACATTTCCTGCAGATCTAGAGATGGGATTATTCCTCTTTATTCGGCTGTGGTGAGGCCACGTCTAGAGTATTGTGTCCAATTCTGGGCCCCCCACTATAGAAAGGATGTGGATGCAATGGAGAGAGTCCAGCAGAGGGCAACCAAATGATTCAGGGGCTGGAGCACATGATCTACGAGAAGAGGCTGAGGGATTTGGGTCTGTTTAGTCTGCAGAAGAGAAGAGTGAGGGGGGATTTGAGAGCAGCCTTCAACTCCCTGAAGGGGGATTCCAAAGAGGATGGAGAGAGGCTGTTCTCAGTAGTGACGGATGCAGAACAAGGAGCAATGGGCTCAAGTTACAGTGGGGGAGGTCTAGGTTGGATATTAGGAAAAACTGTTTCCCTAGGAGGGTGAGGAAGCTCTGGAATGGGTTACATAGAGAGGTGGTGGAATTTCTATCCCTAAAGGTTTTTAAGTCCCTGCTTGACAAAGGCCTGGCCGGGATGGTGGAGTTGGGGTTGGTCCTGCATTAGGATGGACTCGATGTCTCCTGAGGTCTCTTCCAGCCCCAGGTTTCTATGATTCTATGGCGTATTTATGGCTGAATAGCTTTGCTCACTGACAGGGACAGGAGTGTGCTGTTCACCCTGCTGGTGAGCCCCAGTCCCGCATCAGAGCCTGGGGTGTGGCTCCTCAGCCCACCTGTCTGTCAGCTGGATACCAAAAGCCTCTGATGGTTTCTGCCCAGCCGTGAAGCACAAAGCTGGGTTTATTGCAATAGGACGGTGCTGGAAAGTTTGGCCCCACAGATTCCTAAGGTGGGCGTTGGGTTGGGTTCAGGGTTTGGACTTGGATCCATGTTTAATGGGAACCGCTGTCTTGTGTCTCTGATCTGTCCCCTTGTGTGTTTGTTGGGACCAGTCACCGCAGCCCTCGGCCCTGCCTTATTCCCTGTTGACATCGTGAAAAGGAAATGGAGTTCAAATCTTGCCATTGCCTCGAGCCCTCTGGGGCTTAGAGCGATAGTCAGACATCTGGAGCTGCCTCAGACTCTTGGATCAGTCCTGCGGGGCCAAGGGGCAGATCAGCAACATTGGACACAGGAATGAGCTGTTTGTGCGGCTCTGCTCAGGAGAGGGTCGCGGCAGGAAGAAGGAGGGATGCGGGGGGGGGGGGGCGAAAGGGGCAGGGGACTCAGGAGGGGTTTGCTAATTCACTTGTGTTTCTGTTGTTAATTGCATGCAGTCCCATGCGGAGGAAACATCACCACCCAGAACGGCACTGTCTACTCCCCTGGCTTCCCCAACCAGTACCCCAATTCCCAGGACTGCACCTGGCTCATCACGGTGCCTGCGGGATATGGGATTCATCTCAACTTCACCCTGCTGCAGACGGAGCCCTACAACGACTTCATCACCGTCTGGTGGGTGCATGGGTGGGAGCATGGGGCTGACCCGGTCGGCCAGTCGATCTATCTGCTCAAGCTGTCGGGATTTCGGCCCTGGTGGAACAAAGGGCTCCCGCCCAACCATGGTTCCGTTGACATGGGCAGTGGGTGTTGTAGGCAGGGGACAGCTTTGCCTTCCAAACAAGCTGTCTCCTCCCCTGGCATGTTTCCCCTTCAGGCCCCCTCTGCCTGCAGGCTGAGGGCCGCGGTGCACCTCCTGGGCAGTGCCACGCCGCCCGTCCTGGGGCAACTCCGCCTGTGCCGCCCTCTTCCCTGGGCAGAGGGCGGGGGACAAGAGAGGCTGGGGTGATGTTGCTTGGCTCTCCAGTGCTTTGGAGCTTAGCGAGAGGATGGGGCCATGCTGCCTGGGAGGGGGCTGGGCTTTGTGGGTATGGAAGGGGCGGGACCTCAGACAGAAGGGGCGGGGCTGGGAGCTACCATCTCAAGACTTGACTTCAGTGGTATTCCTGTGCTTGAGTGCTTTGCTGGGGCAAACCATTGGGCCAGGGGGTGGGTGAGAAGACTGCTGCTGGAGGCATTTGGAATAGAGCTAGGAGTGATGGGAATTTGACCGATTGAGTCTCTGTGCAATGGTGGGCAGGCCCTTTCTCCCTCGAGCCGTGGGCTGTGCTTCTCCCGCCTTTGCTGCCGTTCTGCTAACCTACCTCTTAGGCTGGATGTCACATGGAAAGCCCACAAAGGGAATGGTGGACAGGAGCTGGCGGAACACCCCATCCCTCGTGACTGGGCAAAGGTCTGTCAATGAACCCTCAGCTGATGTACGTTGGCTGCAGCTCCAGTGACTCTGAACTCCCACCGCGCTTTTCCCACCAGCTTCATCGGCTCCACTGGCTGAGGTTTTAGCCCAGGGAGGATAATTCTGCCTATGGAATGAGAGTCAATGGCCCAGCACAACTTCACGGGTCTTTCCTCTTCCCAATTCTGTGACTGTCTGCTGTTGGGCAAAGACTTCAAACCCAGGCAGTGCGCCTTTTAAACTAATGCTGCCCTCCTGAGGCTAGGTTGACCATTTCCTCTCTCCAGAGGCTGCATCTCCACTGGGGGCAAATGTAGGAGATCCATCCCGCTGAGACTGGACCTTGTTCCGTTACCGGTTCCTTCTCTTGCTACTGGCTTCTGTCAACAGCCCGGCCCTTCATCTCTGAACTGCCCTGCTGAACAGAATAAGAGAAAATCTCTCTGGCCGCCAAAGGGGCTGGACAGAAGATACTTTTAGGAATGGCAGACAGCCTTTTCCTCCAGCTGAATTGAGCTGAAATGAATCTGGTTCAGACTAGCACGATAGGGATTGCCTTTCGCTTCTGATTTCTCCAGCAGCCGTTTTCTCCAGCTTGTTCATTCCTTTGCAGAATGATTTTGTGGTGCTACATAGATACCGAACGGGGGGAAAAGACGACCCGTGCTGATGTCCTCTGTAGCTTTTGCTGTACAGTCTGAAGTATAATCACAGAACATTTTCTTCCAGAGGAAGGGCACCACATTACATCAGAGGTGGCCGGCTGGTTTCGAACACAAGCTTTTTAGCTGATGTAAATAAGTCACTGTAGCTACACGGATTCACGTCAGCTGAGGATTTGGCTTCAGGGGGATGGCAGAGTTGGATCTTTATCTCTCTTTAGGAGAAGGAAAGATAAGTCATGCATGGGCACAGTAGCTCCGCCCACATCGGACAGTCCAGGGAGGAGTCACATGGGGCCAAAATTCCTACCGTACTTAGAGCTACGTTTTTAAGCGTTCAGTGCTCACGGTGAGACATTCAAAAGAGCTCAACATCCACCATGCACCCAGGCACAGAGCTCTTTGAGACCTCTGGCCTTACTGTTCCAAAGCCAGGTGCTGCATGTTCAGAAGGCTGGGATAAAAACCTCTTTTCACAAGCCATTATTGGTTACACGTGGAGCCCCCTTTTTCCTGCAGTTATGTGGGCCAGATTCCACTTGGACCAGTCTGGAAATGAAGCTACGGGCCCAGAATGGCTGCCTAAGGAGTCATGGGAACCTTAATATTGGACTGGGGTCGGGAAAACAAAAATAGGACAAGAAGGAATAGGGGGTTCTTTGTATGTTTGCAGCAGAGTGCCAAGAGGCTGGTCCAGCAGGGAGAGGTGTAATACGATTGTTTTCTTTCTGACCTGCGCTTTCAGGGACGGACCTCAGCAAACAGCCCCGCAGCTGGGCATGTTCACAGGGAACTCAGCAAAGAAGTCTGCTCAAAGCTCTTCCAATCAGATCCTGATGAAATTCCACAGCGATGCAGCCAACGGAGGGATCTTTGCTATCAGTTTCTATGGTCTGTATTGCTTATTGAGCAGCCCGTGTTTTAACTTCTTGCCCCTCAGTTTGGTGGGATATAGAGGCCTCTGGGCTAGTGGTGGGTCAGGAGGATGAAAGGGATCTATTTAGAGTCCAAGATACAGGAAATACTCTGCTGCTTGAAGCACTGGAAGTCAGAGACCTTTCATAGAGGGGTCAGAGAGTCCACACCTTCGGTGTCTGTGCAATTTTGCAGGTGCAAATGCTTGCCCTATAATTGCACATGCAAAGTAAACGTGCATATGCCATGCAGGAGTAGAAATAGATCAGCAACTTCCTATATTAACAGGAGTGTTGTGAGCGAGACACAAGAAATCATTTTTCAGCTCTACTCTGCACTGATTAGGCCTCAATTGGAGTCGTGTGTCCAGTTCTGGGTACCACATTTCAAGGAGGATGTGGAGAAATTGGAGAGGGTCCAGAGAAGAGCAACAAACATCATTAAAGGTCTAGAGAACATGTCCTGTGAGGGAAGATTGAAAGAATTGGTTTTCTTTAGGCTGGAAAAGAGAGGAGTGGGAGGGGACGTGATAGCAGCTTTCAAGTTCCTAAAAGGTTGTTGCAAGGATGAGGGGGAAAAATATTCTCTGTCACTCTTGAGGAGAGGACAAGAAGCAATGGGCTTAAATTGCAGCAAGGGAGGTTTAGGTCAGACAATAGGAAACACTTCCTAACTGTCAGGGTGGTTAAGCACTGGAATAAATTACCTAGGGAGGTTGTGAAATCTCCATCATTGGAGACACTTAAGAGCAGGGTAGACAAACACCTGTCAAGGATAGTCTACATGGTGCTTGGTCCTGCCGTGGCAGCAAGGGACTGGACTTGATGACTTCTCAAGGTTCTTTCTGGTACAATTATTCTGTGACTTTATACTCAGAATACACATTAAACTCCTGCAAACTAGTGGCTGTGAAAAATCCTGTAGCATATCTCACAAGACAACAGCTATTAATTCTGCTCTCCTTGACAAATTCTATTGTGTGTAAATTCATTTTGTTACTTACCACTTCTGTTGGATATGGTGGCGTTCTTCCAATCCCATGCTAAATTGTTTGGGTATCCTTGCTGTGCTCTATTCAACCACAATCACGTTCCAGCCCGGAGGTGGCTTCATTTTCCAGTGAGAGAAACCATTCCTTAAATTATTTGGGGATTCTTCCGTTTGAGTGAATTGCTCGCTCCAGAAATCAGAGTCGTAGAACACTAGAACCGGAAGGGACCTCGAAAGATCATCAAGTCCAGTCCCCTGCATGATGTTTATATTGTTAGGAATGGCAAAGCAGTAAGCATATTTATATCCCGTAACTAAACTAGAGCCCAACTTTAAATTAGAGTAGCAAACAAGAACCTTAGATAATGCTGGAATTTTTCAAAATGTGATGAGGACCTTCTATTCCTCACAGTAATTCACTTGTAACAATTGCAACAGAGTCTTACTTCAGTTACATGCCGTTTGTACAGATCACCAGAGGTTACATCCAGTAATGGAAAGGCCAATATTACATGACTAGACTAAGTTTAAAGAATGTTTCCTAGGCTTCTGGGGGAATTGCTTGAGTCCTGTAAAACACAATAAGGTGGATAGTAATACACAAGCAACGTGTGTGTCACAGGTAAGCAAAAGAAAAGCTGACAATGGATATAAATCCCACAGCAATTCAACTGATGTTTATTTTACTGAGAGTTAGAGACCAGAATTACTACAATGAAAGCCCACCAGAATAAATGTATATTCCCAGGGCTGGGTCGCACTTTATATTGAAGGTTTTTTTTTTCTAAATCTTCTTTGTGATTAAAAGATAAGTCCTGTATAAGAGTTAGGTATTGTTATTAAATAGTTTAGCTCCAAGTCCTGTTTGGCCGGGGGGTTAGACTAGATAATCTTTGGGATCCCTTCCCACCCTATAAGTCTGGAAGAACTAGTAAGTGATTAATGAGATGTCATTAGCTATTGAGCACTGCACCCAAGCGAAGCCCAGCAGAACCTGACTGCAAGTGTCAGGTACGAGTCCAGTCCTGCTTGGCTCTTTACTGGCTTCCCTGGGGGGATGGCTGTGTGCCTTGCTCACTGTGCCTTTTGTGGTGCACTGTGAGTGTGTCAAGGAGTCCCAGGACCTCTCACTCGCAGCACAAGCACAGTGCAGCAGCAGCAGGGTGGGCACCCCAAAGTCCGTGGAGGACAGTCGACCTCATGGGCAGCAGGCGGTGGTGGTGTTGGCTACACCCCTGGTAAGTGGACAGCTGGCAACCTAAAATCATGCCAGGCCATGGATGTTGCTGGACTAGAGCGTGCCGGACTAGAGAGGTTCAACCGGTAAGAAAAAGCCTGCTCAACACTTATTTGAGGTTGAGACGAGGATACTTTCTTTGTATATTTTGCCATGTGGTGCTGGCCATTTGCGTTTTAATGGTGGTAAAACTTCAGCTCTTCAAATCTCAGCCTCTGTTGTCCTGAAATCATCATCACGTAGCCCCCAAATTCTCTGACTCCCCCCCATAATTTCACACATTTGTGAAATTTTAATTTGATACAAATCAGAAGAAAATCTTCAGCCCCCTAACTGTGCACAATTGTGAACATATAATTGATAAAAATCAAAATTGTGTCAAGCGTAGTTATAACCAGTGGGTGTGAGCAACGTGTAAGACTGTCACACGTGAATAGCCATTTGTGCAAGCCTCTATGATTGGTTTATTAACCCCTTTATATGTAAATGGAACTTCCATATAAACTGTGGCTAAAAACGTCATTGATTGAGCTGCTTGAAAAATGTTTTTAAAAAGTACATAAATTTCATCTATTATTTGTCAATGGCATTCAGAATTTTTGTGGGAATTGTATTTTTATTTAAATGACTTGTTTGAAATTATCTGCAGCTGTATTACATTGGGGCTTGCTTGGATTACATATCCCACCAACGCTACCCACAAAAGAGCAAGGAACTAAGTCGTTAAACCTAGTTCCACTCATCTGATCCCCATTTCAGTCTCAGGCAATTTGCTCTGACTAACTCCTGCCTTCGCCTTCATCCTGAGCAACAAACTTCCACAAAGGTTTGAGAGTTTGGCTGCCAGCAGTTTTAATCCTCCCCCAGTCATTGACTTCCATGGGTATTGGACGATATTGGTTTTAGGCACAGGAGTCAGAAGACGTGGGTTCTATTGAATGCTCTGCCGCCATCTCGCTGAAGGACTTAATGCTTTTCCTATTAACCTCTAGTCACAACTCTGCAGTGTTTTTTTTCTCGGTGCATAGACCAGGCATAGGGTCAGATTCTGCTCAAGCTTTGTATACCTCAGTGACTAAGTTGTGCATCGTCCAACAGAAAGTTTGCCCCTGATTGACCAATGTGCGAAGAGTTCCTATCAGTGCATGCCACGTGCCCGTGTAAATCTACAGTACGTGCACTGCTCTACTCTGCACTGAGTTTCTCCTGCCTCTGCCACAATGGAACGGAGATCCGATTTTTTTTTCCTTTTGTGCATACACAGACTTGCTGAAATAGGGCACTTGCGACATCCAGTCAGAGCCCTTCTTTAGTATTAAATACCTAAAATGTCTACATATCTCTCCAATGCAGTGGTCAGCATCATCCGCTTCAAAAACCATCCTGTTTTAAACCCCCACAGGGAAGCATCTCCCGGAACATGCATAACTCAGGGAGCCCCAAAGATTGGCAGCTCCCCCTCCCCACTGAAACATGAGGACGTTGCCTTTTTAAATGCTTATTTTAGGTAGCCGCACAAGAACCTGGTGTGTGTCTGGAATGGGAAAGCACGTTTGGGGGCACAGTCACGCAAGGGCGGGTCTCAGCTGTGTTAACAAGACAAAGGCTCCGCTTTGTTGCGGTGCATGCACATCAGGGTGCTTTCACAGGAAGCTTTATCGGTGCTGTGGTATCCAGAGGCTGAAACTACCTGACTCACGGTCCTGTATTAAAATGTGGCCCATTAAGGAATCGAGATTGATGCTCCAATTGCTAGGTTATCTCTCTACTTAAATAGACGTTGTCATGCGCTTTTAAAACAGCATTTTATTTCATTTTTGTCAGGGTGGTTTTTTTTTCTATTATCCACTGTCAAACATCCGTTTTAAAGCTTGCAAATAACACCTCTCTCTCTCTCTCTCTCTCTCCCCCCCCCCCCAGCTGTGTTGTTTGATTTTCCCCATGAGTTTCTTTTATATTCCACAACCAAGGGGATTCATTCCCCCTTGGGATACATCTAGATTGCAGCGCTATTTCGGGATACTGGAAGTATCCTAAAATAGCAATGCCACATCTTTAAACGTGCTCACAATTTCTCAAAATAGCAGGCGCTCTATTCTGTCATCACTGTAACCCTCCTTCCATGAGGATTAAGGAATTTTTTGGAATAGTGCCTTATTTCAAAATAAGCTCTTTCAACTTAGACTCAGGATAAGCTACACAGTTTGCGTAGCTTATTCCAATAGAAGGATACTATCTAGACACACTCTCAGACTCTGGACTCCTTATGCCACTCTAACATAAAGAAGGGGAAATTATTCTCGCTTTTATGGTAGCACCTAGAGTTGAGATCAGGGCTTCCTCTTGCTGTAGCTTCTGTGTGATAGTGTAGCTGAGGTCAACGTACTTACCGCGGTGTCTTGTGTGCGGTCAGGTTGGTGGGCACTGCTCTCCCGTTAACACTGGCTACTCTTCTTATTCGGGTGGAGTACTGGAGTCGATGGGAGAGCACTCGGAGATCGATTTGTCATGTCTAAGCAGACGAGAGATATCGACGGCCGACGGATCGATCGCTGCACCATAGTGGAGACAAACCTTTAGTGAGAGGCAGTCCCCATCCCAAAGAGTTTCCTTATAGGGAAGACAAAAGTTGGGAGGGAAAACAGAGGCAGAGAAATACATTCATGGTCACTGCTGAAAATCTTGGCCTTACACCCTTAGGATATGTCTACACTGTGATCACGGGGAGAGATTGTAGCTCTTGTAGACACACCTGAGCTAGCTTTAATGGCGCTGACTCAGCTGCTGGAGTGGTGAAGTAGCAACAGCCGACTCCCAGTTAACCACCCAGCTGTCCAGGTTTCCACCGCATCCCTGCTCTGGTGCATTAAAGCTAGCTCACTTGTCTACGTGCACGGCAGTCACATTCCTCAGTGGCAGTACAGACATACCAGTGGCATGGAGTTTTATTGAAATACCAATAAATCTTCTCAGGGACACATCTGCCATTAGAGCAGTTGTCCAAACGTCTTTCTTTCTTCTGGGCCTTTTTCTCCATCACCTTGTTTTATGTTGGTCATCATACTGCACCTGTGGTTTATACAGAGGCAGACTGTTCAGAGAAGCAAAGGTTTGCAGTGTTTGTTTCCAGGGCTAAAAAAAATAGCCAATGGGAAATTCACTCCCATTTTCTCCCCTGCCCTCCTTTCTAGTCCTGCACGACCAGAGAAGCTGAGCAGGAGAAGTGACAGGTTCGGCAGTTAGTCTGCCCAGATCTCTAGGGCATTCATTGTTCTCCTGCTCATTAACTCATCATTTCACCGTAACTTTTTGGTAAGTTGCAAAGAACTTATATAGAAGGCATCTCAGAATTACAGATCTGACAGTTCCCTTTGATCTTCTCTGCTCAAGCTTTGCTCATTATGGTGATGTCAGGATTTTTTTTTCTTTTGCAAACGTTGGGTCGCACGCTGCCCTTAGGCTGTGCCTGGGTAAAAAGGAATTGCTCTTTTCATCCAAGCCTTTTCAAGCATTTTATGAACATGAATTGAGCCTCACAGCCTCCAGTGTATAGATGGGGAAACTGAGGCACAACGCAGCATGAGTGTGTGTCTAAAGTTAAGCATCTCAGTCCTAATTTAGGCACTTGCATTATCACTATAATGATGTTTTAGGAACACTGTGCTAGTGCTGCTGTTTCTGCTAACTTTAATGTGTGAAAAGTGTAGGACTTGGTAAAGTTAGTAAGAATTAGCCCCATCTAGAAGGTGGTTCATCTACATTTGGGCTTAGCAGGCTGACACCAATTGCAGAGAAGTTTATGGTGACAGATGTTCAATAGGAGGGGTATGCAAGGATAAGACTGACCTCAGCAAATGCTTCCCATGAGGAGTCATGCAGATCCAAAATCAGATTTTTTAACTGCATCCACATCCCTTGCATGTTCATTTCCACAGGCATTTCCACAGGGACATGCCTGTGAACGCATTCTGAGTTGAGCAAATTACTGTGCTCAAGTGCTGAAAATTTTCTGACTGTTCATTTCAGGCTGTAGGCTCAGTTGTTGAATTGGCTCTTTGCTTTGTTTGGCCAAGCTCATAAGTCAAACCGTACAGTTTTTGGTCCCTGACTGGATGGCTTCTTTATTTCACCAGCACAGCACCAGCTGAGATATGTATATGCACCGGGTTCAAACCTGCACTATTGTTTTTTCCTTCACATGCCGGGGAAGTTACACTGTAAAGATCCTTGCCAGAGGATGTTGTGAAGACCAGGATTTTACAGGGTTCGAAAAAGAGCTAGATAGCTATTGATCTAATCTCCATGAATCTATTAGCCAGGATGGGCAGGGATGGTGTCCCCAGCCTCTGTTTGTCAGAGGCTGGCAATGGGTGACTGGAGAGGAATCACATGATGATTCCCTGTTTTGTTCACTCCCTCTGGAGCATCTGGCATTGGCCACTGTTGGCAGACGGGATACTGGGCTAGATGGACCTTTGGTCTGACCCAGTCTGGCTGATCTGATGTTCTAAACTGCAGCCTGCGTCTTGGATTTTAATATTCTCCATTGGGAGTGCAAACCAGCTGCATCTCAGGAATTATTTGCAGAATAAAGTAATGACTAATTCCAAGTAACAAGTAAGTGAATTTTGCAATCTCAATTCAAGGACAGGGAGCAAAGATAAAATTCTCAAAATAATGACTCGTGAATTATTCACTTGATAGCAGTATAGAATCAGATTATCCCCCCATCCTGGTTCTTCCAGGATTGACCTGATCCCACTGAGGTTGTCCAGTCTCTTCCATTAAGTATCCCAGATTCTGTAGATGGTCTCATCATCTCAACACACGAGTCAATCAGTAAACACAATTCACCCTTTATCTGTCCATGACCCAAACCTTTCACTACCTTCCCATTCCCCTGATTCCTGGAAGAAGTGCTTCCTTGTGAGCTCTCCATGGTGCTGAATCTCAATACAGACAGCATCCCAAGGGCCAGGGTAAGGAGCTCTCTGCAGAGCCTTCATGGATACAAAATGGGTATCTGCATCTGCAACAATGATCCACGGATATCCATATCCGTGGATGCAGATACTTGTGGATATTAAGTGGGTATCCACAGATTTGTGGGGTTCTAGATACAATGTTTGTATCCGCATCCATAGCCACAAAAATGCACCGTGGATATTCATGAATTTTCAGGGCCCTAGTCTTCTACAGTCGTGGGACCATGGAGAGTTAGTAGGCAGCAGGGTGTGCTGGAAATTTTTGTAATAGGAACACACTAATGTCTCTATTAAATCTATGTTTGTAGTGCCTTGCTGTCTATTAACTCTCCATTGTCCCTTTATTGCAGAGTAGGGAAGTTAAATTTCAATTAATTAACTAATTGAATAGTCAATGGGATTTCCATCGACTATTCAATTAGTCGATAAGGACGAGTGCAGTCTTCCACCTTTGAAATGTACAAGAGCCCCAGCAGGGACTCTTGTACATTTCAAAATTGGAACTCCACCACTGTGCCCCTGCCCGCAACCACAGAGCTGGAGCTGGGGAGAACTGGCTTTTAAGCCAGTTCCTGCCAACACCTCTCCTTTCCCCCTCACCCCCCATTGTTGCCTCTTTCGGATAGAAGCAGCAAGGGGGGAGTGACTGGTTGACTAGCATGTCAACTATCTGATACGTTATTGCTTTTCGGCTAGTCGATTAGTCACTTACATCCCTACTGCAGAAGTGTTAAACTGCCCACTTCAAAGTGGTCTCCTACAATATGTGGGAACCTCTTCTGCTTAACAATCTGTCCCACCTTGCCTTTAGCTTGGACATGCTGGTTACCTTCTGCAGACCTGAAGAAGAGCTCTGAAGCTCCTAAGTTTGTTCTTTCCATCAACAGAGTTGGGTTCAATAAAAGATATGATCTCAGCTGCCTTGCCTCTCATATCCTGGGACCAACATGGCCACAAAAATACTGCAATCCCCAAGACTTGTTTTCCAAAATAATACCGGAGGGGCGGAGGGGAGCAGATCTCTATCTCTCATCTGCTCTTTCTCAGAAGCCAGGTAGGCTGGATGTATGTTGGAATCTGGTGGCTATTTCAGCACACATGCTGGGGTGGCAGGCACTGACATGGACTGAACAAAGCTGGGGTAACGTTGGGAGCATGGGCCAGAACTGTACAGTCCTCATCATTGGTGTTCACATATTTGGGAATGGCAAGGTGGGCAGTATATTGTAAAGTGAGGTTCAGCCATGGACCTACCAAGAAGAAGGGAGGATGGTCCAGAGTTAAGGGGCTAGCAGAGGACTAAGGGGACATGATTCCTGCTGAAGACTACCTATGGGACTTTCCACTAAATGTATCATCCCCATGCCTCAGTTCTCCATATGTACAATGGATCAATAGCTCTGCCCTGACTTGTGCTGTGAGGTTGGAGGATTATGAATTGTTCAGGTGAAGGGGAGCCTAATAAGTAACTGAGATTGATGTCAAGAATGGTAATGTTAAAAAAACCAGTGAGAGAACATTTTAGCCTCCCTGGACAAAGAGATACAGAATTTGCCATCCTCAAGCAAAAAAACCCCAAAAAACCACACCTTCAAAACCAGGCTGCAACCTGAAACTGTGGAGGTGGAATTCATGTGCATATTTGACACCATCAGAATGGGTCTGAATAGGGATTGGGAATGGCTTTCTTGTTGCAATAACTAATTTTCCATTTTCAATATTCTCACCTTCTTATCTACCTCCACACTGATTGAATGAGCTGTGATGTAACACGCTCATCTCTGTATCCCTACTATCTGTTTGGTTTGCATTTCCTTCATGCATCTGGCAAAGTGAGTTGCAACTCACAAAAGCTTAAGCCATAGTAATATGGTTATTCTTTAAGGCCATGTCTACACTAGGAAACTATTTCAAAATTATTAAATTTAACTTAAAAACTCCCAATCGAGCAAATTTGAAATGTATGTCCTCACTACCGGGAAGAATTGAAATTTGTCCAAGGCTGGCTCCATTATTGTGAAGGCGCTACCTCATACTTAGAGCCCCAGGAAGCAGTGGGGAGTAATTAGTTCAAAGTACTCTGGGGAGTCCTAATTTTGAAATAGCGGCACCGTCATGTCCATACCACCGTTATTTCGAAATAACTATTTCGGAATTAGTGTTACTCCTCATCATCGAACAGTAGAACTGGAAGGGACCTCGAGAGGTCATTGAGTCCAGTCCCCGGCCCTCATGGCAGGACCAAGCACCATCTAGATCATCCCTGACAGGTGTCTGTCTCACCTGCTCTTAAATCTCTCCAGTGATGGAGATTCCATAACCTCCCTGGGCAATTTATTCCAGTGTTTCACCACCCTGAGAGGCAGGAAGTTTTTTCCTGATGCCCAACCTAAACCTCCCTTGCTTCAATTTAAGCCCATTGCTTCTTGTCCTGTTCTCAGAGACCAAGGAAAAGCAGGAGTACAGATTTTGAATTAAGGGACCTGTTATTCCAAAATAAACCTTTGTGTAGACTAGGGCTAAGGTGCCATCAGACTCCTTGTTGTTTTTGAGAGAGACAAATATGGCTGGGTGCTCCACTCTTGTGTCACTCCACCAGGTGGCAATTCATTCCGGAAAAGCAGATCCGTGCACCGCACTGAGCTGTTAGGCATGTGCGGGCCTTACCCCTAAGAGTCTCACATCCCCTGAGAACAATTTCATGCGCTCACCTTTGCTGTTTTTCCCTTCTTTTCAGCCTATCAGCTGTACAAATGCCACCCTCCAACCATGGTTCCGAATGCCGAAATCATCACTGAGAATGAAGAATTTAATATAGGTATCTGCTCTCCCCACCCCATGCCCATAGGATGAGCTGATTCAACCAAGAGCTCCCCTAGCTGGTGTCCGGGCTGCATGCTTCAGAGGAAACCTGGAATGCATCTAATTCTGCACTATTCAGCATGGCTACGTCTAGACTGCATCCCTCTGTCGACAGAGGGATGCACATTAGGCACATCGAAATTGTTAATGAAGCTTGGGTTTTTTTCGACACGGAGCTTTGTTGACAAAAAGCGGCCGTCTAGACACGGATCTGTCAAAAATAAACCCTTTTTTGATAGATCCTGTAAACCTCAAAACATTTTACAGGATCTATCGAAGAAGGGTTTATTTTCAATAGATCTGTGTCTAGTCTGCCACTTTTTGTTGACAAAGCTGCATGTCGAAAAAAAGCAGCAGCCATCTTTATGCTAATGAGGCATGGAATATTTAAATCCCAGCTTCATTAGCAATTTTGATGTGCCTAATCTGCATCCATCTGTCGACAGAGGGATGCAGTGTAGACACACCCTATAGCAGATGGGAGTGGAGCTTGGCCCAGTTTGGCTCATGCACTGGATCAGCTGGATTTGAGAGTCCTTAGAGTTTTGGTCCTCATGTGTGTGTGTAACTGCCAGGACGTGTCTCCCAGAAACTCTGGTCCGTGTTCTGAACAGACAGAGCTATTTGCCCCACTCACATCCTGCAGCATGAAGATATTTAAGGTATTTCAAGGAAAGCCCCATGGAGCAGACTGGGAGGCCGATGACCAAGCTTGCCTCTGCATTGCCTGCGCTCCCGAATGTTCTGTGTTACGTCTGGGTTTGAAGCACATCCACAGTCTGAAAAGTAGCCAGGTTCAAAAGGGTCAGATCCTCCACAGGTGTCAATTGCTACAGCACCACTGAAATCAGTGGAGTGACTCTGGTTTACACCCACTAAGATTGTCACCTGTATGGACCACGTTTTGCTTGTCCTGTCCCGTATAATCCACATATGATCTCCATAGAGCTCAGGGGGCATCCAGATGGACTGGTGTCCGTGTTGCGTGTGATGAGCACCACTGCTAGTCATGTCCAGTTGCAGGATCCATAGTGGTGTAAGAGCTAAAACAGGGGTGAGGAACCTAAGGCCCGGGGTCTGAATCTGGCCCCCAGCTTGCCTGGATCAGATCTCCAAGGCTCAAGGCTCCCTTCCCCCAGAATTGGGAGCCTGTACCAGCATCACCCAGACCCTGCACCCCCTCCCACTCAGACCCCTCACCCCCAGCCTGCATCTGCACCCACCCAGGCCCCTCACCCCCAGCCTGCTCCTGCACCTCCCTCCTGCCCAGACCTCCCAGCCTGCTCCTGCCTCCCCCTCCCACCCAGGCCCCTCACCCCCAGCCTGCTCCTGTACCCCCCTCCACTCAGACCCCTCACCCCCAGCCTGCTCCTGTACCCCCCTCCACTCAGACCCCTCACCCCCAGCCTGCTTCTGCACCCTCTTTCCCTCAAAAGCCCTCCCCCCTAGTCTGCTTCCCAGCAGCCCCCTCTCACACACCGAAACTCTCATTTTGGGCTCCACCCCAGAGCCAAGAGGGTGCTCACAAAATCTCCTAGCCCAGGCCCCCTTAGGCTCTGGTGTGCGTGGGGGATGTGGAGGATTATCTTTCTGCTTCTCAGTCAGGGGCCACGTCAGGGAGAAGGTTTTGTTTTAGGACGGAGAGGTGCTTCTCACTTTTGTGCAGCCCCTCCCTCTCCCCCCCCCCCCGACTGATTTGTGGGTCAGCGGCTCCTGACTTGAAAAAGGTTCCCCACCCCTGAGCTAAACGGAGCTGGGTTCTCAGCTCTTGAGGGCCTGGGTGGCACGGGCTGAGAGAGGCGAGGGTGTGTCTGAGCAGGCCCTCGGTGGAGGTCAAATGCTCCTCTGAGCAGACGTCTGAGCATCCCTTAAGTCCACAAAAGGAGTGGAATTAAGTGGGGCTGCCCGGGGGCTGGGGGCGGGTTTAACCCTTTTCTTTTGGCCTGTCTGTGGCTACGGAAGAGGTGAATTGTCCAGCTGGTCCCTGCGGCCAGCCCCTTTGGATCCAGCTTTTGCAATAGCAGAGGGAAGCGCTCGGGCACAGCCGCGGCGGGAGTGACGTGGAACACAAGCTTGGGACCGGCTGCTCTGCTGAATGGTGCCCTAAGCAAACCAGCCCTTCTCCCCAGCTGAGAGCTTCGTCTTGCTTTCCAGGTGACATCGTGAGGTATCAATGCCTCCCCGGCTTTACCCTGACGGGAACGGAAATCCTGACCTGCAAGCTGGGCACGCACCTCCAGTTCGGCGGGCCTCCCCCCACCTGCGAAGGTAACTGACCTGCAGCCCCGCCCGGCCGCAAAGCGTTTCTCCATCAGACCCTGGCGCAGGGAGTGGCTCTTCTCCTGCCATGAGATCAAGCTAGCTGGGTGCCTTGCTGGGCGGGCACTGAGTGAAGCTGGGCGAAGACTGGAGTCCTTATCAGTTTATTTATTCCTGTATCCGCCTGAGAAATGATGCCCCTGCTGACGTCAGTGGGAGCTAAGGACTCTCAACATTGGCTAGCTCGGTGTTATACCGTGAGGCCCCAGTGGAGAAAAACATTTCCTAGGACCCTAAATCTGGAAGGGTATGTCTACACTACCCTCCTAGTTCGAACTAGCGGGGTAATGTAGGCATACCGCACTTGCAAATGAAGCCCGGGATTTGAATTTCCCGGGCTTCATTTGCATAAGCGGGGAGCCGCCATTTTTAAATCCCCGCTGCTTCGAACCCCGTGTTCGAACTTTAAGCACGTGTGTAAGTACTTCCCCGAGTCACCACCCAAATGGCACCGTTTTGGGTACTATTCTGACACCTGGCTACATCAGCAACTCAGAACAACACTCCCAACATCCCCGTTCTAGGAGGCTACATCTAGACTGCAGGCTTCTTTTGGAAGAGATTTTCCGAAAATACGTCTTGCGCCAGAGAGCGTCCACACAGCAAAAAGTGAATTGAAAAAGTGATCTGCTTTTTCAAAAGAGAGTGTCCTCACTGAATAGATGCCATCTCGCATGTAAGCTGTGATTGCTATGGTCGGAATGGCCACCAGGGCACCTGTGCTTTTTCCTCTTCCCTCTTCTTGCGAAAGAACTCCCTCTCCCCCGTCCTCACATGCCTTTTTCTGAAAGAGCTCTTTCATAAAAAGGCTTCTTCCTTGTAGAATGAGGATTACCAACACTGGAAGAACCCCTCTGTTCTTTCATTTTTCGTGCGGAAGAACACAATTGCAGTGTGGACATACCGCAAGTTTTGTCGGAAAAAGGCCGTTTTTCCGACAAAACTCTGTAGTGTAGACAAATGCCCCCGACCATCTGCCACTGGTACACGAACACCGCATCACACTGTGTACAGTCCTTCTGTGGGCAGCATCTCTGAGGAGCTGCTTATGGATTAGTGCAGAGTGCATTGAAGGAGAGACGATTGAATGCGCCAAGTATGATGCATCACACGCCTTCCTCAGACGGAATCGCAAGGTTGCCACCTTGTTACCTCATTTATCCAATTGCTTCCTATTGATACTTTTTTTCCCACTTCAGCCACGGTTCTCTCTTCCTCCTATTTCCCCCATCTGAACATTTTTGCTGTCCAATGGGAGATTTTTCTACCGCTCTCTGAAATAGTGTGAGGTAAGGGGGAACGCAGAGGAGGGCGCTCATTCTGTTATTTACTGGTAGTTGTTAGTCTGCAAGCCAAGAGATGGCTTAAATCATGTTTGACCATCCATTTCTGGAGGTAAAAAAGTCATTAATGGGATTAAGGATTTGGAAAGAATTCACTGTCCCTTCTGGACAGCTCTTTCTCTTTTCTGTAATCCACACAGAGTGCTTGCTACAGCATTAGACACAATCACTGATGCATGGAGATGTGGATAAATGAAGATCCTCTTGTTTGTTTGTATTTCAGTCTCTCTCTTGGGTTGTTTTTGTGTTACACCAGACTTTTATTTAACACTTGTGTCTGGTATAAACACTTCCAAGATTGTGTGAGATCTAGTGATTAGAGCAAGTAAGTGGGACTCAGGATTCATGAGTTCTCATCCCACTAATTTGCATAGAAAATCTTGGGTACATTTCCTAAGCTCTGTGTCTCACTTTACCAGTCAGTAAAATGGGGATAAGAAAGGTAGCTTGGTCTTCGAGGAAATTTTCTGAGGCTGCACAGGGCTTTAAGATCCTCAGTTGAAAGGTAAGGGGGGCCCTGATCCATTCCTGCACTACTCCAGTTTTACACCAATGCAGCTCTCTTGGATTTTGAGTTACCCCATACAAAGCGGGAGTGACACAGCATTAAATTACCCCATCAGACACCCCATCACATGGTTTTTTTTCTTGATTTCAGCTAGAGTTGCTGGTGCCCAGTGCTCTTAAAGCACGGTCCACTTACTGAGGAGCCTAAATCAGGAGTTAGGTCTGGAATGTTCCAAGGATTCCAAGAGAGTTAGGAGCCACACGCCTAATAAAAATCCAACTAGAATTGGGAGCGCGGCTCCCTTAAACCACAAGCGTCACTCTAGGCTCCTGCTGTTGCAAACCTGGGCCTTTGTTTCCTGCAATCGTTTTCTCCTGGCGCTCAAAACGAGGCCTTATTTTCTGTGGGCTCCTGTTTGTCTTTTGCACAGTCCACTGCCCGATGAACGCAGTTCTGACGGACTCCACCGGCGTGATCCTCAGCCAGAGCTCCCTGGGGCGTTACCCCCATTTCCAGACCTGTTCCTGGGTGATCAAAGTGGAGCCCGGCTACAACATCACCCTCACCCTCGAGCACTTCCTGAGCGAGAAGCAGTACGACGAGTTTGAGATCTTCGACGGTAACTGTCAAGGAATCGCATGGGGCGAGGTCGGGGGGGGGGGGGGCGCAGCACATGACCGTGTAGCAGTGTGTGTGGCCGTTAGTCATTAACGGCCTTCCAAGGGAAGTAGTGGGGCAAAAGATCTATCTATCTATCTATCAAGATTAAACTAGATGGATTTATGAAGGGAATGGTTTGATGAGATAACATGATCTTGGTAACTAATTGACCATTCACTATCAGTGGGAAATAGGTCAATGGAGGGATGATAGGAGTTACTATAGAGAACTTTCTGGGTGTCTGGCTGGTGAGTCTTTTCCAAATGCTCAGGGTTTAGCTGATCGCCATATTTGGGGTCGGGAAGGAATTTTCCTCCAGGATAGATTGGCAGAGGCCCTGGAGGTTTTTCGCCTTCCTCTGTAGCATGGGGTACAGATCACAGCTGGAGTATTCTCTGCATCTTGGGGTCTTCAAAGTATTTGAAGGCTACAATATCTGAGATATAGGTGAGAGGATTATTCCAGGAGTAGGTGGTGAGATTCTGTGGCCTGCACTGTGCAGGGGGTCAGACTAGATGATCATAATGGTCCCTTCTGACCTTAAAGTCTATGAGTCTATGAGAACTCCATTTCCCGTAGCCCTTGGGGGCAGGGTTCTTTTCACCCACATGCTTATTGCCCTGCTCAGTGGATATGTCTGCACTGCAGTGAAACAACTGCCACTGACCCAGGTCGGCTGATGGACTCATGGGTCTTGGGTGCCGGGACTGTTTGTGGAGATGTTCAAGGTCACACTGAACCCCGGCCGCTGGGATCTTCCCCCGTCACAGTGTCCCAGAGCCTGACTTTCTGAGTCTGAATGTCTGCTAGGGCCCTATCCAGTTCACAGCCCATTATGGCCAATTTCGTGGCCACCGGCTCTGAAAAGTGGTAAATGTCACGTTTTCGGATGAAATTTCACAGTGCTGTCACTGTGGGGTCCGGCCCGAAAGGAGATGGGGGGGTGCAAACCTGTTGTGGGGGGGGGGGCATGGGATTGCCCCCCTCACTTCTCTGCTGCCTGCAGAGCTGGACTCGGAAGGCAGCAACTGCAGAGCTTCTGGCAGCTGCAATAGGTTCCAGGACATAGGAGTGAGTCTATCTAGTCTCCCCCCTTCCTCCCGCCGTCCCACGGCTAGAGCAGTTTGTAGGGGAGGGACAGGTCCTGTCCTTCGCCTGCCCAGTCGGAGGTAGGAAGCCCCCCTTGATGGGGCCCTCCAAGCTGCACAGGGAGGATAGGATCCATCTCCATGTCTCCTGCTGTTCAGTCTCAGCCTCCTGCAGCAGGGGGAGGCACCCAGAGGTGGGTCTGGTCTGGTCCCCCGCTCCCAGCACCAGATCAGTTTGCAGGGGAGGGGCAGGTCCTGTCCTGTTGGAGATAGGCAGCCCCCTTTGGTGGGGCACTCCCAGGAACAAGGAGACATCAAATGTCATGGGGAGGGGCTTATTTCATGGTCCATGACATGTTTTTCAGGGCCCTGGGGTCCTATAAACAGCCCCATCACCCGAGCACTGCAAGCAGGAATGAGCTGGCACTGGCCAGTGCAGGGTGTTTAAAGTCAGCATTACATGTATCCTGTGGGAGTATTTCTGCACAGCCTGTCAAGAGCTTCTAGCTTTAGGCTGTGCTTCAGGGGGAGGGAGGGGAGGTGAGTTCATCAGGGCAGGATCCCAGCGCAGTAGCTGGGATCACTGCGAGGGAATTCGCTGGGGGATGTGCGAGGCTGAAGGACAAGGAGGAAGGTCTTTGGGAGGGTGGGTTCAAAAAGGGCAGCGAAAGCATTTTCCAAAGTATTCAAGGATGTTTCCCTAAACCACACACCAGGCGGACGTGTTGCCTTGCCAGAGAGCGGAGGAGCCTGTCCGGGCTCGGGTTTTCCTGAGTGTCACAGCTGAGCGGCTCTGTGAGGGCTCGCCGAAATGCTGAACCCAGAATCCAACCCCCCTGCTCCTGGTCCCAGCGACTGTGCAGAAAGTTCTGCCCCGGGGTGAAAGCTGGGTCCCACAGAACACAATGGCAATGTTGTAGGGGAAGGAAAAGCTCCCACGATAAGGCCCGAAGCGGGTCCGGCCATGTGTCCCTTCTACAAAGTTCAGGCCCTGCTGTGTGAGGCTAGGAGTGGGCCACGCTGAGGGGAGAACGGTCCTCGTGTGCCGGCCACAATTTTTACTCCTCCATTCTTCCCCTACAGGTCCCGCTGGCCAGAGTCCACTGCTCTTGTCCCTAAGTGGGAATTATTCCACTCCGCTGACAGTGACCAGCTCTGGGAACAAGGTCTACATCCGCTGGTCCTCCGACCACGCGTACAACAGAAAGGGCTTTAAAATCCGCTACTCAGGTGAGTTGTAGCAGGGAATGAAAGACAAGACACCGGAGAAACGTGGGCGTTCTTTTAGCTAACTCCCTCTGCTTTTCCCACGTAAGTGTGATTGCTACGTGAGCCAAGCAAGGTTGTGTTGGGGGAATGAAGCTGTACAGAGCACTTGGAGTCAGCCCAAAACTTGCCTGGTTTTGAGTTCGCTGCCCTGGTCACTGATCTCTGGGACACAGGCTCAGTTTGCGGTTTCCAGTAGGAACCGTGCAACTTAGGGCTGCATTTCACCTTTGTGTTTTGTATTTCTGATGCCCTCCTGTCAGTGATAGCCGGGCACTGAACTTTCTGGTTCTTGAGAGATTGTTGGGAGCAAACACACCTGGGAACCCTGCCTTGGGAAGGGAAACCAGAAACATATTGCGTGATCTCAGTGAACCAAAACTAGTTCTGCACAGCGCTCTGCAGATGAAATTCAACAGATTTAAGCCCAACCTTGACTATAAACCGAGGCTTTTGGCAGACTCAGCAGCTGGGAGAATTTATCCTGTTGCGTGGTTGACACGCTGATTGGGCATCTTCTTCTACCTCTAAGGGTACGTCTACACTGCAACACTATTTTGAAATAACCAGTGCTATTCTGAACTAACTTCGTCTACACAGGATCTACACGCAACTACACAGCAGGCAGTTATGTTGAAATAGTGTCAAAATACTGTCAAGCTGGAGGACTTCCTGCTACGACTCCTGTTACCCTCGTTGTACAAGGAGTAAGGGAAGTCAGAGGAAGAGTGCTCTATTTCGAAATAAGTGCTGTGTTGATGCTCCCCATTATTTTGAAATAAGCTACGCAATTAACATCGCTCAATTTGCGTCATTTATTTTGAGTTAAGCCCTGCTGTGTAGACATTTGCCTAGCTTTGAATCACTTAGGCTACGTCTATACTGCACGCTTATTTTTGAAATTACTCAGATTAAGCCCTTATTTCAAAATAACAGGCTTCTTACTTTGACTTTTGCAACCCTCATTCCACGAGAAGTAAGGGAAGTCAAAGGAAGAGCGCTCTTCCTTCGACTTCCTGCTGTGTAGATGGCGCCAAAAGTTGAGTTAAGCTACTTTGACTTCATCTACGCAATTAATGTAGCTGTAGTTGCATGGCTTAACTTGACTTTAGCCCGCAGTGTAGACATACCATTAAAGATCACTTTGATGTTGTGTTGTTGAATCCCAATACTGGGGAGTCCAATTGGCTGCTCAGAGCTGTTGGGCACACAATCAGAAGCACAGCACCTTTAGATTTGTGTTACAACCGTTTGGTGCGTGAGAAGTGACTCGGGAGTGACTTCTAGTATTTCAGCACCCACAGTGAAATCCTGTTCCCATTCTAGACCCTGGCTGCTTTGTCTCATCCAACAAAAAAAATCAATTACTGGATACTGTTTACTAAGAATTCCTCAAAATTAATTAGTCTCTTTTGGAAGTTAGCAAATTTCAATCGCTTAATGAAGGCTCTAAAACTAGAGTGTGACCCTGTATGTATGGCATGAATAAATGCTGTTGCTCGGTAAATGAATCAATTAATATTTCATTCCTTGATTTTATTCTTAATTTCTGGAGCTGGGTAAATCTTGGAGGTTTTGTTCCTTTAAGGGTGGGCTTGAATGATAGCCCCAACCCTGACTTACAAGATGGGAGACTCTCTCCTGGGAAGCAGCGACTCTGTAAAAGATTTGGGGTAGTGGTGGATAATCAGATAAATACGAGCTCGCTTTGTGATCCAGTGACCAAGAGGGCTAATGAAATCCTTGGATGCATAAATGAGGATCTCAAGTAGGAACAAAGAGGTTATTTCATGTGTCTCTTTTGACCTGCTGTGATCACTGCTGAAATACTGTGTCCAGTTCTGGTGTCCACTGTCCTGGAAGGGATGTTGATAAACTGGAGAGGACGCAGAAAGGAGCTATTGGGATGATTAAGGATTAGAAAACATGTCTTCCGAGGATAGATTCAAGGAGCTGGATTGATTTAGCTTCATGATGGAAGGATAAGGAGTGAGGGGGATTATAGCCTACAAGGCTATGTCTAGACTGGCATGATTTTCCGGAAATTCTTTTAACGGAAAAGTTTTCCGTTAAAAGCATTTTCGGAAAAGAGCGTCTAGATTGGCACAGACGCTTTTCTGCAAAAGCACTTTTTGCAGAAAAGCGTCCATGCCAATATAGATGCGCTTTTCCGCAAAAAAGCCCCGATTGCCATTTTCGCGATCGGGGCTTTTTTGCAGAAAACAAATCTGAGCTGTCTACACTGGCCCTTTTGCGCAAAAGTTTTGCGCAAAAGGACTTTTGCCCGAACGGGAGCAGCATAGTATTTCTGCAAGCACACTGACAATCTCACATGAGATCGTCAGTGCTTTTGTGGAAATTCAAGTGGCCAGTGTAGACAGCTGGCAAGTTTTTCCGGAAAAGTGGCTGATTTTCCGGAAAAACTAGCCAGTCTAGACACAGCCCAAGTGTCTACATGGGAGACAGATATTTAGCTGAGAAAGGTATAACACGATCCCATGGCTGGAGGTTGATGTTGGATGAAATCCAACTGGAAATAAGGTGCACGTTTTTAACAATGGGAGTAATTAACCATTTGGCACCATTTCCCAAGGGCTGTGGTAGAGCCTTCATCACTAACCATTGTGAATCAAGATTGTCTGTTTTTTCTCAAAGGTTTACCTGGGGGGAATGGTTTGGGGAGAGTTCTCTGGCCTGTGGGAGGCAGCCCTGTGGGGGGGGGAGGGTCAGGTGATCACAGTGCTCCCTTCTGGCCCTGGAATCTACGAAAAGCACCGCCGTGTTGGTAGTGTTGCCTGCTGCCTTGCTGTGGAATGTGGTAGTGCTTTTCCAGAATGGCTCACCGTGAAGCCACCGTCCGATCATTTGCTCAAGGGGCGTGTGACCATCAGCCCAACCCTTCCCGCTTGTAACAGATCCTGAAATCAGCCATGGTGCGGATGCTTCCATTGTTCAAGAACCCCCCTACCTCTTGAGCTCTCTCAAGGCTCCGTTCTGAGCATTGCTGTGCACCCTCCATGTGCATTGGATCCAATAGGAGCCGGCGGCACTCAGAACCTTGCAGGATCAGGCCCTTACTGGCTAAGGCCAGATCTAGACCTGGAAGGTTGGCTTAAGGTATGCAACTGCAGCTACGCAAATACGCACATGCTCCTGTCGGCTTCTCTTACTCCTTGTGAATCGAGTATCGGAGCCGACCGGGCCATCCTCAGCGTTCGATTTAGTAGGTCCTTACTAGTCCCGCTAAATCAAATGCCAGAAGATTGATCTGAAGCACAACAAGTGACCGGAAGGCAGGACTGTGAGCTGCCCTTACTCCAGTGTTGTATCTCATGGTGCTGAAAGGTCCATCTCTATGAACTTCTGCTCCATCCTAGAATACTAGCACCGGACGGGACCTTGAGAGGGCATCGAGTCCAGTCCCCTGCCCTCACGGTAGCACCAAGCTCTGTCTAGATCATCCCTGATTGATGTTTGTCTAACCTGCTCTTAAATATCTCCAGTGATGATCTCCCATGCCTGTGGGCAGAACCTCAACACCATTCCTTCCACATACCGGCCAACCAGCAATGCTGAGCTGGTGCAAAGGGGGGGAAGTTATCTGGTATAGACCAGTAGCATGTTATTTTCCCCTTTGAGCAGGGGTGGAAGTGTGTCTCTGAGGCACAAGCCCCTTCCTGATCTACTGCTAGGACAGGAGGGCTACAGGCTGCTTCTAATTCAGGCCACAATAATGTTACAGACTTGCCCTACATAGGGCTGGCACTCAGTCACAGAGAACACGGGTTCTGTACACTGCTGTTCAAAATGCCCGCTCCTGATGGTGTGCCGGGGAAGCCTTTTCCTTTTAAGGTTTCCTTTTAAGCCCCTCTCGCTCCGTGTAAGATCCTCCACCCAAGCAGGCGCTAGCACCGAAGCACAGGCAGGAGCTCTTGTCCCGACACGCGCCTCTTTTGTTCCGGGATGTCTGTGTGTGACATGTTTTCCCCCCTTCTCCAGCTCCGTACTGCAGCCTCCCTCCGCCCCCTTTCCACGGCTCGATTCTCAGCCACTCCGGCCTGCAGCCGGGCAGTGACATCCACTTCGGCTGCGACGCCGGCTACCGTCTCATCGGCCACAGCAGCGCCACGTGCGCCCAGCACCCTCAGGGCTACTACCACTGGAGTGAAGCGGTCCCGCTGTGTCAAGGTGGGGAGAAATCGAATGACTTACCGTCGGGATGCCCGGGTCCCCTGAGCCGCCTAAGTCTGTGCTCGGGCACTGCGCCAGGTTGCTTGGGCTGTGCAGAAGTGCACTGCCGCGGCCCTTGTTCCCCTTGCTGGGGCAGGGAGGGATGCTCACTCAGTGTGCGCCTCTCCGAGCAAGGGGCTAGGAGGTGGAGCTGATGCCTTGGGAAGGGGGCAGGATTCAGTGCCTGAGCTGCAACGTCTACACCGCTATTTTTAGCACCGTGGCACAAGCCAGAGCCCGGGAACCCGCAGCCCTGCTCTGGCCCCAGGAAAGCCGCTGAGTCCTGATACACTGCGGGAGAGAGGGGAGGGAAGCTGAGGCCCAGGAGAAGTTGCATGTGTATAGGGGGAAGCCCTAGGCCCCCAGCAGAAACTGTTCAGGGAGGGGAGGGAAGCTGCATGGGGGAGGGCAGGGAGGGAAGCCATAACCCCCCAGCAGGAGCCATGGGTGGGTGTGGGGAGGGGGCACCAGGACTCCATCAGGATCTGCGCTGAGGTGGGAGGGACACCCATGGAGCCTGACAGAACCTGCGGAGCGGCCCTTAGTTGCATGGGGCCCCATCATTTGTACGGACGACCCCGGCGTAGAGGAGTCGTCAGGGCGCACAAGGGCCCCCCATGGCAACCTGCCCAGAGAGCAGCGCCTCAGACCAGCAGCCCCATAGCGGCCAGCAGAGGTGCTGCTCCTCTCACTGCTCCCCAGCCAGAGAAGGGGGGAGAGGTCACCGCCTGGCGTGGGAGGAGGTGGGTGTGATAGGGGTGTGATAGGGATGTGAACACCTGGCCAGACGGGGGGCAGCGAGGAGGTGGGTGTGATAGGGGTGTGATAGGGATGTGAACACCTGGCCAGACTGGGGGCAGCGAGGAGGTGGGTGTGATAGGGGTGTGATAGGGATGTGAACACCTGGCCAGACTGGGGGCAGCGAGGAGGTGGGTGTGATAGGGATGTGAACACTTCAAAGACGGAGGCGCCCTTATTGACTAATCAAATAGTCGATGCTAATTGCATCGACTATTCGATTAGCCAGTTAATCGAAATTTAACATCCCTAGAGTGTGATGCTGGGGAATGAACATTGTGTTGTTGGGTCTGGAGAATGGCCGAGGAACAGGCCCTGTGTCGGCAAAGTGTTCTCATACTGGCGTTATGCCGCCCCCCTCGGCGTAGCAGGATAGCTGAAGGTGGGATATTCATACCAGACTTAAGTGTTTCAGGTGCTAAGCCGCACTTACATACCTACATTACTTAGGGCCAGATTTTTTAAAGGTGTATTTAGGCTCCTAACACCCATTAAAAATCTGCACGTCAGGCTCATTTTTAAATCCTGCCCATTCACACTTCAGCATCTCTGAGGACTGGGAGAAAAAGCCAAATGGCTGCCTCTTTCAAACTCCCAAACTGCCAAAAATGAAAGGGACGAGAGGTTTCGCTGCGTTCTCCCTATTTATGACCCCCTTTTCCGTAAGTGACAGAGGGTTTGGGTTTTGCCAAAACGTCAAGTCGCGCCACAAAATGTGGGAGTGAAGTTTGTCAAAATGTTGCTCGTTGCTCTCTTGGGGGATGTGGATACCCTAGACCACTAGAAGTCCCATGGGGACCTACCCCTTCTGATTACAAGAGCAGCTTGGTGTTCGGTGGCTCTGAGTTCCTGTGCAGAGTTTGTATTAACAGGACGATTAGTAGGGGAATAGCAACCCAAGCCAGGAAAAGCTGGGCCCTGAGGTGGATAAAGGGGAGGGGCACACATGCGAATGACCCCAGTCTAAAATACCAATGGGGTAAAAGCTGGACATTTGCCCAAAGCAGCCGAATCAGACCATACAACACAGTTATATTAGCAGCAGGCTGTCATGGCAACTGTAGCTCACGAATCCCAGTGGAGTGGCACATGGAACCCAGCGTGAGGAATTTCTACCAAGCGCCCGAGACAGCAGGATTTACGTGCTGCGATCTCTCTGAAGGAAAACCCCATCGGCCTTGTTTGCCGCACCAGAGGTTAGTAACACTCCCGAGCGTCTACAACCAGCTGCCCTGCGAGCAGATGGCGTCAGGGAGAGCGTTCCCATTCAACAAAGCCACCACCCTCCAGACGAGATCCTCACAGGCATGTAGGCGCCTAGTTCCCATTGGTCTGACAGGGAGGCAGGTCTCTAAATACCTTTGAGAAGCCATGCCTCCCTTCCTGCCAGACACGGGGAGTTGTAAAGTTCTGGGGAGATCTGACATATGGAGAGAGCGTGTCGGTTCGTAGGTGCGAGTGTCCCCAGAGGATAGCAACAAGACCGTAAAAAGGAGGTGGGGGCTGCAGTCTCCTTTCCCCCTCCCCCCCGGGTGACTGCATTGACGCTGATTCTGCGAAAGATCCTCCAAGTTGCATGGTCCATTAGTACCAGCTAAAAGGCCTGGAACTCAGACAGCTCCTGTGGTGTTACTGAGAGCTTGGCAGGTCCCTGCATGAGGCCTGCTCTGTCCGGAGTCCTTCCAGGCTGAGGGCTGTTTCTAAAGCAGCAGGATCCGCTCTGGAAAGTCAAGTGCTGCCTGCCAGTGGAGTTTCACTTCGCTCATAACAAATGCACGTGCCTGTGGATCCATGGCCTGGCTGCCACTCAGTAATGCGACCCTGTAACTGCTTGACGTGTTTCAGTGCAGTGCAACGGACGCGTGCAGGGAGACCCAGCAATGATAAGGTTAACAGTCTGGCCTTTACCCAGGTTGCTTTTTTTTTAATCAATGCATAACAGGCCAGTCTGCTGATTCCATAGAGTTACATCAGGAATGTAAATGGCCCAGCAGTCTAAAAAGCAAACAGAAGGTTATGGGCAGCTGGTTTAAAACAAATAAAAGGAAGTTCTTCATAAGCGCATAGTGAATCTGTGGAACTCCTTGCCTGAGGAGATTGTGAAGGCTAGGACTAGAACAGGGTTTAAAAGAGAACTAGATACATTCATGGAGGTGAAGCCCATTAATGGCTATTAGCCAGGATGGGTAAGGAATGGTGTCCCCAACCTCTGTTTGTCAAAGGGTGGAGATGGATGGCAGGAGACAGATCACTTGATCAGTACCTGTTCAGTTCACTCCATCTGGGACACCTGGCATTGGCCACTGTCGGCAGACAGGATACTGGACTAGATGGACCTTTGGTCTGACCCAGTATAGCCATTCTTATGTTCTTAGGAATCATTTTAAAAGGGATCGAAAATAAGACAGAGGATATCTTATTGCCTCTGTATAAATCCATGGTATTCCCATGGGGTTGCCTCATCTAAAAAATGATAACTTGGCATTGGAAAAAGTTCCGAAAAGGGCAACAAAAATTATTAGGAGTATGCAATGGCCGTATGAGGAGAGATTAATAAAACTGGGGCTTTTCAGCTTGGAAAAGAAATGACTTGGGGAGGGGGGTTGAGAGAGGTCTATAGAATCATAGAATCATAGGACTGGAAGGGACCTCAAGAGGTCATCGAGTCCAGCCCCCCGCCCTCAAGGCAGGACCAAGCTCCATCTACACCATCCCTGACAGATGTCTATCTAACCTGTTCTTAAATATCTCCAGAGAGGGAGATTCCACCACCTCTCTTGGCAATTTATTCCAATATTTGACCACCCTGACAGTTAGGAATTTTTTCCTAATGTCCAATCTAAACCTCCCTTGCTGCTCTTTAAGCCCATTACTCCTTGTCCTGGACAATCATAACTGTTGTGGAGAAAGTAAACAAGGAAAAGTTATTTACTTGTTCCCATAACACAAAAACTAGGGTAGGGGTCACCACATGAAATTAGTAGATAGCATGTTTAAAAAAAATAAAAGGAAATATATTTTCACACAGTCCATAGTCAACCTGTGGAACTCCTTGCCAAAGGATGTTATGAAGATGAAGACCAGGACTTTAACATGGTTGAAAAAAGAGCAAAATAAATTCATGGAGGACAGGTCCATCAGTGGCTATTAGTCAGGATGGGCAGGGATAGTGACCCCAGCCTCTGTTTGTCCAAAGCTGGGAGTGGGCGACAAGGGAGGGATAACCTGATGATTTCCTGTTCTGTTCATTCCCTCCAGGGCACCTGGCATTGGCCACTGTCGGCAGACAGGACACGGGCTTGATGGACCTTTGGTCTGACCCAGTCTGGCCGTTCTTCAGTTTACAAATATTACGGACCAAAACTGGGGGGGAAAGTTCATCCTTTGGGGCTGATGGCTGAAGTAGAGGGCTCCTGAGTTCTCTCCTGGTCTCTTTGCATGACAGTTGGCAAGTTACTTCCCCTCTCTGTACCGTAGTTTCTCCCCCACTTTTAAAACAGAAATGATTTCCCCCTCCCCCCATATGAAGCGTTATGAAGCATAAGCTAAGGTCTACTTATTACTGTCATTCACAACGGTAGCAGCTCCCCCCTCTGGCCTTGAGGAGATGAGCTCAGTTGCCGGTGCGCATCTGTTGCCCAGTACGGCGACATAAACTCCAGCATGTATTTTTTTGTCACTCCCTTTCAGCCATCTGGCAACCTTTGGTTTTTGGCTGTCCTCAGCGCTTCTCTTTTCCAGTCACTAGCATCACACGGCAGGGATTTGGGAACTCATCCCACGACATGGAACAAATTGCTCACACAGTCCGCCGTGTGAGGAGGATGGGAACGGGGGTCCCCATAAACACACGGTCTAGTTAGCAATGACATTTCCCAGAGCCCCCTTCTGCCAGCTCATAACTGTCCATCCCTTTCCTCACCCCCTCCAAATAAGATTTAGTGACTGTTCTGGCCTGGTTGACATTTGTGGAACCAGGACAGAACATTCTGCAGGGAACAGCTCGGCATTGGCACAATACAAAACGCTCCGATCCGTCTTTTCTGCCCCTGCTATTTTTAAGCTGCCTTGTTTTTGCAGTCGTAGTGACGTGGTTCAGAGACTGCAACCTCTTCCCGAGCACTCATTCTTCCTGCAAACACCACTCTCAGACCTCCTCCTCAGCCGTTTTACCATCCCCATCCTGCGAGTTGGGTGCAGGGTGGGTCTCCCAAAGATAAATGTTGACTTTGCTTTTCCTGGGAAGAGTTCCAAGATTTCTTCGCCTTCCCGGACCCTCCTGGATCGCGGCGCTTGCGTTTCAACCTGGGAGATGCACGGCTGGAGCAGATGGCAAGTTTACTGCACTCCTGAAAACCAAGTCTCTCTGCTCCATGCCGGGCCCTGTAAATCAAGACTTGATCATCCCACATTCTGTTCAAGGAATGTCACATTTGCAAATGGGGACCTCGTCTCACTGCAAAGCGCAGGGCGCCGGAGCCCACATGGGGCAGCAAATAAAATATTTGAAGGCCCAACAGGCCGACTGTGATGGACGCTTTGCATTTCAGCCTGGCCGTCGGCAGGTGAAGAAGGGTTTTGTGGGGAGGCGAGGGGATTGGTAACGTAATGGACTTTTTAGTTAACGACATCTGGCCTGAATGACGAGCACTACTGCTGACCACCCTTTGTGTCAACACCCGGCTTATGCAATAGAGAGTCACCCAGCAAAATCCAAGAGGCAGCTATAGAGGAAACCAGCAGAATAAGAAGAAGTAAATGACTGTGGTGCTAGATACCCATAAATAGCATGGGACAGGCTCCCCTCTGGGCCACGGGATGTCACTACAATGGGATTACCCTGAGGTCAAATTAGCCTAGCAAGGCGAGTCTAGTCCCTTCATTCTCTGGACATTCCTCCCCTCCCGATATCACATCTGTGTTGCTAGTTTCTCTGGCGTCACTCCTCCAGTGTTTTTTATCGTGTGTAGCACCCAGCAGCTCCGGCTGTTGTGCCAGGGACTGCACACACACACATGAAGAGAGACAGTCCTCACCCCCTGCCCCAAGAACGTGCAACATAAAGAGACAAGACAGGGAGGGAGGAAAGAGGGATTCTTATCCCTGTTTTACAGATGGGGGAACTGGGATACCCAGGTTAATGTTAGGGCTTGCGAAGGAAATGTCGGAAATCGTGTGGCCCTGTCTCATAGACTGTCCGCGAAAATTGGGCATCCGGTGTTCTTCAGTCTCTTGGAAAGCCCAGCCTGAAGTGCCCCGTGCCTCAGTTTCCCCAATGGGGTATGATAATCCTGGTCTCATACCGGGGGCTCGTAGAAGACGTTATGCTGTGCTGCTTCCTAGTACCCTTTGCCACCTTTTGCAAACAGCCTTGGCGCTAAAACAAATCTGCCTCAGGGTCAAGCACGGAGCAGTCACGCTCAGGCTCTGTGCACACCAAGGCTCAGCCCCAAAGCCCCATGAAGTCAGGAGAAAGGCTTTCGGGGTAGCTCCGCATCACAAAGAAACAACACCCTGACCCAGCTAAAAATAGCAGCGCAGGTCTGGGGATTCGGGTGGGAGTCTGGGCTCTGAAACCCAACCAGGCAGTCGGGTTTTGGAGGCTGGGCTGAGCCCAAGCAGGAATGTCTCCAGGCCCGGCCTTTGGGCAAGATGAGCGAGGTGGTTGCCTTGGGCCCTACGCATTCAGGGCCCACGCTGCCCAACTCCCAGCCGCTCACTGCCCTGACTGGGCCCTCACTGCCCTGACTGGGAGCCCCGCGACCGTGCGGCTCAGCCAAACACAGCGTGCTGCCTTGGGCCCCGCAAACTCTTTGGCCGGGCCTGAATGTCTACACTGCTGTTCGGAGTCCTGGAGCCAGTGGACCCAAGCTCTTGAAACACACTGCTGAGGCGGGGACGGGGGCAGCTCTGAGCATGTAGACAAGCCTTCGCTGACATTAATGGGCTTTGGATCAAGGCTTCCGGCTATGTCTACACGACAGAGCTTTTTCAGAAAAACGGCCGTTTTTCTGAAAAAAAAACCCCTCTTACAGCATCCACACCTCTAGCATGTTTTTGCACAAAAACATCGAAAGAACAGAGTGTTTTTTCCAGCATAGGTATTCCTCATTCTATGAGGAAGAATGCCTTTTTGTGAAAGAACTCTTCTGCAAAAAGGCATGCGTGGACGGAAAAGAGGGGTATTTTTGCGCAAAAAGAGGAAAACACACAGGTGCCCCGGTGGCATAGCAATCAGAGCTACTTTTGAGAGATCGTCCATGTAGTCTGGACGCTCTTTTTCACAAAAGCACATTGCTTTTTCGATGCACTTTTGCAGTGTGGACATGCTCTTGCGCAAATTTTTACGGATGATGTCTTCCGATAAAAGCTCCTTGCACAAGGAGCCTGAAGTGTATCCATAACCTCAGTGTGTCCACTTCTGAGAGTTGTCTTTTCGGTGAAGTCCCTAAACACCACCATCGCCTTGTCCCTCCTCTTTCTCTTCAATGCCTAGAAGCAGCCACAGTGAGGGAGACGCCAGAGGAAAAGCTGCCAGCTTGCGGTGACTGCTAACCAGTTGCTTTGATAGGGAATAGTGCGCACCAGCCCCCACAAAAAAGTGATAACAAAATGACAGCTCCCAAGCTAAGAATTTCCAGCACCGTCATCTTTCACCTCTGACTGAAATTGGTATTCAGCATGGCAACTTGTCTAGACACCCAGTCTCCTCGCCGGATTCATCAGGCTTCTTCGCTCGCTGAAGTGACAGGCGGGAGATTATCATTTCAGCCGGGGAGACACCTGATCCCGCTAATTCCTGCTTGCCGGATTACCCACGTGTATTAGCAAGACCAGCTTATGTTAGGGGCTGCTTAATTGCTTTCCAGACTGGAGCGGTGAGGGGCCCGAGCGTTGGCAATGAGACGAGAAGCGCCGTGCACCTCGAAGGGTGGGAAGCCATGCCCCTTGTGGCAGGTCGGCGTGAAAGGAGATGGGATGGGTCTGTCCACTCCATGCCTACGGTGGCCCTTAGCACAAAAAAGCCATGCTCCTGGCTGGCTCTGAGCTTTGCGCCCTGCCATGGCATGTAGGGTGATTAAGAGGACAGCTGGCCGTGCGGTAGAAGTGTTGGACTGTGACTTGCCCTTCCAAATTCCCTGCACAAGCCATGTCTCCTCTCGGTGTTTTGGTTCCCCGCCTGTAGGGTGGTGATAAATACTCCACTATTGCGTGCCTTGTCTGCCTGGCTTTTAACTTCTTTAGGGCTGTCTGTCTGTCTCTCTCTCTGTTTGTACAGCACCGAGCGCAATGGAACCGTCATCTCGGTTGAGGAGGACTGGACAGGGCTCCTGGGGGGCCTGACCCACTCACACTTGATTGGGGTAGCTGTGACCTAGTGGCTAGAGTACTGCTGTAGCATTTTGGGAACTGATGTTCTGGTCCCAGCTCTGCTATTGGGAGACCTGCAGAAGGCCTCGTGCCTCAGTTTCTCCATTTTTCAAGTTGGGATGATGATGCAGAGCCTTCTTTTGTGAGGCGCCATTGAGCGTGCCCGTGTAGCGGCTGAACAGAGGAAGCTCTTTCTCTAGGGATTTTTTTCCCTTGCGGGATACAGTTGTCTGGCTCAGGGATCCACCCTAGAATACTGGCTCCTAAAAGTCCTGTTATTGCCTTCTGCCTCTTTAGCCTGTGGGGGCATTTTACAGAGTGGACCCCGCGGCTCTTTTGTAAATAGCAGCTTAACATTTCGCAAGCTATCCGTTTCCATTCGCCATCCTACGCCACTCCAGGCGGGTGGGCTGTGAGTCAGGGTCATCAAACCGAATGGACCAGCTGCTGTCTTAGCCAGGATTTGAGAAGAGAGGGACAGGACCCCACTGGTTATTTTCAGAGGCAAACCCGGGGCCACGTGTCCAGCCGCAGTAAATGCTGTTGCCAAATGCAGCTGTGGTCCCACAACCACCCGAAGCACTGACACACCGTTCCAAATTGCCATTGGCTGGGGTGACAGGCTGATGCATCCACGCCTCTTTGTCCCCTGGGCTCCTTCCCCCCATTGCCAAACGCTCTGTGCTCTGTTAGTCCCGGCTGCCCTGTGAAGCTGGATACGTTCAATGCCTTGAACACCAGCCTGCCACACTGCAGCCTCCAGCTTTACAGGGCGGGTGCCCCGAAATCAGTTGGGATAAACTAAGAGGGCCAGGAAAGGTCAACGCTGCAGCACCCGGTTGTCAACTGGGTTCCCTCTAAGCTGCGTGGCAGCACGGTCCCGCAGCTGCTTAATGAGCCCTGCCCAGGGGCTCAGGGCTGCCGCACGCAGTGGTGCCTGGCTGGGGGAGGGGCACTTCTCTCTCAGCTACCTCAGCCCTGTAGCTCCACTTTGTGGGCTCCATCTGATTTCATCTGTCACCTGAAACCATTTTTCCCCTCTCGCCTGTAACTCTCAACTTAGTCCGGCTTCTGTTGCACCTAAATCACACAATCCTCTGTCTCATATAGCCCTGGGGTATCATAGAGCTTCATGACTGCTACGAAAACAGGTTGAGGCCCTGGGTGCTATAGGATCTAAATACAAAGCTAGTTTTCGTATTTAGTCTTGCAACTCTGTTAAAATGGTGGAGCCTTTGGGGAGCTATTTAGTACTACAAGACGGACCTGGTGTTGCTTGGGTCTTTCAGGGCAGGGGGCTGGCGGTGTGGGGGTGCAGGAGTCAGAGCAGGGAGTTGGGTGTGAGAGGCATTCGGGGCAAGGGTGGGAGGAACATGGCAGGTGTCTTGGAGGTGGTTTGGGGGGGGAGCAGAGCACGAGGCTTAAAGCATGAGTCTGGGACAGCTGGGAAGAATCACCAGGGCCCTGGTGGTGAGGATGGTGCTGCAGCTACCAGCCCTCCCCCCTGAAGCTTCTCCTGGGGGGAGCAGAGCTGTGGAGCCCAGCCCCAGCTGGCCGCTCCTCTGGGTGGGGTGGGCCTGTGGTGCCTGCCCCCGACTGCCCGCCCAGCCCCGGCTCCCAGTGGTGCTCCTCACTGCTGGTGGAGCTGCTGACAGGCAGGGCTCCCTCCCTCGTGTAGCACTGCAGCCGTGGGCTGGAGGTGAAAGGGTTTGGAACAGGAGGGCTGCTTACTTGGGCCAATGGCTGGCAACATGGAGAGCCCTGGGCCCCATTGGCCAATCTGTTCCTGAGGCAGCCACCCCCCTCACCCCCTCAGTCACTCTGCAGCATAACTGTCCCTCCTATCAGCCCCCATTCCAGACACATGGGCTACGTCTACATTGGCCCCTTTTCCGGAAGGGGCATGTTAATTTCACGAGTCGTAATAGGGAAATCCGCGGGGGATTTAAATATCCCCCGCGGCATTTAAATAAAAATGTCCGCCGCTTTTTTCCGGCTTTTAGAAAAGCCGGAAAAGAGCGTCTACACTGGCCCCGATCCTCCGGAAAAGGGCGCTTTTTCCGGAGGATCGGGGCCAGTGTAGACGCTCTTTTCCGGCTTTTCTAAAAGCCGGAAAAAAGCGGCGGACATTTTTATTTAAATGCCGCGGGGGATATTTAAATCCCCCGCGGATTTCCCTATTATGACTCGTGAAATTAACATGCCCCTTCCGGAAAAGGGGCCAATGTAGACGAGCCCATGGAAAACAATCCTATTCCAGACACATCCTGTTTTTCTGGTGCAACCAAACCCTGACCTTGCTTTGAGCTAGCGTAGGTGGAAGCTGTATCCCAGATGTGGGTCCTTGCTCTTACTGGTGCAACACCTGGAGTGGGCCCAGTTCTGTTAATTAACCATCTATCAAGGTTCCAGCTCAGAGGGCAGTATTTTTCCCCCCTCCCCAGCTATCTCCTGTGGGGTGCCCAGAGCCCCGAAGAACGGAATTGTCTTCGGCAAGGAGTACACAGTGGGTACCAAAGCTATCTATCATTGCAACCAGGGATTCCACCTGCACGCCGGGGAGGAGTTCTCCACAGAGTGTCTGCAGACAGGCCAGTGGAGTAACAACAACAACCCGCCGCAGTGCATGGGTGAGTAGCCCAGCCGGGCCCAGTCACCTGATCCGCGCGACGGTGGTTTAGAAAGGCCCCTCTGGCCAACAGAACATCCCATTATGGCACCTGGTCTGCTGAAAGGTGCATCACTCGCCCATCTGCTGGGGGGACAGGTATGGGGGAGAGCTGAAATGTCGGCCTCTCGGGGCTGGTCATCCGTGCCCACTTGGGCGGTGACGTTTTCAAGATTTGCCCGCTGCTGCAGCACTGTCGCAGCAAAACAAACCAGAAAAATGAAGGACCCAGCCGCCCTGTTTTGTGACTTGTGAACACTTCCCTCCGTTGTGGCTTGGAGGTTCTCACCAGCTGTTTTGTAATTAGCTGTGTTCAGAGGTTAAAACCAGATATTCAGGCAAAGGACAGAAGCAGCCCTGTGAGAAAAAGGTGGCTCTTCAAGGCAGGCTGCAGGCCTGGCACTGTCTCTTTCCTGGTTCAGTGCAGAACAAGGCCCTTCTGGGAGGAATAATGCCTGGGAGTTGTAGGGTTGGCAGCAATGCATGCTGGGAGCGGGCAGAGAGAGGTGAAATAGCTTCCTTTCCTCTGACCTCACTCTTCTTCATGGGCATCCCTTCTCCCCTTCCCAGCATGCACTGCTGCCAAGCCATTGATTCCCCTCAAACCTAGAAACAACCTCTCTTGGAATTTCCTGGGCTGTAAATGGAAACAGGCTGAGCTGGTGCCGAAGCCACCCAGAAAGGACCAGCACATCCCATTACAAGCCCTGAGGTAGGAGTCCCACAGTGAGCTCATGAATTAATTCCCCTGTTTCTGCTTTTTCTTTTTTTCTCCCTTGCTCCCCCCACTGTTGTGGCTGCTCTTCAGCCGTCCCCTGCCCCGATATCAACAGCATCACGGTGGAACATGGCAGGTGGAGACTGACCTACGAGACCCAGTATCAGTACAACGCCCAGCTCATGCTGATCTGTGACCCTGGATACTACTACACGGGCCAACGGGTCATCAAGTGCCAGGCCAACGGGAAGTGGAGTATAGGCGACCCCATGCCAACGTGCAAAAGTAAGGATGGCGGCTCGCGGTGCCCTCTTCCTGGGCAGACTGCATATCTCCCAGAGGAATCTCCTTACACACACACACACACACACACACACCTTAGTTGCTTTGCTGCAGAATTCCTCAAGTGGAAGAATCTTGGAGCCAGGCCTGGCCCACGTTTTGATCTGTTTCATAATTGAGTTGGAACTGCTCCATGTGAACCCAAATGTTATTGTCCGTCCTTAGCTGTCAGATCCCAGCCACCCCATGCCAGGCACTCTCCATTTAAAACAAACAGGGAAAAAATAAACTTGAGCTTCCAGTTGGCCACAAGTGCCAAGTTTACAAGGGCAACCTGCGTAGATCCGTAAATCAAAACGCTCTTGGCAAATGAATTAAGTGACTCTTCCAGGCATTCTCTCTGTTCTGACGCAACTTGCTGTGTTTTAGATCTTTCCTTTTTGAAAGGTCTTTTTCACTCCTCAAGCATGACTAGAGACAGAAACATTACTTCTTCAGAACAGCACTTTCCCTCAACCGCCGTGTCTAGAGACACAGCTGCCAACTTCACTGTCAGATGCAAGAT